>NW_028274821.1:58524954-58827984 GCF_037043125.1 Eumetopias jubatus
ATTAGGATATTTTTTTATTTTACCCATCCCATTGGGTGTGAAATGGTACCTCATTTGTGAATACTAATTTTGATTTACATTTTTGTTTTCATATACATTTCCTAATAACTAATGATGTTGAACATCTTTCATATGTTTAGTGGTCATTTGTATATCTTCTTTGGAAAAGTATTCAAATTCTTTGCACATTTTTTAATCAGATTATTTTTATTAACTGTAGGACTTCTGTATATATTGTAGATACAAAACCCTTCTTTATGCTTTGCAAATATTTTCTGTTTTCTGGTTATATTTTCATATATATTTAATCTTAATTGTGTCCTTTGACACGAAAAGTTAAGTGTGAAGTTCAATTTATTTTTCTTTTGTTGCTTGTGTTTTAGGTGTTTTATGTAAAGAACCATCACCTAATTTAAAGTCACAAAGATTTACATCTATGTTTTCTAAGAGTTTTCATAGTTTGAGCTCTTACAGTTAGGTCTTTGATCTATTTTGAATTAATTTTTATAGATGATGTGAGGTTTTCGGTTTGCTTTTACACAACAGAATTACATGAAGTGTATTATATATTTTTAGTTGGTAATCCATCCTGGATATCTTTTCCGGTCATTTATATGTTTATGTATTTTTAAAAGTCTATGAATAAAAGAAGGTGTTACTTTTCTAATTTGTAAACTTCTCATTCTGGAGCATTGATACCTATGAGTCTACCTGCAGTCCTTTCATATAAACCATTCATACTTGTTAGACTATCACTTTGGTTATTTCAAGGGAATATTTTTGTTGCTTTTTGTTAATCAAGTGCCAATACTGAGATGATACAGGTATTAGAATCATCTGACAAGGATTTTAAAACTGCCATCATAAAAATGCTTCAGTCAGCAATTACAAATGCACTTGAAATAAATGAATAGCTAGAAAATCTCAGGAAAGAAATAGAAGATCTAAAGAAGAACCAAGTAGAAATTTTAGAACTAAAAAATACAATAACCAAAAAACTCAATGGATGAGCCCAATGGCAGAATGAAGAGAGCAAAGATTCAGTGAACTTGAAGATAGGATAATAGAAATTGTGCTGTTTGAATAAGAGAGAGAAAATAGATTGAAAAAGAAAATAAAGAGAACCTCTGAGACCTGTGGAATTACTGGAAAAGATCTGATATGTCATCAGAATTTCAGGAGAGGAAAAAGAGGATGGGGATGAAAAAGTATTCAAAGAAATAATGGCTGAGGGGTGCCTGGGTGGCTCAGTCATTAAGCATCTGCCTTCGGCTCAGGTCATGATCCCAGGGTCCTGAGATCGAGCCCCGCATTGGGCTCCCTGCTCCGCGGGAAGCCTGCTTCTCCCTCTCCCACTCCCCCTGCCTGTGTTCCCTCTTGCTGTGTCTCTCTCTGTCAAATAAATAAAATCTTAAAAAAAAAAAAAGAAATAATGGGTGCCTGGGTGGCTCAGTTGGTTAAGCGACTGCCTTCGGCTCGGGTCATGATCCTGGATCGAGTCCCGCATCAGACTCCCTGCTTGGCAGGGAGCCTGCTTCTCCCTTTGACCCTCCCCCTTCTCATGCTCACTCTCTCTCTCTCTCTCAAATAAATAAAATTAAAAAATTATAAAAAAAATAAAAATAATGGCTGAAAGCTTTTCCAATTTGTCAAAAAGCATAGATCTACAGATTTAAGAAGCTGAGTAAACTTTAAACATGATAAAAGAAATCCACACCAAGACACATCATAATTAAACTTTGGTAAATTAAAGACAAAGAAAAACATTGAAAGCAGCAGAAGAGAAATATATATAGCGAGTAAAAACAATTTAAATGACTGGATTTCTCATCAGAAACCACGGAGACCAGAAGGAAGTGGTGCAACACTTTTCAAAAGCAGAAAGAAAAAGTCAACTCAAAATTCCATATCTGGTGAAAATATCTTTGAAGAATGAAGATGTTCTTAGATGAAGAAATTTCTTCAAACAGTAAGGAAATGATAAAAGAAATCTTGGCATATCAGGAAGAAAGAACAAAAGGGCACCTGGGTGGCTCAGTTGGTTAAGCAGCTGCCTTCTGCTCAGGTCATGATCCAGGAGTCCTGGGATTGAGTCCTGCATTGGGCTCCCTGCTCAGCAGGGAGTCTGCTTCTCCCTCTGACCCTCCCCCCCATGTGCTCTCTCTCTCAAATAAATAAATAAAATCTTAAAAAAAAAACAATGGAAAGAAAAATATGGGTAAATAAAACAGGCTTTAGTTTCTAAATTATGTTCAGTAATAGAAATATTGTCCTATGTGGTTCTCATCTTTGTAGTAGAAATATTTTAAGATGATTATATTACAAGTGGAGGAATGGTAAGGTGGCTTAAAGGCAATATAACAACTTCTGTACTTCACTTGAACTGGTAAAATGTTGACAAGCTTAGACTGTGATGTTATATATGTAAAATGTATTACTAAGAGAGACCACTAATGTACAATGTGCTACATTAAAATATATTACAAATAAAAACAGTTCCAAAAAAATGTTTAACCCACAGGAAGGCAAGAAAAAGAAAATAGAGAAAAAGCTTGAGAACTCTAGAAAACAAAAAATGATAGATTTAAGCCATAACAGTTTAAGAATTACATTAAATGGAAATGATCCAAGTACATAAGAGTTTGGCAGAGTGGATATAAAAACATGACTATATATTGATACATAGAACAACTTGGATGGACCTCAGGGTTGTTATGCTGAGTGGAAAAAGGCAATTTTGAAAGACTACTTTGTATATGAATCTATATAGTATTCTTGAAATGACAAAATTATGCAGATGGGGAACAGATAAGTGGTTGCCAGGGGTTAGAGATGATGAAGGAGGGGATAAGCATGACTATAAAGTAGTATTATGAGGGAGAGCTTGTGATGATGGAATTTTTTTTTTTTTTTGGTGATGGAATATTTCTATATCTTGATTGCAGTGGTAGCTGTGTGGGTCTACATATTTGATAAATACTGTAGAAAAACATATATATATTATGTTAATTTCCCGGTTTTGATATTGTAGTATCATGTAAGATTATGTAAGATTTCTGTAAGATTTAACTATTGTGGGAAACTGGGTGAAGGGTACATTGGACTCCTATTATTGTTGCAATTTTCTGTAAATCTATAATTATTTCAAAATAAAAGTTAATCCTATAGTAAACATTGTACTCAGTATTGAAACATTAAAAAATTTGTGTACACACACACACACACACACACACACAGGAGTATCACTTAGCGATAAAAAGGATGAGATCTTGCCATTTGCAACAACATGGGTAGACCTAAAGGGTATTATGCTAAACAAAATAAGAGAAAGACAAATACCATATGATTTTACTTGTAAGTGGAATCTAAAAAATAAATAAACAAAATGCACAAATAGACTCATAAATACAGAGAATAAACTGATGGTTGCAATTGTGGGGGTGGGGTGTGGTAGGATGGGAGGGGAGATGGGCAAAATGGGTGAAGAGGAGTGGGTGGCAGATAGAGGCTTCCAGTTATAGAGTGAATAAATTATAGGGGTGAAAGATTAAAGCATAGGGAATATAGTCAATGGTATTGTCATAGCATTGTATGATGACAGATGGTAGCTACACTTGTGAACATATGGACTTGTTGAATCACTGTTGTACACCTGAAACTATATGTGAATTATACGTCAATAAAAAATTTAAGTTCAAGGAGTTAATATTTAAAAAATTTCCACTTGGGACGCCTGGGTGGCTCAGTCAGTTGGGCGTCTGCCTTCTGCTCAGGTCATGATCCCAGCGTCCTGGGATTGAGCCACACATCAGGCTTCTTACTTGGTGGGGAACCTGTTTCTCCCTCTGCCTGCTGCTCCCCCTGCTTATGCGCGCGTGTGCGCTCTCGCTCTCTCTGACAAATCTTAAACAAAATTCCCGCTTAAAATCAAACAATTCAAGGATGCCAATTTTTATTATTTACATTCAGTAGTGTATTAGAAGTCCTAACCTGTGCCATAAGACCAGAAAAAGAATGAAAAGATTTTAGGTTTGGAAAGAAAGAAAAAAATGATGATGTGATTTTCTATTAAGAAAACTAGAGAATCTAGGTCTAAAAGAAGAATGTAACAGTTACTGCATTTAAGATAGTTTACAGAAGTTAGCTGCATTTCTATGTAGTACATATATCATTGGCAATAGCAAAAACAAAAGGGTGCTGTAGTGAAATCTAGCAAAAGATGTATGGGACAAGATTAGATTAATTTCATAGGAAATTATAACCAAGACTGTTAAAGAGGTAGACATGCTGTATAAGAAACCTAAAAATTTTTGTGCCACCCTCCAGTGGAAACAAATATTTTATTATTTTATTTTATTTATTTTATTTATTTTAAAGATTTTATTTATTTATTTGAGAGAGAGAATGAGAGAGAGCATGAGCGGGAAGAGGGTCAGAGGGAGAAGCAGACTCCCTGCTGAGCAGGGAGCCCGATGTGGGACTCGATCCCGGGACTCCAGGATCATGACCTGAGCTGAAGGCAGTCGCTTAACCAACTGAGCCACCCAGGCGCCCTATTTTATTTTTTTTTTAAAGATTTTATTTATTTGACAGAGAGAGACACAGCGAGAGAGCGAACATAAGCAGGGGGAGTGGGAGAGGGAGAAGCAGGCTTCCTGCTGAGCAGAGAGCCCGATGTGGGGCTCAATCCCAGGACCCTGGGATCATGACCTGAGCCAAAGGCAGATGCTTAATGACTGAGCCACCCAGGTGCCCCAACATAAATATTTTAAAAATGTAAAGTTTCCTCATTTGATTTATAGATGTTAACTGTAGTTCTGATCAATCTTAACACTGATTTTGGGAACTTGCCATTTGATTCTAAAATTTACAAATGTTTGGTTATCATTTGAAAACCTGTTTATGTAATAGTGACATTAAGAAATTAATGGGGAAAAACCTTATGTGAAGAGATGTAAAAAAAAGAGTAAGCATAACAGTGTAGAACTAGGTAGGAATCTCTTGCCTTAGCTGGTATCAAGATTTTAAAAATAACCTCTAGAGAGAAGTATATGATACTTAAATATACATATATTATGACAAAGAAGTAGGACGTAGGTCAAATTTGATACAGAATTCTAAGATTTAAAATAATGATAGCTGAACCAATCTTTGTTACTTTCTAGGTGTAAGTATCCAAATTCCAGAATTAATCGGTAAAACGAGGTCACCAAGACTTCTGAGGATTTTATTTTTCAAGTACTACCAGTGCAGTTTGACTTTTCAAGTGAATTTCTTTGCTGTTGCTTTTACTAAAATATGATACATGTCATGAAAACATTTTAATTTACAAAATCAGGAGTTAATTTAAAAATGGGAACTGAAATAAATGCTTTTTTACATTTCAGTGTCCTTTCACATCAATTCTTTTATCTCCCTCTTCCCCCATTTACACAGAAACTCAGTATATAAAAACCTTCATTTTCCACAACAGACATAATATTCACCTTCTTTCTGAAAACCCTGAGGGCTACGATACTCCTTTTTTTTTTTTTTTTTTTGTCTAAGGGCCCACGGATGAGCAGTGTCAGAGGCAAGTCTAGAGTCAGTCTGATTTCTTGTCCTGTACTTTTCCCAAATAACTGCAATGATTTTCTAGCATTAGCAGCTGCTATTTTTGTTCCACTTCTGTAGGATTATTATAATATTTCCGGAGTTGTCATTGAAATGTTGGGAAACACTCAGATTTTAGATGCTGTATCTTCATGACAAATACTTAGAAAAACATGCTCCTATGATAATGATTTTCTCAAGGGCCTATGTTTATTATACCTAGGGCTAGAGTAGACCTTGAATTAGCAATGATTCCATCCAATTCCAAAGAGATACTTGCAAACACCATGGAGAAAACACCATGTAATTAGCCCATTTTAATAGAGCAAATAAACATAAGACTAATCAATAAAAGTAGACTTTTGCAAACATAAAATAGGAAAATCTAATGAGAATGACAACATTGCAAAAAGCAATTTTATTAGCAGATGCTAATGCATGAATTTCCCCTTGATATGCACTGTTTTGTGGATAGATGTGCATTTTTTCTGGAGAGCAGATCTGCAGCTTTTGTTAAATTATCAAAGGAATGTAAATTTAAAGGTTAAGAATTTACAGTAATACACAACGGGAGGGAAGGCATGTTGGCACAGTTTCAAGGAGGAGCAAGTGATGGTAAAAAAGAGAGGGACTGTACCTAGGAAAAACTGAAAAGCAAACAAAATGTATATACTTCGTTTCTGGACTTTTGGTATCCTTGTGCTGTCTTTCCAAAGGAGATTTAGAAAGATTTCCTTTTTTTTTTTTTTTTTTTAATTTATTCTTAAATAGGAAAAGCTCTGGATTTAAGATACTGTAATTCCTTTATTTTAGCCCCGTGTCTAACTAGCCCCAAATACCTGTACCCAAACTCTTGGAGATTTTGTGGGGCTAGTGGACTTTGCCTGTCTTTGGAATGTTGGGAAACACTCAGATTTTAGGTGCTTTTATCTTCATGACTAACATGTAGAAAAACACGCTCCTCTGACTTTGATTTTTTCATACCTTTTTAATGCTGTTTCTTATGTCTCTTTTCTTATCTATATTTTACCCATTTCCTTAGTCCTACTTCTATTTGATGAAGTCTTTGATTATTATCCCACCCTCCTCATCGGTCCTTTCTTTGTGGCCCATTTCATCTGAACACTGCATTTTGGTTTCTAGACTGACAGTGAATTATATGATTGGATCTTTCCTCTGTGTGCTTGCATTTTTTTTTTTCCAACTTCCTTAGGGTAGAGACAGTGGTTTTTCATTCTTTCTCTTCCTTCTGTTGCTGTGGCATTTTGGTGAAATGGAAAGAACTAAATTTATAATCAAAAGACATAAATCCTTTATCAAGCTCCATTACTTATTATCCATATGATGTTGCCAACAGATTCTTAATCTGACCCAGCCACAGAAACTCTCTGAGCTTGACTTTTGCTAATCTGTGAAATGGAGATAAAAAGGAAAATTAGCATAAGCTCCCAACATCTGTTAACAAGAATGGTCCATTGTGGTGCTCTAACACCCTGGAAATTTACTGTTGTCCTTTAGAACTCTACTGTTAGACATTCATGACCTTCTGCTGGAATACCAACTTCTCTACAGCTTTCTCTAAACAACCTTGCATCTTTGTTTCACTCCCTCAAAATTGAAGTTGGGAGCATGTGATTACTGCATCTAGGTCGGCTGCCTTTGGCTTCTGTAGTGTGTTTTAGGTTCTGCCTCCCATCTCTCTCAGGATTCCTTCAGAAGAAGAGTGTTTTGATACTAAGGAGTCCATAATAGCCCATAATGAGGTAGCCAAACAGCTACCTCATCCATTTAATTCAGTTTTTAGGCAGTTTTTTTTTCTTGCTTAACACCATTGTTTTAATTTGTAATTCCCTAATGACATATGATGTTGAACATCTTTTCATGGAGTTACTTGCTATCTATATATCTTCTTGGGGTGAAGTGTCTATTAATGTCTTTTGCTCATTTTAAAGTCAGGTAGTGTGTTTTCATAACTGTTGAGTTCTAGCAGTTCTTTGGGTATTTTGGATAACAGTCCTATATGAGATGTGTCTTTTGCAAATACTTTTTCCCAGTCTGTGGCTTATCTTCTCATTCTTTTGACATGGCCTTACACAGAGCAGTTTTTAATTTACTGAAGTCCAGCTTATCAGTTACTTCTTTTGTGAATTGTGCCTTTGTGTTGTGTCTAAAAAGTCCTAATCATATCCAAGGTCATCTGAGTTTTTTCTTATGTTGTCTTCTAGGAATTTCATAATTTTGCATTTTACATTTAGGTCTGTGATCCATTTTGAGTTAATTTTTGTGAAGGTCTGTCTCTAAGAATTTTTTTTTCCCCCACCATGTACATGTCCATTAGTTATAGCACCATTTGTTGAAAAGGCTGTTGTTACTCCATTGTATTGACTTTGCTCCGTTGTTGAAGATCAGTTGACTGGGGCACCTGGTTGGCTCAGATGGTGGATGGAGCATGTGTCTCTCGGGGTTATAAGTTTGAGATCCACATTGGTTGTAGAGGTTGCTTAAAAATAAAATCTTAAAAAAAATTAGTTGACTATAGTTATGTGGGTCTATTTCTGGCCCTCTGTTCTGTTCCATTTGATCTATTTGTTCTTTCACTAAAACCATATTGTCTTGATCACTATTAGCTTTATAGTAAGTCTCCAAAGTTGGGTAGTATTGGTCTTGAACTTCAGCATAGAGTTGGCTATTGTGGGTCTTTTGCTTTTCCGTATAAACTTTAGTCAGTTTGTCCATATCCACAAGATAGCCTGCTGGGATTTTTTTTTTTAAATAAAGGCTCTTCTTTTACTTTATTTTGAAAGTAGCAAGCCAATGAATGAAGGAATGACATTTTAAAGGTTGGCAGACTATGTCAGAATTCTGTTTAATTACATAGTTACAGTTTATCACATGATGATACAAATATAAGTGAATCACATTATAGTGCTAACAATATTAAATAACTCCTGGGTAAAAATCATCAATTTAGGTGTTCAAAATCTCAGTCATGCAGGGTTGTGGTGTAGAGTAGTATTTTTGAACTGCTTTTTTTAAGTGGTGGAGGAAATTTTAATATTAACTTGCTGGGATTTTGATTAGGATTGTATTGAATCTCTAGGTCAAGTTGGAAAGAACTGACATCTTGACAATATTGAGTATTCCTATCCATGAGCATGGATTATTTCTCTAATTACTTCTTTCATATCTTTCATGAGTTTTCATCATCTAGATCTTGTACTTATTTTTTTTAGATTTATACTTAAGTATTTAATTTTTTGTGCTAATGTAAATGCTAAGTGTGTTTTTTTAAAAAAATTTTTTTTAAGTAAGCTCTACACCAATGTGGGGGTGGAACTCATGACCCCTAGATCAACAGTCACATGCTCTACCAACTAAGCCAGCCAGGTAACCCCCTTTTTCCAGTTTTAAATGTGGATTCTTGATTTCTTAATATTGACTTTTGAGATTTCTTATAGTCCTTTATCAGTCTTATTATACATGTTTTGTAAATATTTCCTCTTAAACTTGCCTTTTTTTTTTTTTTAAGGTTTTATTCATTTACTTAGCATGTATGCGAGCCAGGGGAGGGGAAGAGGGAGAGAGAGAATCCCAAGCAGACTCCCAAGCAGACTCCATGCTGAGTGTGGAGCTGGACTCAGGGCTTGATCCCGTGACCCTGAGATCACGACCTGAGCTGAAATTAAGAGTCAGAAGCTTAACTGATTGAGCTACCTGGGTGCCCCAAACTTGCCTTTTTAACAGTGTCTTGAGGAATGCATGTTTTAAATTCTCAGTCTAGTCTATCCATTTTTTTCTTTTAACGTTCATGATTTTGTATTCAATTTAAGAAATCTTTGCCTAGCCCAAGATCACTAAGATTTTCTGTTTTCTCCTAGATATTTTATAGTTTGGGCTCATATTTAGTAATATTCATGATTCATTTTAAGTTTTACGTGTGGTATGAAGTAAAGATAATGTGTATTTATATATTCCATATATATATTTCAATTTTATTTCATTGGTCTATGTCTAATTTTATGCCAGTGCTACACTATCTTGATTACTGTAGCTTTATAGTAAGTCTTAGATTAAATGAAACTATTAAAGAATAATTGGGAAGAGGGATTGACGTGAGACTACAAGGGACAGTCCAGTGGGAGACATACTTTGATTCAGTAAAATAGATTTTAGCATTAAATGTTGCTTGAAAATGGAGAAGGTCTTGTAAAAACGTACCGAATTACCCATTCTCTTGGATGTGTTAGGCAGAGCTTGGATGTCAGCTAAGGTGAAGCTTTTAGTTGTAATTTAGGACAAGGAGAATGGCAGATCTGTACCCTCAAGTATCCTTTTCAGGCATTGTTTTGGGATTTCCTTTTATTCTCTCCCTACCCCTGCACACTTAGTCTTAATCTTCATTGATGGGAAAATATTTGGTGTTTACTGGAATTTGGCAGTTCTCCTGCATCTTTGTTGTCTTTGACCTTTCTTAGAAGCTGGCATGCTGCAGTCCTAATGTGGGATTCTTTCTTTTGCAGTTCTGCACTGATGTTTTGTAAATAGCTCTTTGTGGTCATTTGGATAGGAGCTTTTCTTGTTACCTTGTTTATTCCCAGCAAGAAATTACTTCTCCCCCTTGTTTAAAATCTGTCTAAATTTGGCCTGTTGAACTCTTTTGGCATGATTGAAATGGGGGGAATTTCTATGATGGGCTTTAAATGGGAAACATATATAACTTAAACCTTAGATACGTGAAATGAAACACGTTGCCTGCCAAAGGAGTAATTGAGTTTCCTCTATCATTAAGAGGCTGTAAGAGATTTCTGCGTTGAGGATGAGATTAGACTGGATGATTTATAAGGGCCCTTCTAACTCTCTGCCTTCAACCTTTGCTCAGAAGTCCCAGCATCTTTTCTTTTAGACTTAGACTTACAAATCTAGTTCTAACTCTAACCTTGGCATATGGTAGATGCTCAAGATGGTTTAGTTAATGAATTTGCAAAAATTCTTCATGGTGTCCTCTTTTTTTCTCTTGCAGTTAAAAGAGCCAAATTCCAGGGCTCACCAGGTAAGGCCGGCCTTTAATTACGTCTTTTCCCTTCATACTTGATGTGATTTTAAAATCAGCCTTTAGGGGTGCCTGGGTGGCTCAGTCGTTAAGTGTCTGCCTTCGGCTCAGGTCATGATCCCAGGGTCCTGGGATCAAGCCCTGCATCGGGCTCCCTGCTCAGCCTGCTTCTCCCTCTCCCACTCCCCCTGCTTGTGTTCCCTCTCTCACTGTGTCTCTCTGTCAAATAAATAAATAAAATCTTAAAAAAATAAAATAAAATCAGCCTTTAAAAAAATCAATCTTTTAAACAGTCATGAATTTCATTTAATTCATTGATTAAATAAATTCACAAAATTTATTAAATTATTAAAAATCAGTATGGGGAGATGTTGGTCAAGGGGTACAAAGTTTCAGTAATGCAAGATGAATAATTTCTGGAGAATTAACATACAACATGTTTATAATTAATGAGTACCGTATACTTGGAATTTGCTAAGAGGGTGGATCTCGAGCTGTCAGTGTGCACATACACACACTTGAAAATGGTAATTATGTGAGTTGTGATGAATATATTAATTAGCTTGATTATGGTGGTTATTTCACAGTAGGTATCAAATCAAGTTGTACACCTTAAATACCTACAATTTTAAATTGTCAAACCTCAGTAAAGCTGGAAAAAATCAATGCTGTTGTTCCCCACTCTGGCAACCATCAGTTTGTTCTATTTATAGGTCTGATTCTGTCTTTTTTTTTTTTTTAAGATTTTATTTATTTGAGAGAGAGAGGGAGGGAGAGAACAAGTGAGAGGAGGGGCAGAGGAAGAAGCAGACTCCCTGCTGAGCAGGGACCCCCCCCCCCCCCCCCCGACACAGGACTTGATCCCAGGAGCCTGAGCTCATGACCTGAGCCAAAGGCAGATGCTTTACCGACTGAGCTATCCAGGTGCCCCATGATTCTGCTTTTTGTAAAACTGCATAATTTTAATGATGCTCAAGAGAAGATTTACCTTCTGCTATAAGTGCATGGCAGGGCCTATTTTCTCACACTCCTAACATTAGGTAATCATTTTAAGTAATCTTTGCCTATTTGATGAGTCAAAAATGATAGTCTTTTTTTTTCATTTTATAATGTGAAGATTAATTTCTTACACAGAAAAATGAACTCTTAGTTCAGTGCCTCTAATCACGGTTCATGTAAATGTAGTAGGGGGAATGCAAAAGGTGCTGTGTTTAAGCAATAGTACTCAATTTATAGTATCAGGTTAAAGAATCTCCTTTTCCCAACTCTGTGATAATATTGCCTTTTTTTTTTTTTTTAAGATTTATTTATTGATGGGGCACCTGGGTGGCTCAGTCGTTAGGCGTCTGCCTTCGGCTCAGGTCATGATCCCAGGGTCCTGGAATTGAGGCCCACATCAGACTCCCTGCTCAGTGGGAAGCCTGCTTCTCCCTCTCCCGCTCCCTCTGCTTGTGTTCCCTCTCTCTCTGTCAAATAAATAAATAAAATTTTAAAAAAAGTATTTATTTATTTGAGGGGTGCCTGGGTGGCTCAGTCAGTTAAGCCACCAAGTCTTGGTTTCGGCTGGGGTCATGATCTCGGAGCCTGGGATACAGCCCCATATCGGGCTCTGTGCTCAGCATGGAGTGTGCTTGAGATTCTGTCTCTCCCTCTGCCCCTCCTGCTTGTGCTCTCTTTCAAATAAATAAATAAAAAATCTTAAAAAAAATTGAGAGAGAGAGAGAGAGCATGAGCGCACAGTGGGGGAAGGACAGAGAGAAGGGAGAGAGAATCCCAAACGGACTCCTGCTGAGTGGGGAGTCTGGCTGGAGGGGTGGGGGGCTTGATTTGACCTGCTGAAATCAAGAGTCAGGTGCTCAACGGACTGAGCCACCCAGGTGGCTATTTATGTAGGTTGTGGTTTAGGCCAGCCTGAATAGATCAAGCATGGAATCCCTTTCCTTTATGAGGATTTTTTCTCAATTCTTGTCCCTGTCAACAGCTAGAGGTAACCCTTTCCTCTCCTTCAATCCTTTACCATTTTTTCTCTTTCTCTTATGGTACTTATTCCTTTTTTTGTTAAGTTATGTATATTATCTTTTCTATTAGATCAATTAGATTTGGTTTTTTCAAACTGAAGATGGGTTATAAAATCAATTCAGTTGGTTATGATTAATGTTTTAATAGTGTAACAGGAAATATCAATACAAGTATCACATCTTGTATTTCATGAAGCTTTTGTTTTCATTTGTGTGTATGTATGTCTACAGGGTCAAATATGTATTTCTAAAATTTGAAAAACTATTATAGCTTATACTTTTGAGAATAGAATGTATTTTATAGTTTTTTACAGCTCTGTATGCTTAGAATGATGCCATATAGTACAATATATAATTTTATTTTTTCTTCAACATAAAATACTTTAATTTGGGTTACTCAGTTCCAAAGACTTTGTGAGATTGAGTAACAATCTGAGCACTAAGTATTACATCTTCATTGTGCATTTTTTTTTTGCTTTTTTTTAAAGATAAATTTAATACATATGTGACCTTGAAAGTGCAGAATGTGAAGAGCACAACTGTAGCAGTTCGTGGTGATCAGCCTTCTTGGGAACAAGATTTTATGTTGTAAGTATTTTGCAGCAGCAGCCGCCTACAATATTTATGAAAACTACAGTTACAGGAACAAGTGAGGGGTATTGTGGGGTGAAGTACATCTGCAGTTTTGTTCTCTCCTGCATTTGTAATTGATTCTACATTATGTGAATTATGAATGCAAATAAACTCCCAATTCATTTATGTGGGTAAATATACTGTCTAGTCAGATTTTCCCATGGTCAGAATTAGGATATAGTACAATATAATTAGCATGATAGTAAACATAATTTAAATCTTGCTTCGATTCTCAGAAGGCTCCTTGAAGGAAATTGTGTGCACGTGCGTGTGTGTGTGTGTGTGTGTGTGTGTGAGAGAAAGAGAAAGAGAATGTCTGTGTGTGTGTATACCCAGGTTACCTGCTATTGAAGATGAGGATTTCTTTGCTTAAAATCCTTTTGCTTTATGGAGTGAAATGTTCTACCTTCCTCTAGTTAATAAAAATGAGTAACCATTAGGATTTCTTACATATGACACAAAATGTAGCATATTATCGTAAGCTCTGGCTTTAAAAACTTGACACTTCCTTTTTTTCCTCTGAAATTTGAGGCATTTTTTTTCTGCTCTAGAAAAGGGGAGAAAAATGTAGAATATCATTTTGAAGGACTACACAAATCATTGAGCTTCTCTGAGTGCCAATTACTTTACCTGTAAAGGTCTGTCTTTCTTACAAGGTTATACTTGTTTTCTGGGAAGTTAGGCATATGGTGTCAAACAAGAGAATGTATTAAAATTGCTGTGAGTTTTGAAATGGAAGTGAAATTGACTTTACAAGTTTTGTAGTGCATCTCAAGCACATAGGGATGATGATTTTCATGTAGATACATTCCAATCCTTCGGGCTTTTGATGTATTGCTTCTTATAGTACCATTGAGGAAACTAGATTATAAATACTTTAAGGGTAAGATTATGAGTGGCTGGGCTAATAAGATAGTAGCAGAAGGGATAGAAAAGGATGGAAAGAAGGTGTTAAGGAGATAGACTTGTCTTGCATGATTGGGTAGGTATGGTGTTACTCATTAGGATAGGGGACAATATAAATTCACTTATGGACAAACTTATATTTGAGGTTCTTTTTTTTTTTTTAAAGGAATATAAAACTATTGACCACTGTTTACCAGTATTTACAATAAAGTAAACAATATACAGTTGGATAACATTCTGACTACAAAGTTACTGTTTTTCCTGGTTTCTGCTGAACCAGTAACTCAAATACTGAGAAGACTGAGCCTACATGTCAGGAACGAGTTGGGGTAAAGAAAATAAATGCAGGTTAAGAATTTGGATTATAAAAGTCTGTTCACCCATTTATTCCAACAGGTGCTAAATTGCCAACATCTCTAACCATCTGATTATGATTAGGTTTCCATGAACAAAGTCTTAGACATTCCATGAATCATGACCTTTTAGTCAATACAGCACAGAGATTTAAACTTCTTGAAAAGGAATGGTTCACTAGAAGGAACCTTTAAATGTCCATTTAACTAAGTTTTGCTTACCTAATTAAAACACACCAGGACTTGTCTAGTTTTGTCATTTGGGTGGGGAGGTTGTTGGTGGTGATAAAATTTTCCTTTCAGGGATCTTGCAAATGAACTTGCATTTATGACTGTAGATATGAATACGGATTCTGATATGGCTGCTTTTAAATTGTCCAATTTAAAAATCTGAAAGGTTAAGGCTTCAGGAAAAACTTCAGTTTAACTTTAAGTGATTTATTTCTTAAGTTGCTGAAAATGATAGCATCCCGGAAACACAGGCTTATCCATGGTTATAAATGCTGTTTTTGTTTTGGTGAATGTTAAAAAACAAAAACCATTTATGTATGTATTTTAAGTATACACACAAAACCCCCCTAAATAAACAAAAAATCCAGAATGGTCCTTAGGCATATAGGAGTTAAACACAAATTCTGACTGAGTAACGACTGTGAAGATTTCCCCCAACATTTAGAAAAGGTGTTCTCTGATGCAGGGGGATAATATACCATGGTCTCAAATATTTTTTTTCTGATAAAGGAAGCAACTACAGAAAGCTTTTATTTGTTCAAAGTAACCAGTGCTATAGATGCAAAAAAAACCCCAACAACTCCCCCAATACTACTTCAAAACAAACATATCGAACTTGATTTTCATTAGAATGTTATTTCTTCACACTAATAAATCAAAAAACAAAGACCCGGATTTTATATATATATATATAAAAAACAATGCAAACAATTATTGAGCTTCATCTTCTGGACAAGAATGCCAAGTTAGTCTCTCTTCATAAATAGCAATTACAATCTGAGGACACTTCATATTTGCCTCTTTTGCCAGCACCAAGTCTGCCTCATCTGAATCTTTCCACTTCATGAGAAACATTAATTCTCCACTGCTGTCCGTGGCACCAATTATTCGTTCAGGATCAAGACCTCTGGCAAAGCCTCTTGGTTTATCAGCAGCATCTCTTTTCTTCTTTGATTTGCTATCATCAGATTCACTGTCAGATAAAGATTTTCTTTTTGTACCATCTTTTTCTTTACCAGCTTTTTGAGAATCAAGAAATGCTTCAATTAACTCTGGACAATCTAAATTTTCTTCAGGTTCCCAAGTATTGTCAGCATCTGTAAATCCCTTCCACTTCAGGAAATACTCCACCTTCCCATTCACTACACGTCAGTCCAGTACTTTTTCCACCACAAATTCTTCAGACTCTGCCTCTTCTACTTTTTTACTCTTTCCATTTTGTTTCTTTCCCATTTTTTGCAATGTAGTTTTATTGGAGGCCATTTTTTATTACAGACTTGAAGAGCCATTATTCACCGCCTCCGAGCTGCTCCGGGTCCTGGGTCTGCGGCGTCTCCCTATATTTGAGGTCCTTATAGGACTAGTAGGAAGAGAGGTTCAGAAGATAGGAGCTTGAACCTGGCACTCAGGAAAGAAGTAGGGGTTGGAGAAATATTTTAGTCAGTTGGAGCTGTAGGCGTAGATGAGGAAGCTTAGGGAGATGGTGAGTAAATTGAGAACAGGGCCTGAGGTAAAGCCTGGAAGGGCAGCAGCATTTAAAGTGGGACAGAGGGGACTAAAAAGGAATGAAAAGAGAGATAGGAGAAACAGGAAGCTGAGAGAGAACTGGGGCTTCAAGAAGAAAGAGAGCCAGTTTTGTCACATTTCTTACTGGTTGTCTCACTCAAAATTACAAACCTCGTTCATTACCTTTCTCAGTCACAGTGCCGTGAGAGTGAGACTGTGTGTTTCTCTGTACCTGTAGTGTGCATAGTCAGCTATGAGTGGTTTATTGAAGTCTCTTCCCATGGCTGTTTGGCATATAAAATCCAGAAATCCTACCTTCCTCTGACTTCCAGTTGGCAGTAATAATCACTAACTGTTAAAACTGTTCCCATTGTGTGAAACCTAGCGATCTTCTGTAGCCTCTCATCAGCATAACTAGCTTTATTCTTATGTGTTTATTTTCCAATTTCCTGTAACACTTCCTCTTTAAACCCTTCTGTGATACGTGTGAATTTTTTTCATCTCCCACCTTGAGATGCTGTGTGACTTTTGCTTTCTCCTCTGTTACACATGGATTTTATTAGCTACATTTTCCTCTTTTGTGCTCCTCTTCCTTATTCCTCCTACCCTGCTCTTTTGTTACTGGCAGCTCCATTGCTGGTCTCTTGTGTCCCTTTCTCCTTTTTCCTTCTTTCTAATGTATTATATGGCAGTATCTAATACTCACTTTTGTATTTTTCGTTGTTTATCTTTAATATTTCTGTATCTTACTTCCAGGACTAGATTATTCATTTAAGGGTAAACAGGGCATCTTTAGTTACTGTGAATTTGCCTAGCTCCAGATCTTGTATATGTATATGCACATATACTATTGATTAATTAATAGAGAAGTTTCCCCAGAGCTCTGGGGATGAGGCATAAACAAAGCTCTCAGACTTCTTTTAAGTTGGGCCTGCTGGACACACATAGATGAGATGAGAAGCTTCTTATAGGAGATAGCCTCTTGGAGTTTTATTCCCCAGAGTTCCCTAAAGAACTTTTTTCTATCCAAGTCAAGCTGTAAAGGCCTCTGGCTATTTCTTTCGTCTATTGGCTTGAGATGTTGCTTAGGAGTTGCTTTAGGAACACTATGTATGTATCCCCATGCAATTTTTCTTTTCCAGATTCAAAAGATTTAGGGTTGTCAGACGTCTTTTCCAAGGCAAATTGATTAATTAGGCTGAATGAAACTGTGTGACAAAAGCTTAATTTCCCCACGCTGTGAACACCTTAACTTACTGGCTGGGTTTAGTCACCTACTTTGTGGCTTTGAACAGCTCTCGAGATAGTTTAGAAGGTTTTAGAGATAGGAATTAGGTCCTATATTGTGTGTCTTGCTCAAAGTACCAAACCATATGTATTATATGTGCTGAGGAAACATTAATTAAATGAACAAATGAACTCAGTACATTCTCTGTTATAGTGTATTTAGTTAGTAAAAGGGGTGAATTTTCTTTGCTTCACTTGTTTTCAGCACATTTGATGAGAAGTCTATGGCTGTATTACCACATCCTAAATGTGTGATTCTGAGAACATGTATTTTTTTTAAGATTGTTTATTTATTTGAGAGAGAAAGAGAGCACAAGCAGGCGGAGGGGCAGAGAGAGAGGGAGAAACAGACTCACTGTTGAGGAGGGAGCCTGATGCAGGGCTTGATCCCAGGACCTGGGATCATGACCTGCGCCGAAGGCAGACGCTTAATTGACTGAGCCACCCAGGTGCCTGAGAACATGTATCTTAATAGAACAGGGAAACCAAGCTTTCTCTAAGGTGTGAACTTGAAACTTCATGTGATGAATAGCTGTTGTCTCCCTGAGAATACCTTTCTGCTTTTTTGCTAGAATGGGCCTTTTTTCATTTTTCTTGCATTTCCTTTCAAATAACCCCATATTTCAATAAGAGCTTTCTGGAGGATGTTTTTGGCATAATATAGGTACTTGCTTGTTCCACTTTAAGACTATAATTACGTTTGAGTTGGCCCTTCCAAGCTGATATTCTACCATGTATGATGTTGTTTTTGCTTAGTGGTTATGTGGCTCTTTCTGGAATGATTTCTTTTCAAAAAATTTTTTCCTATTTGTTATTACAGGATAATCATTGTGTTTATCATTATTTTCTGACAAACATTTTGTTTATAAATGACAGTGTCTATTTTAACTGGGTTCTCCAGGGGCTGAGTGGAGTGAACTGGTATACTCCAGTATCCCTTACCTGCCTCTGACCACAATTTCCCATCAGATTTAGATCTTCTTATGGGCCATTTTACTTCTGCTTGGACTCCCTTTCATAAATCTTGTAAAGAAGCCTTACCTTTTCCTAAATTTCCTATATATAGTTTGTAAGTGTAAGTTGAGGGCACTGTTAGTATTGATAATAAAACATATAAAACTGCTTGGTAAGGGTAGAGATTATAGACTTGCAGGTCTGGCAGTAATGCCGTCCTTACCCCCATTTTTTTGTGAAACGCATTAATCTAATCATGTTTGTAGTTCCAGAGGCAAGGGGACGGATGGACAAAGGCATTTTTGTATGGATTCTTACATACTTTTCTAGGAACCTAAAGAATGGTTGTTGTATTCTGGGACATTTTGATTTTCCCTGACAATAGGATCCTGGTGAGAAAGTATTCA
This sequence comes from Eumetopias jubatus, assembly GCF_037043125.1. Taxonomy (NCBI): domain Eukaryota; kingdom Metazoa; phylum Chordata; class Mammalia; order Carnivora; family Otariidae; genus Eumetopias; species Eumetopias jubatus. The sequence goes on from NW_028274821.1 coordinate 58,543,892, forward strand.
AGGTTTAGCAAAACAGGAGATGTGGATGTAGGAGATGTATATTTCATATTATTTGGCTTTCTTTTTTTTTCAAATTTATTTTTTTTAGTAATCTCTACACCCAGCATGGTGCTCAAACTCACAACCCTGATATCAAGAGTCACATGCTTTTCCTCCTGACCCCGCCTGGCACCCCTATCTGGCTTTCTTTAAAGGGCTTTCTTCTTTCCTTCAGTGAGATTAATCGCCTGGACCTGGGTCTAAGTGTGGAGGTATGGAACAAAGGACTGATCTGGGACACCATGGTGGGGACCGTGTGGATTGCACTGAAGACTGTTCGTCAGTCGGATGAGGTTAGTCAATGCATTGCCCATTTGGAGGTACAGTTCTAGCCCATGCTTGTCCCCATCCTAGCTCCATTCAGCTAATATTCACCATGCATCTCAGATTGCTCTGTCCCCCTTTCTAATTAGTGAGCATGCAACCAGCCTATTCTTAACCTCACACAGAGGTTCAATGGATTTTATTTAAGTCTTGTCTTCTCTGTACCTTATGACTGAACTCAGAGGTGCCAGAACTTCTCTTTAGCCATATCAGGTTGATAGCCCCTTCTGAGTACTGTGTGTGAGGGAGAAGGAGAGAAGAAGGGGAGTAGGTGTGTGTATGTGATCTAGGATACCTGTGGTTTCTGCATTCTCCTCTAAGAAGCTATCCTAGGAGAAGTCCCATTAAACTTCCTCAGCCTGGATCCTGTTCTATGCTTTATTTCTTTGAGTCACCAATTCCCAGGGAACTGGTTTCAATCTTCCATCTTCCACATATAACCCTAATAGAGTTTAAGGAATTACCATGGGTGGCAGTTGTTATACACTCTGTCTCTATACATTATTTCCAAGAGTGGTTTTCTACTCCATTTTCCCAGATTGAAACATAACTCAGCATCATTTCCCCATAGACACTCACTTTGAACCTGGAAAAAATGTACTATATTCCTGTTTGGCTTTAGCATTGACTATGTGTTTTCTCTGGGAGTTGGGATAGTGCAGGTGTGCCTCTCTTTCCTAAAGTCTTTTAGTTCTGGCTGTCTCTACTTCCCCAGGCAGATGGGCAGTTCATTTTTATTGTGGCTCCAGTTCAGATCTATTTTAAGTAGCAATGTTAGTAGCTCTTTACTAATTAGAAGTAGTAACACATATTAAGTGACACAGTCATTAAAAATTGTACAGATTAAATATTGATCTATAAAGATATTTGGTTTTTGAGTTTGGGTACTCCAGAATTCTATGTTCAGTGGACTTGTAGAGAGCTGAGCATGGTGGAAGCTGCTCTTCCACCAAAGAGGGAGAACAGAAACCACATAGCAGCAGAGGCAGGTGGTGACAGTGGTGTGTTTGCCTCATCAGGATGTGAGTGGTCCCCAGGAGCTCTCCAACAATGACATTCAGAAAAAAACACCAGCTCTTAAAACAGGAGGAGTGGAGCCATGAAGAAATAAAGTTTAATCTTAGACCTCTGTTTTCTAGGAAGGGCCTGGGGAGTGGTCCACGTTGGAGGCAGAGACATTGATGAAAGATGATGAGATCTGTGGAACTAAAAACCCAACTCCTCATAAGATTTTGCTTGATACAAGATTTGAGTTGCCTTTTGGTGAGTCTATTGAATTAGACTTTAAAAACCATTTAACACACACACACACACAAAAAAAACCATTTAACACTTTTTACCATATTGTTAACAATTGTTTGCTAGTCTCATTACTGTATTTTTTGTCTTGTCAGCTATCTCCTTTGAGGGCATTCTGTCTTCTTCTACCCTAGTCCCTATAACACCTAGCCCAGGAATGGTACAGGCTGTAGAATGATACTCATTAAAGAATCCACGCTAAGCGTATTCTCTTCAAGTTAATAGGTTTCTCTGATTATTTTAATGACTTAGGAAATACTTGCTTGTTAGAGAACACTGATTTATTCTTTTGCTAATTTAACATTCATTGTCTTGAAGTGAATGTATACCTTGTGATTTGTCAATTTAAACATTGAAGTAGCATTAATAAATAGAAAAGTGTTTAAAGAGTAAGTCAGAGAAAGACAAATACCATATGATTTCACTCATATGTGGAATTTAAGAAACAAAATAGATGAACATAGGGGAAGGGAAGGAAAAATAAGATAAAAACAGAGAGGGAAGCAAACCTTAAGAGACTCTTAACTCTAGGAAACAAACTGAGGGTTGCTGGAGGGATGGTGGGTGGGGAGTTGGGGTAATTGGGTTATAGGCATTAAGGAGGGCACTTGATGTAATGAACACTGGGTGTTATATGCAACTGATGAATCACTAAATTCTACCCTTGAAACTAATAATACACTACATGTTAACTAAGTTGAATTTAAATAAAAAACTAAAAAAAATAATTTTTAAAAACAGAAAAAATACATGTTCATGGCAAAAATAGGTTTTTTGTATATATACAGTTTTGCTATAGAGTGGATCTGTGGAGCTCCTTAAAACTGTCGGTCCATCCCTCATTGCATTTTATTTTACTTATTTTTATTTTAAGTAGGCTTCATGCCCAATGTGGGCTTGAATTCAGGACCCTGAGATCAAGAGTCGCATGCTCCATGAACTGAGCCAGCCAGCACCCCCCAAGGCATTTTAAAAAGATATTCCTCTTGGGCGCCTGGGTGGCTCAGTTGGTTAAGCGACTGCCTTCGGCTCAGGTCATGATCCTGGAGTCCCAGGATCGAGTCCCACATCGGGCTCCCTGCTCGGCAGGGAGTCTGCTTCTCCCTCTGACCCTCTTCCCTCTCGTGCTCTCTATCTCTCATTCTCTCTCTCTCAAATAAATAAATAAAATCTTTAAAAAAAAAAAAAAGAACATTTTATAAAAAAAAAAAAAAAAGATATTCCTCTTTCAACACTGCATCATTTATATCCTGTCATTGGTGGCAGTGTACATTTCTATCTAGATTTTGAGTTTCATGAAGGCTCTTGTGTATTTTATTTTGGTATCTTTAGAGTTTGCTTGGCACATAATAGGTGTCTGATAAATGGTTTTTTGAATAAATGTTAAGGTAAAAACTCAGATAAGTGAGGTCTATCTTTGATGTGTGTTAACGTGACTGTGCTAAGCTTGGGCCTCTGTGATAACCACATTTGGCATACAGTCTTCAAAGGCTTAATAAAGGGAGGCGCCTGGGTGGCTCAGTCTGTTAAGCCTCCGACTCTTGATTTCGGCTCAGGTCATGATCTCAGGGTCATGAGATCTAGTCCCAAGTGGGGCTCCCTGCTCAGTGCAGAGTCTGTTTCTCTTTCTGTCCCTCTGCCCCTCCTCCTGGTCGCATGCGTGCATGTGTGCTCTCTCTCTCAAATAAATAAATAAATCTTTAAAAAAACTGAAAATAAAAGGCTTAGTAAAGGGTCTTTCTATGGGAAGAATTTTAGCTTACAGCGTGCCATATTTTGGCAATGGAATTTTCTTTTGGATAATTCAAAAACCTGTGAAATACTCTATTCAGTTATATACCATTTTTTAAAAATAGTTACATGAATTTTTTTATTTTAAAAGTTCAGAAAATACAGGTATGCAAAAAGAACATTAAAATTTCTTATCAACTAGAGATTTTTTTTACATGTTGACATGTATCTTTTATTTTCAAAAATATTTTAAAAAATACTTATTTGAGAAAGAGTGTGGGTGGAGGAGCAGAGGGAGAGAGAATCTCAAGCGCCTAGTGTGGAGCACAACAAGGGACTCGATCTCTTGACCCTGAGATCATGACCTGAGCCGAAACCAAGATTTGGATGCTTAACTGATTGAGCTATCCAGGTGCCCCAAGATTTCATTCCTTTGATGGCTGAGTAATATTCCTGTGTGTGTGTACTAGATCTTCTTTATCCATAGAATGGAGTTTCCTGTTTCTGCAAAGAAACATTATTGAGATTTTGATAGTAATTGCATTCAATATGTAGATCACACTGGGTAGTGTTGGCATTTTAACAATATTAAGTCTTCTGATCCAATGGGAATAATAGTACATTATTTTGTTTTTTGTGTGAAGATTCAAGATCAAGTTCATGGCAAGAACCAAGCCCACCAGTAAAATTAGTCCATCACTTTCTAACTTCGATTATTTGATGGAATAAAGGATTATTGACCCATGATTAAATTAATAACCTAGTAATGTAGTTTCTTCTTTTTTCATGGTAGATATCCCAGAGGAGGAAGCCAGATATTGGACCTACAAATTGGAACAAATCAATGTCTTGGGAGCTGACAGTGAGGTAGGAATGGCCTTATTTGCAATATAGAGAGATGGGGAAAATTTCTTTCTAGGACACTATAATTTGCCAAGGGAGGGACCCAGGAGCATGTTAAAAAATGAAAGAATTTAAGCTGCAGTAAGGAAAGAAGGCAACTGGAAGATCACTGGACATTCATTAGAAGGATTTGTCTCCCACTTTTTCTATTTTTCTCATTGTCCCCCGTAAATGGCAGAGTTGGCATTTAGTCTGACTCTAGACTCTGAGTGAGAGCTTATACTAGGGAAACTGTCCTCTTGTTACACAGATGAGCAGAAGGCATTTCATCTGCTAATCCCCAGATTTTTAGATAAACAGTTGACCCTTGAACAATAGGAATTTGAACTGCGTGGGTCCACTTGTACACAGATTTTTTTTTTTTAAGATTTTTATTTATCGGGGTTCCTGGGTGGCTCAGATGGTTGGGCGTCTGCCTTCGGCTCAGGTCATGATCCCGGGGTCCTGGGATCGAGCCCCGCATCGAGCCTGCTTCTCCCTCTCCCTCTATTGCTCCCCCTGCTTGTGCTCTCTCGTTCTCTATCAAATAAATAAATAAAATCTTTAAAAAAAAAAGATTTTTATTTATTTGTCAGGAGGGGGGTGGAGAGAGAGAGTACAAGCAGGGGAAACAGCAGGCAGAGGGAGAAGTACACTCCCTGCTGAGCAAGGAGCCTGATAATGGGACACTATCCCAGGATGGTGGGATCATGACCTGAGCCCAAGGCAGACGCTTAACTGACTGAGCCACCCAGGCGTCCTGTACATAGATTTATTTATTTATTTTTTGGATAAACACAGTGCTATAAATGTATTTACTGTTATGATTTTATTAACATCTTTCCTCTAGCTTGTAAGAATACAGAATATAACACATATAAGATGCAAAATATGCTTTGACTGTTTATTGCTAAGGCTTCCAGTCAAAAGTAGGCTATTAGTAGTTAAGTTTTTGGGGGATCAAAAGTTGTATGTGAACTTTTGCCTGTGTGGAAGGTCAATGCCTGTAATCCCCCATTGTTCGAGTCAACTGTATATTGTTATTTGTATGTTATTTTTAGGGTTGCTTAGGGTATTACATTGCTTGGTCCTGTCTTATCGCCAGAGAGAAGTCTGGTGCACAGAAGGGAACACAGTCAACTTAGTCTGAGCCATTAGGAATGGGGGATGTTTTTGTTACTGGTGGTGAAGGGAAAAGATAAGATTTTCATTTTTGGGCATGTTGGGCTGTTAGAAAATTGGTGTGATTATAAGGTAGAATTTGGAGTGCTAGCGGATATTTCAATGGAAATGTCTGATAAGGAACTTTAGGAAAGAATATGAAACTCAGGGTTAGATAGGGTGAGGAGCTATAGGCATAGAATTTGGATTCATGAATGGTAGCATTGATTCATAATGGTAGCATTTGGAGTCCCAGGAATAGAAGAACTCACTCAGGTAGAATACATAGAAAGTATTGAAGAGGAATGAGGACAAAACCTTGGGGGAACATCAAAGATAGAATATGGAAAAAAACCAAAGAGATGGAGAAAGAGTTGCCTGAAGAGAGCAAGTAGGAGAAAAAGGTTCATGGAATAAAGGAAAAAAGGGTTTTAAGGCAGAAATTCTTGATACTGTCCAATATTATTAAGAACAAAGATGATGAGGGGCGCCTGGGTGGCTCAGTTGGTTAAGCGACTGCCTTTGGCTCAGGTTATGATCCTGGAGTCCCTGGATTGAGTCCCGCATCAGGCTCCTCGCTCGGCAGGGAGTCTGCTTCTCCCTCTGACCCTTCCCCTTCTCATGTGCTCTCTCTCTCAAATAAAAATAAATAAAATCTTAAAAAAAAAAGAACAAAGATGATGGGTAATGAAATGGAGCTGTTACGTTTGGCAGTTAATGACCAGTATCTATGGATTAGTGCAGGAAGCCAAAATGAAGTGTTTTGATGAGTATATGGGTTTCCTAGGGCTGCCATAACAAAGTACCACTAGCTAGGTGGCTTACAAAAACAGAAATTTATCTTCTCACAATTCCGGAGGCTAGAATTCCGAAATTAAGCTATTAGCAGGGTCAGTTCCTTCTGGATGTTCTAAGGAATTGTCCTATGCCTCTCTTCTGCCTTTTGGTGGTTTTCAGTAGTCCTTGCTCTTCCTTGGCTTGAAGACACATTGTTCCAATCTCTGTCTCTGTTATCACATGCCTCTCTGTCTCTCAGTCTGTCCTCACAGTGTGTTCTCTTGGTGTGTCTTTGTCCAAATTTACATTTATGTTGTAAGGGCAACAGTCCTTGGATTAATTGGATTACATCTATAGAACCCCATTTACAAATAAGGTCACATTCATAGGTCCTGAGGATTAATACTTCATCATATTTTTTTGAGGTACACAGTTCAACCCACAATGAGTTAAATCAAAGATGAAGAAATGGAATTTGTGACAAGTGCAAACTTCTCTTGTCAGGGTTTTCTCTTAATTTAACTGAATCCTCTGTAGGCTTCCTATTATTAAACTACATAACTCTTCTCATGCCCAAGCCAACATCTCAACTTTTCTTGTTTGTTGAAATCTTCAATCTTTCTTTTTCCCTTGATCCAATCTTCCTTTTTCCCTTGATAAATGCCAGATCAACGCTATCTTTGTATCCATTTTACCCTTTGTGCTTTTTGTTTTCCCATAGCTGGTATACAGTTTTCCAAACTCCCATCTTCTTTTTTTTCCCAGTAAAGAAACACATTGCTGAATGCCTGCCTGGCTCAGATGATAGAACATGCAACTCTTGATCTTGGGGTTAAGTTTGAGCCCCACATTGGGTGTAGAAATTACTTAAAAATAAAATCTAAAAAAAAAAACCCACATTGTACTTTTGATTTTATAGGCTTACCATGTGTCACTATGTAGAATCAGATGAAGAAGTTAAAACAATAAAAAACTGAATGTAACTTATACAAATATTGCAGAATTTTACAAGTTCTAAAAATTAGGGTTCTTGGGGCGCCTGGGTGGCTCAGTTGGTTAGACTGCTGCCTTCAGCTCAGGTCATGATCCCAGGGTCCTGGGATCGAGCCCCACATCGGGCTCCCTGCTCATGCAGGAAGCCTGCTTCTCCCTCTGCCTGCTGCTCCCCCTGCTTGTGCTCTCTCCCTCTCTCTCTCTCGCTATCTCTCTCTGTGTGTCAAGTAAATAAATAAAATCTTTAAAAAAAATAAAAATGGTGGTTCTTGGTCTGTGGTTCTCAACTCCCTCTAAAATTTTTGCTTTTTGTTTCTATTCTAGGATTTAGAGTTTACTAAGTTTATCTCTTCTATTCCTTCCTTTATAACCCTCTTGTTGTTTTAAAGATTTGTTTATTTAAGGGAGGGAGAAAGAAAGGGAGAAAGCGCATGTGGGTGTAGGGGCAGAGGCAGAGGGAGAGAGAATCCTCTAGCAGACTTCCTGCTGAGCATGGAGCTGGATGCGGGGCTTGATCCCAAGACCGTGAGATCATGACCTGAGCCGAAATCAAGAGTCAGCCGCTTAACTGACTGAGCCACCCAGGTGCCCCATCCTCTTGTTTATTGAATAGTTTTTGAAATAGAATTCACATACCATACAGTTCACACATTTAAAGTATACAATTTAGTATATTCAGAGTTGTACATCCTTAGAATATTTTCATTACCCCATAAAGAAATCCTGTGCCCTTAGCCATCATATTCCAATTCCCTCATTTTCTGAGTCCTAGGCAAACACTCATATACTTTCTATACATTGGCTTATTCTGGACATTTCATATAATGGAATTATACAGTATGTGGTTCTTATGATTGTCTTCTTTCCCTTAGCATAATATTTTCAAAGTTTCTTCCATGTTGTGGCATGCATCACTACTTCATTCTGTTTCATTGCCAAATAGTATCCCATTTATGGTTACACTGCATTTCATCCATTTATCAGTTGGTGGACAATTGGGTTGTTTCCACTTTTTGGCTGTTATGGATAATGCTGCTATTAACATTGATGTACAAATTTTTTGTTTGGACATTAGTTTCCTCTTGGGTATACACCCAGGAATGAAATGGCTGGATCAGATGGTAACTGTGTTTAACTGTTTTAAAAATGCTAGACTTTTTTTCCAAAGTGGTTGTACCATTTTACATTCCCACCAACAATGTACAGGGTTCTATTTTCTCCATATCCTTGCTAACTCTTGTTGAATATAGCTGTCCTATTGAGTGTGAAGTGGTATCTCATTGTGATTACCACTTTATTTAAAAATTTTATTACTGAGATTTTCTACCATGAAAAATATATAGACTTACTCTGTTATTCTTCCTTCTTTTTTGCTGGAATATTTTAAGACCAATCCCAGACATCATCATGTCTCATCCATAAATATATTAGTATACATCTTTATTAGATAATGCCTTAAAAAAAATCCCACGTGCCTTTAACACATCACATTTAATAATTTCTCATTTTCTTTCCTTCCTTTTTTTTTTTTTTTTTTGAGAGAGAGCATGAGGTTGGGAGGGGGAAGGGCAGAGGGAGAGAGAGAATCTCAAGCTGAATCCATGCCCAGTTCAGAGCTCGATGTGGGGCTCCATCTCAGGACCCTGAGATCATGACCTGAGCCAAAATCAAGAGTCAGATGCTTAACCGACTGAGCCACCCACGGACCCCAACAATAATTTCCTAATGTCATTTAATACTTACTGACTTCAGATTTCCTTTATTGTCTCAAAGATGTATTTTTACAGTTGATTTGGTCAATTCAGGATCCAAACAAGTTGTTCATATTATGTCTCTTAAATCATTTTTACTCTATAACTGGTTCCCCTTCCCCCATTTGTTTTATACAATGCTACATATTCTGGATTTGGCTGATTATATCCCCAAGGTTTCATTTACCATTTTCTTCTATCTCTGATTCTTCCTTTAAACTGAAAATTGTATCTGATAGTTTGAGGATTAGATTGAGACTTAGATTGAAGTCTTTTTTTTTTTTGGTAGGGAGATGTTGTCTTATCTCACTTTAGTGATGTTAAAATTCAACAGTGGAGATGCATGTATTACTTGCATTTACTTTCACAATAAACATCATCCATGCGGAAAAAAAAAAATTCAACAGTGGATCAGTGGATTAAACTGGTGTCAGCCAGTTTTATCCACAATAAAACCTTACCACCAGACTTTTCCCACCTGGTTTTAGCAGGAATAATTATTTTAGTAGGGCTTGCAAAATGTTGATTTTCTAATTATAAAAGAACTTCTTCTTACAAGCTATTTGGTTCACTTGTAATAAAGTCTGTTCAAGAAAAGCATTCTCCTGGGCGCCTGGTGGCTCAGTTGGTTAAGTGCCTGCCTTTGGCTCAGGTCATGATCTCAGGGTCTGGGGATCGAGTCCGCATTGGGCTCCCTGCTCAGCAAGGACCCTGCTTCTCCCTCTCCTCTGCCACTTGTTCTCATTCTCTCTCTCTCAAAAATAAATAAGTAAAATCTTTAAAAAAAAAAAAGAAAAACATTCTCTTTGTCCATTTTCAAAGTAATGGGGGCAACTTCTGAAGGCAACAAATGTGTTTTTTTTTTAGTGGTGTATCACTATGAATTTATGGATTTTGATAGTGATTTGTTTCAATCCATTGCAGTCATTATTCTTTTTGATACTAAAATCATCTCATCTTGGTTAGTGGGATCTTCTTCAAGTTGGATTTCTTTTTTCTTGTTTTTATCATGTAAAAATTTTAAGGAGACATAAAAATGGAATAATAAAATGAAATCTGTATACTTATTCCCAAATGATTCAGTAATTTCAAGATCTTGTCATATTTGGCCACAAAATCATTTAAAAAAACACAGTATAGGGTCTTATCTGTTTATTCTCTGATGTATATGTAACAGTTTTCATACATAGGAACCCCTTGGGTCAGACGCACTGAGTCAGGTTTGGCTTAGGGATCTAAGCCATTTGACAGAGTTGGATTGTACTACCATTTATTACTTTTCCTACTCATGGTCAATTAGGTTTCCACTATTACAAATGTATGCTACAGTGAACATCTTTGAGTCTATTTCTCTGTGTTTATGTATGAGGGATTCTCTGAATATATACCCAGAAAAGTAGAATTGTTTGTTGTTGGATATGCTGTTCAGTCTTACTAGATATTGGTAGATTGTTCACCAAAATAATTGTACCAATTTATATTCCATTTTCCTGCTTCTCTGTATACTTACTGATACTTGATATTACCAGATATTACCAGATTACCAAAATTTTTGCTAATTAATGGGTTTAGGCCATTATTGTTTTAATTTGTATTTCTCTGTTTATTGGTGACATCCATTCATTCATTTACTCAACAAGTAACGTAACCAAAGGCTAAATACCAGGTGTTGTTTTAGATGCTTGATAAACATCAGAGGTTAGACAAAGATCCCTGTTCTCATAGATCAAATAGGAGGAAACACAATAAGCAGGAAATGAATTAAACATGGTAAGTGTTAAAGTATGAGAAGTGCTGTAAAGGGAAACCTGTTTGTTTTGTTTTGTTTTGTTTTGTTTTAAGATTTTATTTATCTGACAGAGAGACAGCAAGAGAGGGAACACAAGTAGGGGGAGAGGGAGAGGGAGAAGCAGGCTTCCCGCCGAGCAGGGAGCCCAGATGCGGGGCTCTAGCCCAGGACCCTGGGATCATGACCTGAGCCGAAGGCAGACGCTTAACGACTGAGCCACCCAGGCACCCTGGGAAACCTGTTTTCTCTGTGTAGGTTTTGCATTTCTTTTGTTAGATATTTATTCCTAATCATGTTTTTTTTTAAATTACATTTTCTAATAGTTCATTACTGTTGTGGTGAGCGCTGTGTATTGTGTAAGACTGATGAGTCACAGACTTGTACCCCTGAAACAAATAATACATTATATGTTAATAAAAACAAAACAAAGGACGCCTGGGTGGCTCAGTTGTTAAGCGTCTGCCTTCCACTCAGGTCATGATCCCAGGGTCCTGGGATTGAGTCCCACATCGGGCTCCCTCCTCGGGGAAGCCTGCTTCTTCCTCTCCCACTCCTGTTGCTTGTGTTCCTGCTCTCATTACCCTGTCTGTCAAATAAATCTTTAAAAACAAAACAAAACAAACAAAAATGACATTTTCTAATAGTTCATTGCTGTTATAAGGCAATGCTTTGGTGCCCATTTTTAGTATTGACCTTATTCAGCAACTTTTTAAATTTTATTTTAATTCCAGTATTATTAATACACAACCTTATATTAGTTTCAGGTGTACAGTATAGTGCTTGAACAATTCTAGGTATTACTCTGTTCTCATCACGATAAGTGTACCCTTAATCCCCTTCACCTAGTTTATTCTCCACCCTGCCAACTCTCCTCTGATAACCAGTAATTTGTTCTCTGTATTTAAGAGTCTGTTTGGGGTGCCTGGGTGGCTCATTCATTGAGTGTCTGCCTTTGGCTCAGGTCATGATCCTGGGGTTCTGGGATCGAGGCCCACATCGGGCTCCCTGTTCAGTGGGAAGCCTGCTTCTCCCTCTCCCACTCCCCCTGCTTGTGTTCCTGCTCTCGCTGTCTCCCTCTCTGTCAAATATATAAATAAAATATTTTTAAAAAAAAAGTCTGTTTTTTTGTCTCTTTTTTTGTTGTTGTTCATTTGTTTCTTAAATTCCACATTTGAGTGAAGTCATATGGTATTTTTCTTTGACTTATTTCATTTAGCATTATACTCTCTAGATCCATCCATGTTGTTGCAAATGGCAAGATTTCATTCTTTTTTGTGGCTAATACTCCATTGTGTATATATACTACATCTTCTTTATCCATTCATCTGTCCACGGACACGGGTTACTTCCATAATTTGGCTATTGTAAATAATGCTGCTATAAACATAGGAGTAACATATATCCTTTTGAATTAGTGTTTTCACACTCTTTGGGTAAATACTCAATGGTGGAATTACTGGATCATATGGTATTTCTATTTTTAACTTTTTGGGGAACCTCTATACTGTTTTCCACAGTGGCTATACCAGTTTGCATTCCCACCAGCAGTGCCCGAGGGTTTCTTTTTCTCCACATGCTTGCCAACACTTGTATCTTGTGTTTTTGATTTTAGCCATTCTGATAGGTGTGAGATGACATCTCATTGTTTTGATTTGCATTTCCCTGATGATAAGTGATGTTGAGCATCTTTTCATGTGTCTGTTGGTCATCTGGATATCTTCTTTGAAGAAATGTCTGTTCATGTCTTCTTCCTGTTTTTTAATTGGGTTATTTTTTTGGTGTTGAGTTGTACAGGTTCTTTATATATTTTGCATACTAACCCCTTATTGGATATGTCATTTGCAAATATCTTCTATTCAGTAGGTTGTCTTTTTGTTGACTTTTTTTCCTTTGCTCTGCAGAAGCTTTTTATTTATTTTTAAATTTTTAGAAGATTTTATTTTTTTATTTGTCAGAGCATGCGCATGTGTGCCAGCACAAGTGGGGAGAGTGGCAGGCAGAGGGGGAAGCAGGCTCCCTGCTGTTGCAAGGAGGCTGATGCGGGACTCAATCCCAGGATCCTGGGATCATGATCTGAGCTGAAGGCAGACGCTTAACCAACTGAGCCACCCAGGCGTCCCAAAACTTTTTATTTTTAAAAAAAATATTTAATTTTTTAAGGTAAGTTCTTTGAACTCATGACCCTGAGGTAAAGAGTCCCATGCTCTATCAACTGAGCCAGCCAGGTGCCCTAGAAGCTTTTTATTTTGATGTAGTCCCAATAGTTTATTTTTTCTGCAATTCTTAATAGTTTTACTAGTTTAGAGATTCTCTTAGATTTTTTTTATGTAACTAGTTTTCACATCTTTGAAAATAATAATAGTTTTTAATCTCTTTCCAATCTTTATGCTTTATATTTTTTAGCATTTGAAGTTTTATACATATATTTTTATTAACAGACTTTATTTTTTACAGCTGTTGTGGATTTATAGAAATGCTGAACAGGGTGCCTGTGTGGCTCAGTTGGTTAAGCATCTGCCTTCGGCTCAGGTCGTGATCTCAGGGTGCTGGGATCAAGTGCCCATCAGGCTCTCTGCTCAGCAGGGAGCCTGCTTCTTCCTCTCCCATTCCCCCTGCTTATGCTCTCTCTCTCTCTCTCTGTCAAAAAAGTAAATAAAATCTTAAACAAAAACAAAAACAGAAAAATACTGAACAGATGCTACAGGGTTTCCTTATTACCTCTTTTTCACCCCCCTCCCTATGGTTGTCCCTCTTATTAACATCATACATTAGTATAGTACATTTGTTATAATTAATGAAGAAATATACGTTATTATGAACTTAAACGTTAATGTTTTATTATATTTTATTAACTACAAATAAAATGAAAAAGTCATGTTTTTTTCAAGTTTCCTTAGTGTTTACTTCATGCCTTTTTTGTGTCTCATGATCTCATCCAGGACATTGTGTTACATTTAGTTGTCATTTCTTGGCCGGTCATTTTCTCAGACCTTCCTTGCTTGTTTTTGCTGCTCCTTTATTTTAAAAAAGTTAATTGCATAAAACATCCAATGTAATTTTTAATACTTGGAGTGAAAGTGGGAACCTTTTTTTTTTTATCCTGACCATAAGGGGAATACTTCCTAAATCCTAAAGTATGATGTTTGCTATAGATTTTGATAGGTACTTTATCAGATTAAGGAAATTCTATTTTCTTGTCTAAGAATTTTTGTCATGAAAAAGTAAGGGGATTTTTTTTTTTTATTCATGAGAGACAGAGGGAAGGAGGGGGGGAGAGAGAGAGAGAGAGAGAGAGAAAGAAGCAGAGGGAGAAGCAGGCACCCAAGGAGCAGGGAGCCCGATGCGGGACTTGATCCCAGGACCCTGGGATCATGACCTGAGCCGAAGGCAGACACTTAACCATCTGAGCCACCCAGGCACCCGAAAAAGTAAGGGATTTTATCAAGGCTTTCTGCATCCATTAGGCCACAAAATTTTTTCTTTAATCTGTGTATTGTGTTGAATTACATTAATAGATTTTCTGATATTAAACTATCCTTGCATTTAAAGTACAACTGGTTATGATATATGGCCATTTATATACCAGTATACATGCATATGCACACACATACATATCTATTTACATAGTAACATTATAAGACATATATTATGGATAAATAATATGTGATGGATTTAGTTTAGTAATCTCTTTAGGATTTTTCCATTTATATTCATGATGAGATTGCATATAATTATCTAGGACTTTTTGTTTTCCTGGAGGTGTGTGTGTATTTTTTTTTTTTTTTTTTTTAATAAACTCTACCCCCAATGTGGGGCTCAAACTCACGACCCTGAGATCAAGAGTATGTTCTACTGCCTGAGCCAGCTAGGTGCCCCTCTGTTTTTGTTTTTTTTTTTGGTACATATGTATAATAGATTTTTCCTTCGCTCTCTTAATATTTTTAATTAGGCTTTAGTTGGTCTTTGTCTTTCTGCTTTGAGCCTGTAGGATATTCATGAAATATGTCTTCTGAAAATATCTACTCTTGTCTCTCTCTCTCTCTCTTTTTTTTTAAAGAATGTATTTATTTTTTGTCACAGAGGGAGAGCACAAGCAGGGGGAGAGGCAAGTAGAGGGAGAAGCAGGCTCCCCACTGAGCAAGGAACCCAGTGTGGACCTGATCCCAGGATTCCAGGATCATGACCCAAGCCGAAGGCAGATGATTAACCAACTGAGCCACCCTCTACTCTCTCTTTTAAATTTGAATTCTTCTAGTTTAATATTTAAAGTTATAGAATTTTGCGGGTTCCTGGCTGGCTCAGTCAGTAGAGTGTGTGACTCTTAATCTCAGGGTTGTGAGTTCAAGCCGCATGTTGGGTGTGGAGCCTACTTAAAAAAAATTAAAAATTAAGTTTCAGAATTTTCTCACTGTTGGATCTGTGTACTGCCTACAAAGGTCATCATCATTTGTAATGGTTACTATTTATAACTAAGTCTGGTTTTTACTTTGGAGTGGAAGGTTGCTTAACCTTCAAGAACTTTTTGAGCATTTTTATGATTGGCAGATTTACTATTACTATTGTTTAAGTTGTGCTTGACTTCACATTATTCCCTATTGGAGTTAGTAATAGCAGTATCTACCTCTGATATTTGCATCATAGTTTATTGCCGGTAAAGTACTTCACATGTAAAAGTATATTTAGGTACAAAAGTGTTTTGTATTTTGTATTCAACTACTTGAAATGCCCTTTACCATTAATACTCCTATGTAAGCCACCATAAACCTTTGTCTGGATTATTGCAGTAATTAGTCTTTCCTTCTTGTTCCCTATAGTTAATCTCACACAGCAGCCAGAAAGACTTTTAAAGTGTAATAAGGGGGCACCTGGGTGGCTCAGTCATTGGGCATCTGCCTTCGGTTCAGGTCATGATCCCAGGGTCCTGGGATCAAGCTCTGCATCAGGCTCCCTGCTTGGCGGGGAGCCTGCTTCTCCCTCTCCCACTTCCCCTGCTTGTGTTCCCTCTCTAGCTCTCTCTCTCTCTCTCTCTCGTCAAAAAAAAAAAAAGTGTATTCAAGTCATAACCCTTTTGTGTTTAAAATTATAAATGGCTTCCCAATACACTAGAATAAAATCCAAGCTCTTTACCATGATATACAAACTCTGTCAAGGCCTTTTTGTACATAATGGGTACTCAAGAACTATCTGCTGAAATTGCACTACTGGGTATTTACCCCAAAGATACAAATGTAGTGATCCAAAGGGGTATGTGCACCCCAGTGTTTATAGCAGCAATGTCCACAATAGCCAAACTATGGGAAGAGCCAAGATGTCCATCAACAGATGAATGGATAAAGATGTGGTGTATATACAATGGAATATTATGCAGCCATCAAAAGGAATGAGATCTTGCCATTTGCAACGACGTGGATGGAACTGGAGGGTGTTATGCTTAGTGAAATAAGTCAATCAGAGAAAGACATGTATCATATGACCTCATTGATATGAGGAATTCTTAATCTCAGGAACAAACTGAGTGTTACTGGAGTGGTTGGGGGTGGGAGGGTTGGGGTGGCTGGGTGATAGACATTGGGTAGGGTATGTGCTACAGTGAGCGCTGTGAATTGTGCAAGACTGTTGAATCACAGATCTGTACTTTTGAAACAAATAACGCAACATATTTTAAGAAAAAAGAAAAAGAAGATAGCAGGAGAGGAAGAATGAAGGGGAATAAGTCAGAGGGGGAGACGAACCAGGAGAGATGATGGACTCTGAAAAACAAACTGAGAGTTCTAGAGGGGAGGAGGGTAGGGGGATGGGTTAGCCTGGTGGTGGGTATTAAAGAGGGCACATTCTGCGTGAAGCACTGGGTGTTATGAACAAACAATGAATCATGGAACACTACACCAAAACAAATGATGTAATATATGGTGATTAACATAACAATAAAAATTAAAAAGATGTGTGCATATATATATATAATGGAATATTATGCAGCCATCAAAAAACCCCCACGAAATCTTGCCATTTGCAACGACATGGATGGAACTAGAGGGTATTACGCTAAGCGAAATAAGTCAATCAGAGAAAGACATGTATCATATGATCTCACTGATATGAGGAATTCTTAATCTCAGGAAACAAACTGAGGTTTGCTGGAGTGGTGGGGGGTGGGAGGGATGGGGTGGCTGGGTGATAGGCATTGGGAAGGGTATGTGCTGTGGTGAGTGCTGTGAATTGTGTAAGACTGATGAATCACAGACCTGTACCTCTGAAACAAATAATACATTACATGTTAAAAAAAAGTAGGAAGGGAAAAATGAAGGGGGGGAAATTGGAGGGAGAGACAACCATGAGAGACTATGGACTCTGAGAAACAAACTGAGGGTTCTAGAGGGGAGGGGGGTGGGGGGATGGGTTAGCCTGGTGATGGGTATTAAAGAGGGCATGTTTTGAATGGAGCACTGGGTGTTATACATAAACAATGAATCATGGAACACTACATCAAAAAAATAAATAGAGGGGGGCGCCTGGGTGGTTCAGTTGGTTAAGCGACTGCCTTCGGCTCAGGTCATGATCCTGGAGTCCCGGGATCGAGTCCCACATCGGGCTCCCTGCTCAGCAGGGAGTCTGCTTCTCCTTCTGACCCTCTTCCCTCTCGTGCTTTCTATCTCTCATTCTCTCTCTCTCTCTCAAATAAATAAATAAAATCTTTAAAAAAAAAATAAATAGAGGAAAAAAGAAAAAAAGAACTATCTCCTGAATGAGTGACTCATTCATTCTCAGTGTTAGAGAGCTTTGTCTTGCCCAGTACAGCAGAGCATAATAATAAGTGGCAGAGTCAGGATGAGAACTCCAGAACTCATATTTGCCAATTGCTGGACCAAATTATGTCTTCTGAATCCTCTAATAGGCTCTGATTAAACTATTCTGTTTTTTGAACTTGTACCTATGTTAACTTGTTTATGCCTTTCTCTTCTTGTTTTGCCTTTGCAGATCTTGCCCATCTTCAAGACTTTCATTTAGTTCTGCTCCCTTTTATAGAACTTCCTCTTCTTTTTTTTTTTAAATGGCTTCAGTAATACGTATTTGTTTTTTTGGTTGTGATGGTGGTGTTGGGTTGGGGAGGCTAGAATATAAGTGGGAAGGGGACTCTAGTAGGTTATTAGATGTCGTATTACATGCTTAAATAAGTAATTTCACTTCCCACATGACCTTGTGAGGGAAGAAGCACTGTTACGTTTTTAAAGATGAGAAAACTCCATTTCAGAGAGGTTTTCAGTTCCATCACCCAAATGGGGAAAATCTTTACGTTATCCATGAGAAAACTCAGAAGAATGAGTTTCCTAAGCACTCTAAGGCTCCTCTAAACTTTCTACAGCTGCCTGGCAGAGCTGGTACATATCCAGGTTCCCTTGGTCAAAACAGTCTCTCTGCTGTCCTGCTTTAGCCTGTTATATTGGGCAAGGGCCATATTTCATAGTCTGGCCTATATGTCAGGATCATACAGGGAAATCAGCAGGATGACTTGTTTCTGTTCAATAAAAATTTAACTCTAGTCAAACGCTAAACCTTTTTACAAGTAGCTGTGATTGTTTTTTTCCCCCTTGTATTTGGGCCTCTTATCTGTGTTGTTTTTTTTTTGTTTGTTTTTTTCTCTTTCTCCTTTCTGTTTCTAGTATTCGATTCAAGAAGAAAGCCAGAGGAAGCCATTGCCCACTGCTGCCGCCCAGTGTTGTAAGTGAGAAACTTGTCTCTGAATGTCATTAATCACAGCTTTCTGTTAGTTCTCTAAATATGGCTTTTTTTGAGTTGGGGAGGGGGGAGATGTAAACAAAAGATATTCTGGAAGACACCTATTCAGGCCCATATCTCCAGTGGCTATCTAATCATTAGCTTTATGAAGAGTCCTTTTGGTTTTGTGTGGCTGTAGGCTGGGCAGTGGTGCTCATCTTTTATCTCCATTTGCTAGCTTTTACCATGGAGTAGTGATTTTTCCCATTTTATCCTGTTTACCTGTTACTGTTCTTTAAAGCTCAGTTTAAATGTCATCACCCATGGGAAATCTTGCTGTTTCCTCCTTCCCCCATGTCTAGCTTAGGTGTCTCCTCTGCTTCCATAGTACCCTATGCATATGTTCATCATATAACTCGTTATATATTATAATCTATTAATATTTCTTTGACAAGAACACAGTTTTTATAGGCATAAACATTCTCCTATTTTATATTTCTAGACTCTCAATACCTGATACATAGTATAGTAAGCCTCAAGAAGTTTGATAAATGATTGAGTGAATTTGTCATTTCTCTTGAGATTAATTTATCCAGACGACAAAGATTCATTCTTGAAATGAGCCGTGTATTGTTGGTATAGTTCTACCTTCTCAGTTTCTATCAAAATAGCCTGAGGAGACACTAAAGGACTGACTGGGAGTCTATTGTCTTTCACTTTTTCAATGGGGGTGTGTGTGTGTGTGTGTGTGTGTGTGTGTGTGTGTGTGTGTGTGTGTGTGTGTGTGTGTGTGTGTGTGTGTGTGTGTGTGTGTGTGTGTGTGTGTGTGTGTGTGTGTGTGTGTGTGTGTGTGTGTGTGTGTGTGTGTGTGTGTGTGTGTGTTGTGCTTCTTTTGTGTTACTGTAGTTTTTCTGAACCAAATGCCAAACTCTTAACCACTGCTGGTTGAAAGTGGTAGTTGTACTAGTTATTTTAGCTATAGTGGTAATAATAACAACCATAGTAACTAACATATTTTGAGGTCTTACAGTATGCCAGATGCTGCTATCAGAACTAAAATGTACTAATTTATTCTTCACAATAACCCTAAGACATAGTTTTTACTGTTGTCCCATTTTTCAGATGAGGAAACTGAGGCATAAAGAGATTGAGTAATTTGCCACAAATCACACAGGTAGTAGGTGGTGAAGTAAATAATCTAACACAGACAACCTGATTCCATAGCCTGTGCTTGGAACCATTATAACCTTCATAGTTTCTGATAAGGAAAACTTCCATTCAAGGTTTGTAAATCCATTGGTTGTCTTCCATATTATAGGCTGCTTTCCTGATAAAAGGTAAGACCAATGGCAGACCTCAACATTTTTTCTTTCTTTAAAGAAAGTTTGCTATTTTTCATATGACTTATTGCTAACTTTTTTCCCATATAGGACTTTGAATTTATCAAACATTTAGAGTCATAGGAGACCAGAAGAATCTGAATTGAAAACCAGGTTGTGAATTAAAGTCTATAGGTCCTTTCCAGAACTCATAGTAATGAGCTAATTTTGACCTTTTAAATCTTTAAAAAAATTTTTTTTGAGAGAGTGTGTGTGTTTGATGGGAAGGGGGAGGGGCCAAGGGGGAGAGAAAGAGATTTTTTTTTTTTAAAGATTTTATTTATTTATTTGACAGAGACAGAGATAGCAAGAGCAGGAACACAAGCAGCGGGAGTGCGAGAGGGAGAAGCAGGCTTCCCGCTGACAGGCAGCCCGATGCGGGGCTCGATTCCAGGACCCTGGGATCATGATCTGAGCCGAAGGCAGGCGCTTAATGACTGAGCCACTCAGGCGCCTCGAGAGAGATTCTTAAGCAGGCTCCATGACCAGGACAGAGCTCCATGTGGGGCTTGATCTCATAACCCTGTGATCATGACCTGAGCTGAAATCAAGTCAGTTGCTTAACCGACTGAGCCACCCAGGCACCCCTGATCTTTTTAATCTTTTTTTTTTTTTTTTGACAGAGATTGGGAGCACAAGCAGGGGGAGAGGGAGAAGCAGGCTCCCCACTGAACAGGGAGCCCGACGTGGGGCTTGATCCCAGGACCCCGGGATCATGACCTGAGCCGAAGGCAGATGCCCAATGATTGAGCCACCCAGGCACCCCTGACCTTTTTAATCTTTTAAACCTTTCTCCAGGACTGCTAATGCGATGTGAAATGGAGTGATTGAAGTTTCACTTCCCATTCCTTCCTGCACCCATTTGATGAAGTGCAGTTGAAGTGATTAGAGATCAAATGCCAAGAGAGCTGGTGGAAATAAAAGGCCATAAATAATCAACAGGTTTGGGGCGCCTGGGTGGCTTAGTCAGTTAAGCGTCTGCCTTCAGCTCAGGTCCTGATCCCCGGATCCTGGGAGCAAGTCCTGTATCGGACTCCTTGCTCAGCGGGCTCAAGCCCGCTTCTCCCTCTGCCCGCTTTTCCGTCTGCCTGCTTCTCCTTCTGCCTGCCACTCCCCCTGCTTGTGCTTGCTCTGTCTCTCTGACAAAAAATAAATGAAATCTTTAAAAAAAAATCAAGTTTAATAATTTTCAAATGTTTATTGGCTAATATATTTTTCTGTGAATAGTCTGTTCCTATCTTTTGATTCTTCCCTCATATGTTATTTTGAAAAATTTAAAACGAAAGTTGAAAGCACAGTATAATAAGCACCTATTTACCCTTTACTAGATTCAGTGGGAAACATTTTGCCACATTTGCTCTCACTTGTCCCCACCTCTCTCTCATGTCTTTATCTCTTTCTCTGTATATACATACACAAATTTTCTGAATCATTTTGATATAATCTTCAGACTTAATGACACATCAGCATGTATCTCCTTACAGCTAGGACAGTCTACATAACCAAACTACCATGATCAGAATTGAGAAGTTTAACACTGACACAGTAATATTATCTAATAAAAAGTGCATATTAAGAATTCCCCAGTTGTCCCCCAAATATTTTTATAGCTCTTTTTTCCTCCACTATGTGATCCAGTCAGGAATCACACATTTTATTTGGTTGTCCTGACTTTTTAATATACTTTAATACTTATAAAAAAAATCCTTGCCTTTTTGGTCATTTATGACAGTGGTATATTTTTTTTCCAATTAGAAAATCATTCGACGGGTGCCTGGGTGGCTCAGTCATTAAGCGTCTGCTTTCGGCTCAGGTCATGATCCCAGGGTCCTGGGATCGAGCCCTGCATCAGGCTCCCTGCTCGGCAGGAAGCCTGCTTCTCCCTCTCCCACTCCGCCTGCTTGTGTTCCCTCTCGCTGTGTTTCTCTTTGTCAAATAAATAAAAAATCTTTAAAAAGAAAAAAAAATCATTTAACAGTTCAATTTTTGGGACTTTAAGTAATCAAAAAGCAGATAAACATTTGTTTATAAAGATGTTGATTACAGAATAATTAAATAACAAAGTTTAAAAATGATATAGTTAATAGTAAATGATAATCACAAGACTGAGTATTATGCATTAATTTAAAATTATGCTCTGAGGGGCACCTGGGTGCCTCAGTTGGTTAAGCGACTGCCTTCGGCTCAGGTCATGATCCTGGAGTCCTGGGATCGAGTCCCACATCGGGCTCCCTGCTCAGCAGGGAGTCTGCTTCTCCCTCTGACCCTCTTCCCTCTCGTGCTCTCTATCTCTCATTCTCTCTCAAATAAATAAATAAAATATTTTTTAAAAAATAAATAAAATTATGCTCTGAATAATAAAAGGGACTGTTTATGAAATTTTAAAGGGGCCCCTGGGTGGGTCGGTTGGTTAAGCAACCCACTCTTGATTTCAGCTCAGGGTAGTGAGATCGAGCCTGCTTGGGATTCTTTCCCTCTCCCTCAACCCCTCCCCACTTACACACTCTCTCTCTCTCTCAAAATAAAATCTTAGAAAAAAAAAAGAAACTTTACATTAAAAAGTATATAGGGCGCCTGGGTGGCTCAGTTGGTTAAGCGACTGCCTTCGGCTCAGGTCATGATCCCGGAGTCCCGGGATCGAGTCCCACATCGGGCTCCCGGCTCAGCGGGGAGCCTGCTTCTCCCTCTGACCTTCTCCCTTCTCATGCTGTTTCTCTCTCTCTCTCTCTCTCTCTCTCAAATAAATAAATAAAATCTTTAAAAAAAAAGTATATAAAACTGGGGCAGCTGGCTGGCTTAGAGGAATGTCAGAGGACTGTTGATCTTGGGGTTGTAAATTCGAGCCCCATATTTGGTGTAGAGATTATTTAAAAATAAAATCTTTTAAAAAGTATATAAAACTTTCTGTATATGTATGTATATATGCCAGTTTCAACTAACAGGGACAAAGAAGAAAGGAATGAAGGCTCTTGGACTTGGATTCTGCAGGATCAGACCATAGCATTATTTGGCTGTGAACATGTGCTTTTCTTGAAGAAAGGGAGGAATGACCTGGAAGGTGATTCAGAGAATATCAGGGCTGCCACTCCCAGCACAGGCCCAGTGGGATGCTGTTTCCTTCTGTTTCAGAGGGAGGCCACTGAAAAGAGCCATGGGGGTAGAGCTATACTGGAGAGCTGTGGGGGTGATGGTGCTTACCCCAGTGGGTCTGGAAGTTGGGACATCAACCAAAGAGAATTATTCTACAGCCTTAAGATCTCATGTAACTTGCCTTGCTAGGTTTGGACTTGCTTGGGACCTGTCAGCCCTTCCTTCTTTTCTTTTTCTTTCTTGTAGAATGGGAATCTCTCTTTTTTTTTTTTTTTAAGGTTTTATTTATTTATTTGAGAGAGAGAGAATGAGAGATAGAAAGCACTAGAGGGAAGAGGGTCAGAGGGAGAAGCAGACTCCCCGCTGAGCAGGAAGCCCGATGCGGGACTCGATTCCAGGACTCCAGGATCATGACCTGAGCCGAAAGCAGTCGCCTAACCAACTGAGCCACCCAGGCGCCCCGGGAATCTCTCTTTTATGCCTGTCCCTCCCACCATTGTAGTTTGGGAGCCTGTAACTTGTTTGGTTTCACAGGTTCACAGCTGGAGAGGAATTTTGCCTCAGGATGAATCACACCTGGAGTCTCACTCATACCTAATTAGTTGCTATTTAAGTGAGACTTTAGACTTTATGGTTGATCTAGATTTAAGACTTGTGGAGCTGATGGGATGGAAAAAATGTATTTTGCATGTGATAAAGACATGAATTTTTAGGGGGCCAAAGGTGGAATGCTGTGGGCTGAATTGTGTTCCCCTAAAATTCATGTTGAAGCCCTAACCCCTAATGTGATTGTATTTGGAGAGAGAACCTGTGAGGAGGTGTTAAAAGTTAAATGAGGTCATGGGGGGGCCCTAATCTACTAGGACTGGTGCCCTTTTAAAAAGAGGAAGAGACACCAGAGCGCTCTCTACCACGTGAGGACACAGCAGGAAGGTTGCCACTTGCAAGGTAGGAGAGCTGTCACTAGAAATTGAACCTTGCCAGAACCTTGATCTTTGACTTCTCAGCCTCCAGAAACTGTGAGAAAATAGATTTCTGCTGCTTAAGCACCCAGTCTATGGCATTTTATTGTGGCAGCCTAAGCAGATTAATACATGTATATAAATGTATTTATATAATTAGGGGAAATATCTGGAAATAGACATACCAAAATTTTAATCAAATTTGTCTCTGGTATGTGGGACTGACTTTTTTTTTTTGTTCTTCCAATTTTAATCTAAAAGAAATCAGTAAGTAGTTCCAAATGAAATTCCAGCAGGTTATTTTGAAGGACTCAAAAACTTACAACATTTATATGGTACTACCTCTTTTTTCTTCTTGTTTTAAGTTCAATATAATTAACATAGAGTGTTATATTAGTTTCAGGTATAAAGTATAGTGATTCAACAGTTCTATACATTACTCATTGCTCATCATAAGTGTACTTTTTTTTTTAGATTTTATTTATTTATTTCACAGAGAGAGATAGCAAGAGCAGGAACACAAGCAGGGGGAGTGGGAGAGGGAGAAGCAGGCTTCCCGCTGAGCAGGGACCCCAATGCGGGGCTCGATCCCAGGACCCTGAGATCATGACCTGAGCCAAAGGCAGACCCTTAACAACTGAGCCACCCAGGCGCCCTGCATTATGACTTTTTAATCCCGTTTTGCATCTTACATTTCCTAATACTTAATGATGTACTACTATTTTTTTTTTTTAAGTGGTCTCTACACCCAGTGTAAGGCTCCAGCTCATGATCCTGAGATCAGAGGTCACATGCTCTGCTGATTGAGACAGCCAGGCACTCCAAACAATGTACTACTTTTAATAGCTAAAACTTCTTAAAAAGAGTAATGGAATAATTGAATCCTTGTTCTAGATCTGGGTTTGCTGCTATATCTTCGAGTGACTTTGGAAGTCTTCTTCCGTTTCTTTTTTATTTTTTAAAGATTTTATTTATTTATTTGACAGAGACACAGCGAGAGAGGGAACACAAGCAGAGGGAGTGGGAGAGGGAGAAGCAGGCTTCCCGCCGAGAAGGGAGCCCGACGTGGGGCTCGATCCCAGGACCCTGGGATCATGACCTGAGCCAAAGGCAGACGCTTAATGACTGAGCCACCCAGGCGCCCCTCTTCTTCAGTGTCTTGATGTATAAAAGGGGAGAGTTGGTCTAAATGGCCTTTAGGTTTCTTTTCTTTTTTAAAAATTTTTTTGGCCAGGGTGGGGGCGAACAGCAGGGGTGATAACATTTTTAATTCTTGTGGGTGAGGTAAACCGGGGGCACTTGGGCCAGGCTGGTGTTGATCTCCAACGCCTGGCCACGGGATACAGCTGGCTCCTTGGGCAGGACTCTGTAGCCGTCATCGGCCCAGGTGACCTCGTAGTCAGGGTACATGGCTTTGATCTTGGTGGAGATGGAGTGTTGGGACAACCATAACCAATGGAATAGCCATATACGTGGATCTTCTTGTCCTGGCTGTGATGGGAGATGGGCCTGCTTCCCAGGCACTCACAACTATAGCCCTGCTTCTGCATCTTGCTTGATACTTTGTCATAGATGTCAGTTGAAGATGCCTTTGGAATCAACATCCACATCAGCAATCTGGGCGAGGTCTGCTGCCGCCATGTTCCCCACAGGCTGCCCGCCCCTGCAGATTTCGTTCTCTAGGTTTCTTTTAGCTGTCATATCACATGACCCTACAACTTCCTAGTCCTGAGTTACCTTCACAGGTGTGTTCCCTCCACTACCTTTTCTTTTAGGGTCAGTCATCTGCAGTTACTTGTGAGATGCCTTCAAAATGTTTTCACAAATGACTACTCCTCTAAAGAAGCCCTTACTTCTAGCTTTGAAGCTGTCTCTGACCCCAATTATTTGGATATACTCTTTTGTTTTTGTTTTTGTGAGAGAGGGAGCAAGAGGGAGAGTGCATGGGCGTGGGGAGGGGCAGAGGGAGAGGAAGAGCAAGAATCTTAAGCAGGCTCCACACCTAGCACAGAGCCTGATGTGGGGCTTGATCTCACAACCCTGAGGTGATGACCTGAGCTGAAATCAAGAGTCTGTTGCTTAACTGACTGAGCCACCCAGGCGCCCCTCATGAATTATTTTTTTAACTCAGTATTTTATAATATAGTTCTGTGACTGTCTTTGCTCAAATTGTCCCAAATTTGGCCTATGGGAATCCCTTTAAACCAGATCCTGTGTCCTTTTGACATGGCCCCATCATTCTTTAATACTTCCTTCCATTCCTGGTGCTGAATGTTCCAGGCTCATCTTGTCCTTTTACTGCCTCAGTCTTAGAATAAGTCACTTCTCCAGTGAGCCCTGGTTCATTTTAATGGGGAATGGTATTTAGAAATCAAGATTTTGGAACTGGTCATGCTTATTGCTACTGGAGTACTATTGCTTTTTGGCTCTTTGAATGGACAGAGCTAGGAAAACAAACATACATACCTAACTCTATGTTCATATTGTTATTACCAATTAACACTCACCACAGGGTTTTTCCTCACCTTCCATCACCATATTTATATGTTCCTTTTTCTCTCAATGAGAACACTTGTTCCTAAGAATACCAAAATATGTATTCATTCGCTCTATCCTGTAATGTGCATAAGCAAATTTAAGGATTAATGTACCAATGCTATTACTAATAACAAGCCTACTAATTAAAGTTCAAGGTTCTTGAAAGTTGTTTTTTTTACCTTTGAATGTAACTCACATAGGATTACAAAACTATCACACCTAAAAATTTTAACAAAATTTCGTAGTGGTTTCTGATATCTACTCTGTATACAAAATTCTCTAATTTTCCCAGAAATGTATTTGCCCTTTGTGTCCTAATTTAGGATCTAAGTTTCATTCATTGCATTTGTATGTGGTGCGAGTTAAGGGTCTAAGATCATCTTTTTGCATGTGGATATCCAGTTGTACTAGCATCATTTGTTAAGAAGGCTGTTATTTTTTTCCCCCATTGATTGCCTTTATATCTTTGAAATCATTCTGATTACCAGCACAACAGCCCATTACTTTTGTTCCAGGACTTTTTAGCAGATTTGATTTTATAGAGTCACATAAAAGAGAGTGAATGTACTTTTTTTTTTTAAGATTATTTATTTATTTATTTGACAGAACCAGTGAGCATGCACAAACAGGGGGACTGGCAGAGGGAGAGGGAGAAGCAGGCTCCCCACTGAGCAGGGAGCCTGATGCGTGGTGGGGCTTGATCCCATGACCCTGGGATTTTGACTTGAGTGGAAGGCAGACGCTTAACGGACTGAGCCACCCAGGTGCCCAAATACACTCATTTTTAAGACGTGTTCTTCAGCTGTGTCCTCAACTGAGGATTGGTGGCAGATACCAACAGATCCATGTTTCTTGCATGTTTGAACCTCATATTTACTTTTGCAGGTCTTATCTGCATGCCAGCTTTTTCATATTTCTTTAATATTTGCTCAATTTATTGAGATATTCTGAGGCTGTGCAATTTGGTCTGCATATTAGATACACATCTCACTTGCAGCAAATGGTATAACGTGAATATTTACCTTAGTCGCAGGGTTAAACATACAGGAAGTTGGTGTAGAGAGAGAAACTGGTTTATTCCTTTTCCGAAGGTATTTAAATTTTCTAAGGTATTCAAACTTCATTCTTCAGTAAGGATATTTCTACCTATGTCTTATCAAAAAATGAAACAGCACACCATGTTGTCACACCAAGCAATCTTAGGACTACTAATTTCTACAACTTTCTGCTATTTTCAATTTTTTTTAAAAAGACTCCACACCCAGCATGGAGCCCAACACAGGGCCTGAACCCATGACCCTGAGATTAAGACCTGAGCTGAGATCAAGAGTTGGATGCCCAACCAACTGAGCCACCCAGGCACCCCGTGCTATTTTCAATTTTTATACATGTCTGGTTATTATAGCCGCCCTGCTGTATCATCAATGATGGTGTATCACTGGTTGCAATTGAGAAGTGAATCAAAAGTAATCTAGTATCTGGGAAGGATTTGATGGGATGACTGCTCACATATTCTGCCAGGGTGTCAAAATTAGCACAACGTTTCTAAGTCAATAATTTCACTTCTAGGAGATATTCAAGGAAAATAAGTTGAGATGCAAGGGAACATTTATATATAGACTTTAATTATAGTGGAGATAAATTGCAAAAATATTGAAAAATGGGTAATTGTGGCATTTCCATGTGATGGAGTACTATGCTTTTAAATAGTTTAAGGTACAGGAGATATTTATGTGAATAAGTTTTAAAAAGGATCCTAAGGTGATTAAATAGTATGATCTCAATTATCTAAAAAATAAATTATATTCACCTAAGCATAGGGAAAAAAAACTCCCAAGGAAATACAGATTTGTTTTTTTAAAGATTTTATTTATTTATTTGACAGAACAAGCAGGGCGAGCAGCAGGCAGAGAGGGAGGGAGAAGCAGGCTCCTTGCTGAACAGGGAGCCGTATGCTCCCAGGACCTTGGGATCATGACCTGAGCCGAAGGCAGACGCTTAACCAACTGAGCCACCCAGATGCCCTGGGAATACAGTTTTTTTGTTTTTAAATTTTATTATGTTAGTCACCATACAGTACATCATTAGTTTTTGATGTGGTGATCCATGATCCATTGTTTTCGTATAACACCCAGTGCTCCATGCAGTACGTGACCTCCTTAATACCCATCACCAGGCTAACCAATCCCCCCTCCCCCCTCCCCTCTAAAACCCTGTTTGTTTCTCAGAGTCCATAGTCTTTCATGGTTCATCTCTCCCTCTGATTTCCCCTCCATTTTTCCCTTCCTTCTCCTAATGTCCTCCATGCTATTCCTTATGTTCCACAAATAAGTGAAACCATATGATAATTGACTTTCTCTGCTTGACTTATTTCACTTAGCATCATCTCCTCCCGTCCCATCCATGATGATGTAGAAGTTGGGTAGTCATCCTTTCTGATGGCTGAGTAATATTCCATTGTATATATGGACCACATCTTCTTTATCCATTCATCTGTTGAAGGGCATCTCGGCTTTTTCCACAGTTTGGCTATTGCGGACATTGCTGCTATGAACATTGGGGTGCATATGGCCCTTCTTTTCACTACATCTGTGTCTTTGGGGTAAATACCCAGTAGTGCAATTGCTGGGTCATAGGGAGCTCTATTTTTAAATTTTTGAGGAACCTCCACAGTTTTCCAAAGTGGCTGTACCAACTTGCATTCTCACCAACAGTGTAAGAGGGTTCTCCTTTCTCCACAACCTCTCCAACATTTGTTGTTTCTTTCCCTGTCCATTTTTGCCATTCTAACTGGTGTAAGGTGGTATCTCAATGTGGTTTTGATTTGAATTTCCCTGATGATGGCTAATGATGATGAACATTTTTTCATGTGTCTGCTAGCCATTTGTATGTCTTTTTCAGGGAAGTGTCTTTCATATCTTCTGCCCACTTTTTGATTTGATTATTTGTTTTTTGGGTGTTGAGTTTGAGAAGTTCTTTATAAATCTTGGATACCAGCCCTTTATCTGTAGTGTCATTTGCAAATATCTTCTCCCATTCTGTGGGTTGCCTCTTTGTTTTGTTGACTGTTGCCTTTGCTGTGCAGAAGCTTTTTATCTTGAGGAAGTCCCAAAAGTTCATTTTTGCTTTTGTTTCACTAGCCTTTGGAGATGTATCTTGAAAGAAGTTGCTGTGGGCGATGTCAAAGAGGTTACTGCCTATATTCTCCTCCAGGATTTTGATGGATTCCTGTCTCACATTGAGATCTTTCATCCACTTTGAGTTTATCTTTGTGAATGGTGTTAGAGAATGGTCGAGTTTCATTCTTCTGCATGTGGCTGTCCAATTTTCCCAGCACCATTTATTGAAGAGACTGTCTTTTTTCCATTGCATGTTTTTTCCTGCTTTGTCAAAGATTATTTGACCATAGGGTTGAGGGTCCATATCTGGGTTCTCTATTCAGTTCCATTGGTCTATATGTCTGTTTTTGTGCCAGTACCATGCTGTCTTGGTGATCATAGCTTTGTAATATAGCTTGAAATTGGGCAGTGTGATGCCCCCAGCTTTGTTTTTCTTTTTCAACATTTCCTTAGCGATTTGGGGTCTTTTCTGATTCCATACAAATTTTAGGATTGTTTGTTCTAGCACTTTGAAAAATGTCATTGGAATTTTGATCGGGATGGCATTGAAGATATAGATTGCTCTGGGTAGCATAGACATTTTAACAGTATTTATTCTTTCGATCCATGAGCGTGGAATATTTTTCCATCTCTTTGTGTCTTCTTCAATTTCTTTCATGAGTATTTTGTAGTTCTAGAGTATAGATCCTTTACCCCTTTAGTTAGATTTATTCCGAGATTTATTTGGTGCTATTGTAAATGGCATCGTTTCTCTAATTTCGCTTTCTACAGTTGCGTTGTTAGTGTATAAGAAAGCAACTGATTTCTGTGCATTGATTTTGTATCCTGTCACATTACTGAATTGCTGTATGAGTTCTAGTAATTTGGGGGTGGAGTCTTTTGGGTTTTCCACATAAAGTATCATGTCATCTGCGAAAAGAGAGTTTGACTTCTTTTCCAATTTGAATACCTTTTATTTCTTTTTGTTGTCTGATTGTAGTTGCTAGGACTTCTAGTACTATGTTGAACAGTAGTGGCGAGAGTGGGCATCCTTGACGTGTTCCTGATCTTAAGGGAAAGTCTCTCAGCTTTTCCCCATTGAGGATGATAGTCGCTGTGGGTTTTTCATAGATGGATTTTATGAACTTGAGGAATGTTCCCTCTATCCCTATACTCTGAAGAGTTTTAATCAGGAAACGATGTTGTATTTTGTCAAATGCTTTTTCTGCATCAATTGAGAGGACCATATGGTTCTTCTCCCTCCTCTTATTAATGTGTTCTATCACATTGATTGATTTGCGAATGTTGAACCACCCTTGCATCCTGGGGATAAATCCCACTTGGTCGTGGTGGATGATCCTTTCAATGTATTGTTGGATCCTATTAGCTAGGATTTTGTTGAGGATTTTGGAATCCATCTTCATCAGGGATATCGGTCTGAAAAAAAAAAAGGAGTTTTTTTCCTTTAAATTTTTTATTGTTGTGTTAATCACCATACCTTACATCATTAGGTTTTGATTTAGTGTTCCATGATTCATTGTTTGTGCATAACACCCAGTGCTCCATGCAAAACATGCCCTCTTTAATACCCATCACCAGGCTAACCCATCCCCCCACCCCCCTCCCCTCTAGAACCCTCAGTTTGTTTTTCAGAGTCCGTCGTCTCTCATGGTTCATCTCCCCCTCCGATTTCCCCCCCTTCATTCTTCCCCTCCTGCTATCTTCTTCTTTTTTTTTTCCTTAACATATATTGCATTATTTGTTTCAGAGGTACAGATCTGTGATTCAACAGTCTTGCACAGTTCACAGTGCTCACCATAGCACATATCCTCCCCAATGTCTATTACCAGCCACCCCATCCCTCCCACCCCCACCACTCCAGCAACCCTCAGTTTGTTTCCTAAGATTAAGAATTCCTCATATTAGTGAGGTCATATGATACATGTCTTTCTCTGATTGGCTTATAAAATTCTCCTTTTTGATGGGGTCTTTGCCTGGTTTGGGGATTAAGGTAATGCTGGTCTCATAGAATGAGTTTGGAAGTTTTTCTTCTGTTTCTATTTGTTTTTAAAGATTTTATTTATTTGAGAGAGAGAATGAGAGATAGAAAGCACGAGAGGGAAGAGGGTCAGAGGGAGAAGCAGACTCCCTGCCGAGCAGGAAGCCCAATATGGGACTCGATCCCGGGACTCCAGGATCATGACCTGAGCCGAAGACAGTCGCTTAACCAACTGAGCCACCCAGGCGCCCTCTGTTTCTATTTTTTGAGATAGCTTCAGTAGAATAGATATTATTTCTTCTTTGAATGTTTGGTAGAATTCCCCAGGGAATACATCAGGCCCTGGACTCTTGTTTTTTGGAAGGTTTTTGATCACTGCTTCAATCTCATTACTGGTTATTGGCCTATTCAGGTTGTTAATTTCTTCCTCTTTCAGTCTTGGCAGCTTATAGGTTTCCAGGAAGGCCTCCATTTCATCTAGATTGCTCAGTTTATTGGCATATAGTTGTTGATAATTTCTAATTGTTTCTATTTCCTTGGTGTTAGTCGTGATCTCTCCCCTTTCATTCATAACTTTATTAATTTGGGTCCTTTCTCTTTTCTTTTGGATAAGTCTGGCCAGTGGTTTATTGATCTTGTTAATTCTTTCAAAGAACCAACTTTTAGTTTCGTTGATCTGATCTACTGTGTTTCTGGTTTCTAATTCATTGATCTTTGCTTTAATTTTAATTATTTCTCTTCTAATGCGTGGCTTAGGCATTGTTTGTTGCTTTTTCTCTAGTTCTTTAAGGTGTAGAGTTAGTTGGTGAATTCGGGATTTTTCTACTTTTTTGAGTGAGGCTTGGATGGCTATGTATTTCCCCCTTAGGACCGCCTTTGCAGTATCCCATAGGTTTTGAACCGATGTGTTTTCGTTCTCATTGATTTCTATGAATTGTTTAAGTTCTTCTTTGATTTCCTGGTTGACCCAAACATTCTTGAGCAGAGTGGTCTTTAGCTTCCAAGTGTTTGAATTTCTGCCAAATTTTTTCTTGTGATTGAGTTCCAGTTTTAAAGCATTGTGGTCTGAGAATATGCGGGGAATAATCTCAGTCTTTTGGTATCGGTTGACACCTGATTTGTGACCCAGTATGTGGTCTATCCTGGAGAAAGTTCCATGTGCGCTTGAGAAGAATGAGTATTCTGTTGTTTTAGGGTGGAATGTTCTTTAAATATCTATGAGGTCCATCTGGTCCAAGGTATCATTCAAAGCTCTTGTTTCCTTGTTGATTTTCTGCTTAGATGATCTGTCCATTGCTGAGAGTGGAGTATTGAGGTCTCCTAAAATAAACGTATTGTTATCAATATGACTCTTTATTTTGGTTAACAGCTGGCTTATGTAGATGGTTGCTCCCATGTTGGGGGCATAGATATTTACAATTGTTAGATCTTCTTGTTGGATAGACCCTTTAAGAATGATATAGTGTCCTTCTATGTCTCTAATTACAGACTTTAGTTTAAGATCTAATTTGTCTGATATAAGAATTGCTATCCCAGCTTTCTTTTGAGGTCCACTGGCATGGAAGATGGATCTCCATCCCTTCACTTTCAGTCTGGATATATCTTTCAGTTCAAAATGAGTCTCTTGTAGGCAGCATATGGATGGGTCCTGTCTTTTTATCCAATCTGCAACCCTGTGCCGTTTTATGGGAGCGTTTAGGCCATTCACGTTGAGAGTGATTATTGAAAGATATGAATTAATTGTCATCATGTTGCCTGTGAAGACGTTGTTTTTATAGATTGTCCCTGTAAATTTCTGTTGTATATCACTCTTGGGGTCTTTCTCCTTTTATAGAGCCCCCCTTAATATTTCTTGCAGGGCCGGCTTAGTGGTCACATATTCTTTCAGTTTCTGCCGGTCGTGGAAGCTCTGCATCGCTCCATCCATTCTAAATGAAAGCCTTGCCGGATAAAGTATTCTTGGCTGCATGTTCTTCTCATTTAGTACCCTGAATATGTTTTGCCAGGCCTTTCTGGCTTGCCAGGTCTCTGTGGATAGGTCTGACGTTATTCTGATGTTCCTCCCTCTGTACATAAGGAATCTCTTCCCCCTAACTGCCCTTAAGATGGTTTCCTTGGTTCTAAGATTTGCAAGTTTTACTATTACATGCCGGGGGTGTTAGCCTGTTTTCCCTGATCTTGGGAGGGGTCCTCTCTGCCTCTAGGATGCAAATGTTTGTTTCATTCCCCAGATTAGGGAAGTTCTCAGCTACGATTTGCTCAAATACATCCTCCAGTCCTCTCTCTCTCTCTCTCCACTCCCTCCGGGATTCCAATTATTCTGACATTGGAACGCTTCATGGTGTCACTTATTTCTCTGATTCTCTTTTCATGGATTCTGAGTTGTTTTTCCCTGGCCGCCTCTTTTTACTTTTTATCTATTATATTGTCTTCCAGGTCACTTATTCGTTCTTCTGTCTCCGTTACCCTAGCTGTTAGATTATCTAGATTGGATTGGATCTCACTGATATCATTTTTAAGTTCTGCCTATTCAGCTTTCATTTCTGCCCTTAGAGACTCTATGTTACCATTAATTGATTTCTCCATTCTAGCCATTGTCTTCACAATTGCTAGCCTGAATTCCATCTCCGACATCTTGGTTATATCTGCATCCATTTGTAAATCTGCAGCATAAGTCATAGTCTCTGAGTCTTTTCTATTTTGGGGGCTCCTCCTCCTAGTCATTCTCTTGATGGGTGTTTGAGGGAATGTATAGAGTCCACAAATTATTGACCAGAACCCAAGCAAGATGCACCTGTTTTCTTGGGACCTGAGGGTTACTGGCCTCTTGTTTTCCCAGCCTGTCTTCTGCGGGAGGGGTCTGCCGCGCTGTTACTCAGGCACCCCGTTTGGCGGGAGTTGCCCTGCCCCCCTGTGGCAGGGGATGGGCTCAGCGGGAATCAGTTTTGGGGGCTTTTGTTCTCTGGCGGCTTTCCCTGGCGGCTTTCCGCATCTCTCCCGCGAGTCAGAGCAGAAGAGCCTGTTTCCACCCCTCTGCCTCAGAGCAGAGAGACCGCAGTTTGTTCTTCAGTGAGCTCTCCAGGCCACACTGTCTCCGTTTCTGTCCGTGCTGCTATAAACTGCAGCGTCCTGGGTTGTGCGCCCCTTCCCAGCACCCCCAGTCCTGCCTCCAGGTCGGAGCAAGTCTCTGCCCTTTGTGCTTCTAACACTGCCAGCCGCCCCCAGTTCGCAGGCGGGACCCTGCCGCTCCGGGTTTCCGCTCCAGGGGCTGCCCTAAAGTCCATTTCCCTCTGCTACCGGTCTGCGAGTCTATGCCCAGTCCCCAGCGCGCGAGGCTGTCGATCACCGGCGATGTAGGATCCCCACGGCCAGCCTACCTCCCGCTGCCATTTATCCTCCGATATCTGCCCACGGAATCACGGCGCCCCACTTGTACCTTGAAACCAACTGCCTGCGATATTCTGTTTGTAGAGATCCAGATCTTCTTACATCTCAGGCTGGTTTCGTGGGTGCTCAGAGTGGTCTGGTAGATATCCAGCTGAATTCCAGGGACCAGTTGAAATAGGGTCCCCTACTCCTCCGCCATCTTTCCCCCCCCCCCAGACTACAGTTTTAATAGTGGCTCTCAGGGATAGGATTGTAGGAAAGTTTTATTTTTTTCTTTATATTCTTTTGTACTTTGCAGTTTTTCTCTAAATGCATTTTGTATATGATAATTTTAAAAAAGCAGTAAATATTAGAAAATGGTCCCAGGCCTGACAGTGTAGAGGCAAGTCATGTAGATTTACTTTTTCAGTTTGGATTTGAGACTTAATTGAACAATAGTTGGGGGGCTCCTGGGGGGCTCTGTCGTTAGGCGTCTGCCTTTGGCTCGGGTCATGATCTGGGATCGGGCCCCGTGTCGGGCTCCTGGCTCAGCGGGGAGCCTGCTTCTCCCTCTCCCACTCCCCCTGCGTGTGTTCCCTCTCTCGCTGTGTCTCTCTCTGTCAAATAAATAAAATCTTAAAAAAAAAAAAAAAAAACAGCAGTTGGTTGTTGAGGCTGACACAGTGTAGTTTAATAATACTAGTGATTCCTTCAGGCACCTGGGTGGCTCAGTCGGTTAAGCGACTGCCTTCGGCTCACCTCATGATCTCAGCGTCCTGGGATCAAGCCCCGCATTGGGCTCCCTGCTTGGCGGGAGGCCTGTTTTTCCCTCTCCCATTCTCCCCTGCTTATGTTCCCTCTCTCGCTATCTCTCTCTTTGTCAAATAAATAAATAAAATCTTTAAAAAAAATAATACTAGTGATTCCTTGATAGAGTTCTAAGTAGTTCTTAAAGTTTCTGTGTTAACTTTTATTAGTGATATCCCTAGGGTCTCTCCTAATCAGTTACTATGTCTGAAATAAAAAGATTTTGGCATTTGTTATTTTTATTTGTAATATGACCTTGAAGATAGCTTGAACTTTTGAGATACAGGCCACCATTGGTGTGTCAGAGATTTCTCTGACTGTGAAGGGTGTGTTTCACTGGTTTTGTTAAAATATTGCTTATAAATGGTGACAGACCAGATCATAAACCAAAATTTCCTGAGTATGAATCAGTCTTTTAAATTAGTAAAATAGGGCATAACTCAACTTATTGTTTAACATTTTTCTTAAAGTATGAACAAGTTCAGAAGAGTTGGATGTGAGTCACATCCATGAATAATAGTGACCAAACGTTGAGAAGTATTACCAAGAGGTTGGCTACCAAGTTGTGACATCTTATTTGAGCACCACTAACTTCAAAAGGATCTTTTTTGCCAACATACCAAAAAGAGAACTGTTTGTATAAAATGACTTACCCTACCTTTCCAACTCTTTTTGTTATATTTCCCAGTGATCCATAATGCTGATATTGTTGAATCTTTGACAGGAAGCTGGAGGTGTTCAATGCTTCCAGCTACTGTTAAGCCATCAGGCCTGACGTGCAGTATCCCTAGTCTGTATTACATTCAGATAGTCCTCCTATTATTCAAATAATTCTCCTATTATTCAAATAATTCTATTATTCAAATAATTCTCCTATTATTCTTGGTTTCCATCTAAAATTGTCCACTGCCATGCTATGACTTACTTTTTTTTAAGATTTTATTTATTTTGACAGAGAGAGACAGCAAGAGAGGGAACACAAGCAGGGGGAGTGGGAGAGGGAGAAGGAGGCTTCCCGCTGAGCAAGGAGCCCGATGTGGGGTTCAATCCCAGGACCCTGGGATCCTGACCTGAGCCAAAGGCAGACGCCCAACGACTGAGCCACCCAGGCACCCGCTATGACTTACTTCTAATATTATTTCTAATACACCTTTTTGGGGAGGCAGAGAAATGGACCATTCTATATATAACCAGTTATTCCCCATCTGGAAGATTAGATTCCAGTGTACTATACAGATGATGGTATAATTCCTTGACCAGAATCAACTAAACACAAAATTCTGGGCTGATACTGCCAATGCTGCTCTTAATCCCATTTCTCCCCCTACCATAAACAAGACTAACTTTAAGCTTATGGGGTATTCTGGTTGCCACCCAATGGGGCCAGGACTTGTTTTCCCGGTCAGGTGATGGTGGATTCTAGTAGGCAGGAAATTTTACTGTTTCTGATTCAGAATTTCTTTCTTCCATTCTGGACCCACCCCATGCCAGAAGGAGTAGACCCAGTTAGCAAGTACTTACTGCATCAGGGTATGATCATATGGAGTAGACCATGAGACTGTCACCCCAGCACTTTATACCAGAGGACACCAACTTGAGAGGACCTTGCACTTCATGACTGTCAGACCTAACCACCTTGCACAGCTCCACATAAAAAGGAAGCTTGGCTGGCATCAGATCCTGTGGCCTGTTCTCCAGTAATTTTCTTTTCTGTA
The DNA here is from genome assembly GCF_037043125.1 of Eumetopias jubatus. NCBI lineage: Eukaryota > Metazoa > Chordata > Mammalia > Carnivora > Otariidae > Eumetopias > Eumetopias jubatus. The sequence goes on from NW_028274821.1 coordinate 58,581,305, forward strand.
TTACTATTTTGAGATGACAGTAGCCACCATACTGATAGCCCCTACCTATCAGGAGATCTAACTCTTAGAGAACTTTGTGGCCTCACAGTCTCAACTAGGATAGTGTCCTTTTAGGAGCATATACTGGGTGAATGCATGTTTTATGATTAAGAATCCCTCACCATAGTTTTTGAATGGACAGAACTCAGACTGCCCTCTATATGTTTTTGCAATGCTATGTTGCTGTTGCATGGCAAACTCCTTCAATACATTAGCATGGTATACTAAGACTTCTGATAGCTTTCTTAATGCCCTGCACTGAAATTGGGTGATAGGTGTTCAAGATAGTCCTGGGAGAACTGGGAAATTATTGAATTCCTTTGTCCCAGGTTTCTCTGGGACACTGTCACTTTGCATTTAATTACAAATATATCCACTCCCCCAAGCCATAATACTTATGCTATTCATTTAAATTCAAAGCCTGATAAGTGGGCTATTTAGTCCTTATGACAGCTGGCTTTTAGCTCCATCCATTGTGGTGCTACCTCAGAAGTTATAGCTCCATAACATTCCCATTTTTTTTCATAGTGTGGCTTTCAGTACATATGAATTTTAAGGGTTCTGTTCAATGTCCTCAGTGGTAAAATTTGGTCTCATTTCAAGTCACTTGTAATAAAAAGTTGGGCAATATATTGTTTTCCTTGTTATGAATCTTGGGGGCCACTTTGCATGGTATCATGAAGAAAGCAGCCCAGAGTCTTTTTATCAGGTCTTCCCACCAGTTATCTTCTTTTGTGCCACTTGTTTCTAGGAAGTGGGTGAACTGGGGTTAAAACCTTGGTCTATTTGACTCTTAAGGTCCATGTTCTTTTCCCTACCATCCCATGATGACAAAAATCTCATGGGATATAATTTGTTCAGAAAAATATGCTTTTCTTATGCCTTCTGCCTTTTGTGTTATTTTAATCTTTTTTTTTAAGATTTATTTATTTATTTGAGAGAGCGAGAATGAGAGAGAGAGAGTACATGAGAGTGGGGAGGGAGGGAGAAGCAGGCTTCCTGCTCAGCAAGGAGCCTGATGTGGGACTCGATCCCAGGACTCCAGGATTATGACCTGAGCCGAAGGCAGTCGCTTAACCAACTGAGCCACCCAGGCGCCCCTTTTGTGTTATTTTGAAATTACTTCATTTATTAAATAGGAAATATACATATGGCACACAAACTTTAAAATATTAAAGAGAGTACAGTTAAAAAGGTCTCCCTTCCATTCCTATACCCAGCTACTTGGGTCTTCTCCCAGAAGTAGTCATCATTAGCAGTTTCTTTTGAATCGTTTGAGAGATTTTACACATTTCCAAATGTATGTTTGCATACATGAGAGATACTTTTTGATTATTTTTTCCATCCTTTGACTTGGTCTTAGAGTACCATGTGTTAAAATAAATCATTCACAGCTAACTGAGTTGAACACCCTTCATCAGTTGGGTTCTTTTGGGTTCTTACTATGTTTTAAAAATTTCTTGAAGCCGTAGGGAATAAATTGTTTATTTTTTGGGTTGCTTCCCATGGCAAAGATCTGTTTCCCTGAAATCCTGGCCTTGAATACAATAGGAATGTTTCCTCTGTCCTCATTCACCCTGCTAGAATGAGTTTCACACATTTGTTGCTGGGTTAAGAAATTCTGGCATATCATGTCCAGATAATGTGTTAGAATTCAAAATTTGTGAGGAAATTTTGTGGTTACTTTGCAGGGTGTTGCAAAGAATTGTCACCCCTCACCCCAACATACTAAGTCCCCTTTTTAGTCTAAACTTAAAAACCCAAAATATGTAACATCTTCACTGTAAAACTTTTTAAGTGATTGAGAAATGTGTAATATAAAAAGTTACAGTTCTCTGTAATACTCCCTCTCCAGTCCACTCCAAGATAACTACTTTTCATAGTTTGGAGTATACTTAATTTTTCTTTAAAAAAAATAAGTTAAATTTTAATTATGCATGGGACACCTGGGTGGCTCAGTCAGTTAAGCGTCTGCCTTCAGCTCAGGTCATGATTCCGGAGTCGCAGGATGGAGCCCCGCGTCAGGCCCCTGCAGTGGGGAGTCTGCTTTTCCCTCTCCCTCTGCTTTTCCCCCCTGCTTGTGCTCTCTCCCTCTTGCTCACTGTCTCTCTCTCAAATAAATAAGTAAAATCTTAAAAAAAAAAAAAGTTAAAAAAATTTTAATTATGCAGTATCTGAATATGTGAGAGAATACTTGTAGCATTTAAGTTTTGGAGAGGAATAATGGAAATAATAGCCCACCACCCATCATTATCTTCTAGTAGAGTTTAGTGTGATGTACTCTACATGTTTTCTTAGACTTTCTTTTCTTTCCTGGTTGGTAGGATTTTTTTTCTCCACTAGACTGGTGAGTTGCAGGAGCAAGAACTTAGTCTTCTGTTTCTTTTGGAATTTGCACAGCTGTGTCTCACTCTGTGATATGTTAGGTACTAGGGAGTGAAGCTTGGTTGTTGGCCTCTGAGAGACGTCAGCCCATGTGGATTTTGGAGAAAAGCTTTTCTGGAGAAAAAAGAAAAAAGATTATTATTGAAAAAGTGTAATTTGCTGTATCTGTTGGATGGGAGGATTCTTTTCCTTTGGGTTGAAAATTTAGTTTCTTCAGAACGTATAGATTTCCTAAGACTCATAATCAGGTAACTGATTGGTGATATTGGCAGTAACTAAAGCTTTGTCAACTGTATTGTAAGGTAATTTATAAGTATTAAAGTGTTCATGTTTATTCTTGGTAGAAATAAAGACTTTTTAGCAGATCCCAGACAGAAAGAGGATTGTCATACTTTTAACTTCTGTTATGGAACTTGGAAACTCCAGACAAGCATTACAGAGAAGAAACTCAAAGCTTCTGGGTACAAGTTTATCCATTACATGTTTTTGTTTCCTCCTCTCCAAAAGCTTCTATATTTTCATGGAGTATTCTTGTTTTTAATGAGTTGATACATAGACAAGAGAATGTATTTGTGGAGTTCAAGGAAGAAGGGTGGGAGGATGGAAAAATAATCCGAAGATTTAGCTCATAACCTATTTATAGGTCAGAAGAGGACAAATACACAAATGCAGCAACTTGAGTATGTTATTTATGTGATGATCCTCAGGTGCAAAGCAGTACTCTGGAAATAGAGAGGGAAGTGCTCAGGTGGCAGAGGAATAAGCAAATAGTTAATAGCATAAGTTTGTTCAAGAGGTGAGTTTAGAGATGATATTTAAGGAGCTAATTGAAATGTGTTGATTGAAAGGAAAGATTATTCATAGTAGGATACATGGAAAGTATGGGGACAGGATTAAAAAGATGCCAAATTTTATGCCGACCATATTTGGCTTGGAGAGAATAGAGCGATACCAAAGTTGTACTTGCTACTCTGCAGAAGGAAATGAGTCCCTCTTTTGTACATCATTTTCTTCAAAGAGTGAAGATACACAGGGCTGGCCCAATTTGGCAGATTGACTCCTTTGGGAGCCCTTTCTGAAAAAACCCAGAGAACATACAATGCAAAGAGTGAACTATAATGTAACCTATGGATTTTTCTTTTTCTTTTCTTTTCTTTCTTCAAATCTATTCATTCTAGTAATATACGGAATAGTTTCTGTTCCCTAAAATTTCCCTGTGCCCTGCTTGGCCTTACCTGTTCATCCTTCCTTCCTCCAAAACCTCTGACATAAATTGAGTTTTGAAAGATGAGTAGAAGTCATTCAAACAAAGGAGAAAAGAGTTTATGGTACCAGGACACTAAGCATGTTGAAAATTCTGGATGACTTGAGGGCAGGGGATAAGTGTGGGGCAGGGTCAGAGATGAGGCATAGAGTCTTCATATCATGCTGGGTTTGAAAGCCATAGCGAACTATTTATATTTTATCTTGAAGACAGTGAGGAGCTTTTGAAGACTTCAGGGGAATGAAATAATCAGATGGTGGTAATTGTAATGATATACCCAGTTTGTTTGATGCATTAAAAAAATCTGTTGTAGAATGTAACGCAGATACACAACTTCATAAAACAAACGTTTAATGAATTCATATAAGATAGGAAAAAAATAACATTTGTCAGACACCCTAGAAAGCTCTCCACATGCCCCTTCCCAATCCCAATCTCCTTCTCCCTAAAAGTAACTACCAACCTTTATGACAATGACTTCCTTGCTTTGTGTTTTATCACTCTAGTGTGCGTCACTAAACATTAGAATTTATTTTTGCCTGTTTTATCTTTTTGATATAGTTTATAATTCTTTTTTAATCTGTCGGTTCCTCCTCCATCTCTTAATTTTTTTCCTTGTAGTTTTTTATTGAGGCAGTGAAGCCATTTAACTACATGTCTTTGTTTGACTCACAGTTTCCTGTATTGTGAATTTTGCTCTATATATTCCCATTGCATATTTTACTTTTCTGTCCTTTATATTTTTTTTGTGAATTGGTAGTTGCGCCAGAAGATTAATGAAATTAAAATTTGATATATCCCGTTTGAAATGTATAATTTAAAACTCCTCCCCTATTGGTAGATATTTGGATTTTTCCCAAATTTTTGCTACTAAAACAATGCTGTAGTTAGCAACTTTGTACAAATAGGTTTTTTGTAAAAGTGCAAATGAATCTCCCCTTCCCTATTATATATTCTTCTATGTATTTTTATGTACCTTTTCTTCATAGTACTTAATATGTTTGATTATTTGATTAATATTTTTCTTCTCTAGGCCATAAATTTCATGAGTAAGGAAAATCCTTATTTGTGTATTCCTAGTACCTTTGCTCAATAATATTAGTTGAATTAGTGCATTTCTATTAAGTGGAATTACTGAGTTAAGGATTACACATTTTAGGTTTTTTAAATTTTATTATTTATTTTAAGATTTTTAAATTTTTATTTGAGAGAGAGAGACAGTGAGAGAGGGAACACAAGTGGAGGGAGTGGGAAAGGGAGAAGCAGGCTTCCCCCTGAGCAGGGAGCCCGATGCGGGGCTGGATCCCAGGACCCTGCGATCATGACCTGAGCCGAAGGCAGATGCTTAACGACCGAGCCATCCAGGTGCCCTTAAGTTTTTTTAGATATTGTCAAATTATACTCCAGAAAGATTGTATCTATATTTGTACTGCTGATATTCATTTTCTCACATCCAGCCACACTGCCCCTTTCGCCCTCCCCCCCTTTCCCCCGTGTCTCTTGATCCTTTCCTTCTACAAACATTTTTTTAAAAGTTTATTTATTTTTAGTAATCTCTACACCCACTGTGGGGCTCAAACTCATGACCCCAAGATCAAGATTTGGGTGCTCTTCTGACTGAGCCAGCCAAGCGCCTTACATTTTTTGATACATTTTTGGTTCTGTTCTAGGTGCTTGGGATATATTCAGAAGCAAAACACAACGAAGATCCTGGGTGGGAGGAAACAGTAAATATAATGAATAAGGAAATTCTATAGGAATTTTAGAGAGTGAACCAATAAAAGAGTAGATGGTGAAAGGCATTTGAGAATGCTAGAGTTGAAACTGGGTTGTAATTCTAAATAAGATAGTATTTAAGCCACAGTGAGGAGATGACTTTTGAGTAGAACTTGGAGGTGGGGGAATTAGTGATGTGGCTCTCTGGGGAAAGTGTGATGCACAGAGGAAATAGCCGGTTCAAAAACTAGTTGAGGGGCTCCTGGGTGGCTTAGTAGGTTAAGCATCCAACTCTTGATCTCAGCTCAGGTCTTGATCTCGTGGTTGTGAGTTCAAGCCCTGCATTGGGCTCCATGCTGGGTGTGGAATCTACTTTGGAAAAAAAAAAAAAGTCTAGTTGAATGACTGAAAAGGGGTAGGAAGAGGTCTGCTGGATATTGGTCTGTTTCTTCATCTGTGTGCTGGTTACATGAGTGTGTTTTTTTTTTTTTTTTTTTAAGATTTATTTATTTATTTGAGAGAACGAGAATGAGAGAGAGAGAGTACATGAGAGGAGGGAGGGTTAGAGGGAGAAGCAGACTCCCTGCTGAGCAGGGAGCCCGATGCGGGACTCAATCCCGGGACTCCAGGATCATGACCTGAGCTGAAGGCAGTCGCTTAACCAACTGAGCCACCCAGGCGCCCTACATGAGTGTGTTTACAGTATTCATTGAATAATACACTTATGGGGCGCCTGGGTGCCTCAGTTGTTTAGTGTCTGCCTTTGGCTTGGGTCATGGTCCCAGGGTCCTGGAATTGAGCCTCACATCGGGCGCCCTGCTCGGCGGGAAGCCTGCTTCTCCCTCTCCCACTCCCCCTGCTTGGGTTCCCTCTCTCGCTCTCTCTTTCTGTCAAATAAATAAATAAAATCTCAAAAAAAAAATAATACACTCATGATTTGTGTACTTCTCTGCATCTTATACTTCAGTAGAACCTCTATATTAAAAATAAGGAGTGGATGTTGAACATTTCAAAATTGCTCAGTAGTACCTACCCAGTTGTTGGTATTTTCCTTTGACTTATTAATGTGATGAATTCATTAATCAGTTTCTATTAATCATCTTTGTTTTCCTGTAATATACCCTATTTGATTATGGTAAATTATTCTTTTACTATAATGTTAGGTTAAATTTGCTTGTATTTTAATACATATGTTCACAAAGAAGTTTGGTCAATAGTTGTTTTTTTTCCCTTAGGTTTGAAGTACTTTTCTTAATAGATTTTTTAAAAACTATTTTCAATGGAAAGAAAAGATCTGTGGTACTTATCTAATCTGTCTTGAAAGCAAGAAGGGAATAATTTCTAATGGTTGACTTTATTGTCCTTTGTGAGCTACCTGGTAATTACTACAGTTTAGTAATTGATAGCTGAGTCCTGTCATTGTCTAGACAGATGGCTGCTCACTTGAAGTCAAAAATCCTGTCATTTCATTGTCTTGGAAAAATTGACCAACACTGGACTATTAATTGGTGATGTAACAGTTGCCTGGGGGTGTTTTGTTTGATAATTGTAGACCTTATTTTTTAATGTGACTATTTCTGATTTCTTAAATTTTCCACTAGATACAAAATGAAATAGGTAGAAGAAGAAGCCTGTGAGTAGCATTGCTTCTCGGCCTTTTGGCTAAGATCAAGTGAAGAAGCCTGTAAGTATGTTGCTGTAGTCTAGTCAACAGGGATAAGTGAAGAAGTTTTGCCTTCTATGAAAGAGGATTCATTTTTATTTGGGTCCTGGACCTGCTAGAATTTTTTCACTTTCCTGTATGTTCACATTGAACTGGTCTTTGAGCTTAACAGGATAGTGCATCTGGCTGCCTCTTATTCCATCAGTGTAGGAGCACTATGCTTTTGACTGAGAGACTGGCTTTTTTCGTATAGGAAATTCTACAGCTGTATTTTTCAAATTGTAATTTAAAATCATTGGCATGGGAGTCCCCAGCTTCTTACTGAAAAGGCAGATTCCAACAATAAGTACAGATTCTTAAGCCATTTCAGGGGTTTTGAATTAGAATCTCTGGGAGTAAGGTCTAGATATCTGCATTTTATAACACGAGTCTCAATTTTTTTAAAGAAAGTGTTGTTTTTATTTTTATTTTTATTTATTTTTTTAGAGAGAGAGTATGTGCATGGGGAGGAGCAGAGGGAGAGGGAGGGAGAATCCCAAGCAGGCTCCCTACCCAGCATGGATCCTGAGATCCATGACCTGGGCCAACATCAAGAGTCGAACACTCAACTGACTGAGCCACCCAGGCACCCCGTTTTGTTTTGTGTTGTTTTAAAGATTTTACTTTCAAGGTGGGGCTTGAACTTACAGCCCCAAGATCAAGAGTCACATGCTCCACAGACTGAGCCAGCCAAGCATACTGTCAAATAATATTTATTAAAATTTAAAGACCCTGCTTTGGTTAAGAGGAACCTGCTTTTTTTTTTTTTTGGTAAAGATTTTATTTATTTATTTGAAGGAGAGAAAGAAAGAGTTCGAGCACTCATGCACACACACGAGTCTTTGGAGGGTCAGAGGGAGAAGCCGACTCTGCTGAGCGGGGAGCCTTGATGTGGGCTCAATCCTGGGACTCCCGGATCATGACCTGAGCCGAGGGTAGACACTTAACTGACTGAGCCACCCAGGTGCCCAAGAGGAACCTGCTTTTATTCAGTTGTTATCTCCTTCAGTATAGGATTTCTGTGCCAACCATTAAGAGGAATATAAAGGGACTATAAAACTTTAATCTTACACCAAGGAACTTACAACCTAGACTAGGGATGGATGGATTGGACAAAGGCAAGCAATAAGATAAGTTCTAAAGCAGGTTTTTAAAAAAATTCTTATTTTTTTAATTTTAATTTTTTTTAACTTCTGATTTTTATTTTAAAGAAGGTTTTTTGTTTTTGTTTTAAATCAACTTTATTGGGGGGTGCCTGGGTGGCTGAGTTGGTTAAGCATCTGCCTTCAACTCAGGTTTTGATCCGGGAGTCCCAGGATTGAGCCCACATCAGGCCCCCCGCTCAGCAGAGTCCCCACGTCACAGGGAGTCTGCTTCTCCCTCTCTCTCTGCCCCTCCCCCTACTCATGCATGCACTCTCTCTCTCATTCACTGTCTCTCAAATAAATAAAATCTTAAAACAATTTAAAAATCAACTTTATTGGGCACCTGGGTGGCTCAGTTGTTTAAGCAACTGCCTTCGGCTCAGGTCATGATCCTGGAGTCCCGGGATCGAGTCCCGCATCGGGCTTCCTGCTCAGCAGGGAGTCTACTTCTCCCTCTGACCCTCCCCCCTCTCATGCTCTATCTCATTCTCATTTTCAAATAAATAAAAGCTTTAAAAAAATCAACTTTACTGACATATATATGTATATATAGATAGATAGATACATATATATATACACATACATACATACCCCAAAAAAACCACCCATTTGAATGTCCAGTTTGGTTAGTTTTGATAGATGTATATACCAGTCAAACTACTACCACCATCACGATGCAGAACATTTCTTTTACCTCTAAATGTTTTCTTATGCCCTTTGTAGTTCATTCTTCTTCCCACTCCTGGCTTGAGACAACCACTGATAAGTTTTCTGTCACTGTGGATTAAATTTGTTTTCCTACAGTTTTATATAAATGGCACCATATACTATATACTCTTTTGTATCTAGCTTCCTTAAAGGATTTTGAAAATCATCCATTTTGTTGAGTTTATCAGTAAATCATTTCTTTTTATTACTGAGTAATCTATTATGGACATAACCCATTTTGTTTATCAACTCACCTGTTGATAGGCACTTGGGTTGTTTCTAGTTATTATGAATAATATGAACATTGGCATGATTATATGTTTTCATTTCTCTTTGTTAAATACCTAGAAGTGCAATGGCCTGGATCATATGGGTAGATGTGTGTTTAACTTTTTGAGAAATGGGCAGATGGTTTTTGTTTTGATAAGAGACGTTGTACTAGAGTCATTGAACATTGTTTAAGGAAAAATGTTTAAAAGGAACTTAAGAATGGGTACCAATCAAATAAGGGAGAATAGGTAACATTTACTGAGTAATTATCATTTGTCTAGCACATGGAGTTAAGTGGTACGTACATGATTTTCAATATTTGTGCAAATTTGAGAGGTAAGTGGTATTACTCTTCATTTTTTTTTTTAAGATTTTATTTATTTATTTGACAGAGAGAGACACAGCTAGAGAGGGAACACAAGCGGGAGAGTGGGAGAGGGAGAAGCAGGCCTCCTGTGGAGCAGGGAGCCCGATGTGGGGCTCGACCCCAGGACCCTGGGATCAGGACCTGAGCCGAAGGCAGATGCCCAACGACCGAGCCACCTGCGCACCCCTACTCTTCATTTATTATAGATGACAAATGCAAGGGCAGAGAAGTTAACCTGCCTAAGGTCACACAGTTACTAAGTGATGGCTTTGAACCTAGGTTTATCTGGTTCTAAAGCTCAAAAACATTTCCATTACACCAACAAGCAGTGGAAATGAAGGACATTCCAGCTTCAGAAGTTGAGGGACAAATAGGGGAAATCAGGTTCATCCCTCGATCTCCCAAGTGTGGCAAGCACAGGAACTGTGAGAATATCTGTTTGCCAATAACGACTTTGTTTTGGGTGAGTGGTTTACAGTGTGATTTGATATTTATTTGGTATCAGATTATAGAGGACTTGAAAGCCAGAAAGATAAATATACTCTTCTATACATAGTGAGAAGGTTATAAATTATTAAAAGGGCAATGATGTGATTAGAAGCTGGATTTAGGAAAATTAGTTGCCATCTGCTGAGTAGATTGAATGGGACAAGGAGACAGGGATTAGAAGGTCATAAATTCAGCCAAAATCTGTAGTAATTCAGGCAGGAGGTAATGAGTTCCTTGATAAGAACTATGAAACCTAGGAGGAAGGGTCAGTAGGAGGGCGACTTGAGTGGAATTAACTATTAAGCTTGTTGACAGATTGGACATGGGAGATAAAGTAGAGAGGAATTTTGGAATGGTCTTGTGGTTTCTGGTTTTGAAGTGTTGGGAGTTCAGTAGTTTTGGGCTTAAGGTACACTTAGTAAAGCTAATCTGCACGGAACTCATTAACATTGTAAATACAATGTCATCGCCAGTGGAGGCTGTAGTTTTTCTAGACTGCCTGACTCTTAGCATCAGGTGCCACTGAGCTACAGGGTAATTGGTTATTCACTTGTTAAGTATGAACTGAAGAGGTTTGAGGCTCTGGAGAGGTGGGAAACATTAGCACGCTCATTATAATTGTCAGTTTGACACACATTTGATATGTGTGAATGCCCAATTTGAGAATGTTGCTGGTTCTGTTAGAGGCTCTTAGTGTACTCAGTTTTTTCTGTAACACATTTGGCCATTGTCTGTTCCTTGCTTGCTTCTTTTTGGCATCTGTGATAAGCAGTGTCTACCTCCTTGCTCACATTCAGTGTTTTACTGTATGAACTGTGGAATCTCTTGATATCTCCTTATTCCATTGTATGTGCTTCCATTTTCTTAACAGTCTATACTCCAGCTTTCATTCATTAAAATTTCTGTTGAAGTTTTTAGTAACCTTTTTATTTCTAAATCCAGTAGGCCTTTTTGTTTTATTTTGTGTGACTTCCCTATAGCACTTAACGCTTGTTAACCACTGCTTCCTTGAAACCTTGGTTTTTTTTTCTGATTCAGAGACCACACCACCATGGTTTTCTCCTCTTTGGTTTCTTCACAACCTCCTTCATGGACTCTTCCTTTTTTTTTTAAGTCAGATTTATTAAGGTATAACTTACATACAGTAAAATTCTCCCTTTTAGTGTATAGTCCTATGAGTTTTGACAAACATAGTTTTGTAACCACAACCATAGTTAAGATAAAGAGCAGTTCCATCAACCCTAAAAGTTTTCTAGACCCCTTTGTAATCAACCTCTCCCACTCCTGGCCCATGAAAATCCTAAATTGTTTTCTGCCCCTGTTATTACCTTTTCCAGAAAGTCATATAAGTGGAATTGTATTGTATGTAGCTTTTTGAGTCTGGCTTGTTTCGCTAATCATATTGCATTTGAGATTCATCTGTGTGTGTCAGTTCATTCCTTTTTATTCCTGAATAGCACTCTACTATACGGATATACCATGGTTTGTTTATTCAGCAGATGGGCATTTATGTTTACAGTTATTAGTGAATATGAATTAAGCAACTGTGAACATTCACGTATAGGATTTTAATGTGAACATGTTTTTGTTTTTCTTGGGTAAATACATATGAGGGATTGCTGGGTTTTATGGTTTTATATATAACTTAGTAAGAAATAACCAGTTTATTTTCCAAAGTGGCCTATCACTTTGCATTCTTGTAAAAAGGAGAGAGAGAGAGTAGGGGGCAGAGGGGCAGAGGTAGAAGGAGAGAGAGAGAATCCCAAGCCGACTCCCTACTGAGGGTAGAGGCTTGATGCAGGGCTCGATCTCAGAACCCTGAGAACATGACCTGAGCTGAAATCAAGAGTTGGCCGCTTAACCGACTGAGCCACCCAGGCACCCCTGCCTCATTGTTTTTTCTTACTTACATTGTAATTTTTATCCATTAATTTACAAATATTTGTTGAGTTGCTATTTTGTGCCAAGCACTGTTTAAGCACTAAGGTTACAGTAAGGAACAAAGCAGAAAAATCTCTATCTTCATGGCAGCTTGTATTCTGAAAACTTACAACTCTACTTATCTTTCCCCAGCTCCACAACCATATATACAGCTGTCTTCTCAGACATTTTCATTTGAAATACCTCGTAGATACCTCAAAGCCAGTAATCTAACACTGAATTCATCATTGCCTTCCATCTGCCCCTCTCGTATTTCTCTTCTTAATGAATGATGTCATATCCATCCAGTAGCTCAAGCTAAAAACCTAGGCAATATTATTTAGGCTTTATCCTCTTCACCTCTCGCATTTAATTACTTATTAAACCCTACTAATTTTATCTCACGAATGTATCACTCCACTCCCTCTGGCACTTTCCTAGTTTAGGTCATCGTTAGGTGAGTGCGGTAGCTTCCTTGGCCTCCCTGACACCAGTCTCCAGTCCGTCTACCCTACAAACTTTTGGCCACACTGTACCACCATTCTCTTTCTAAAATGACAAATCTGATTCTTCTCTTCCATGCTTAATACCGTATGATTTTACTCATATGTGGAATTTAAGAAACAAAACAAGCGAACGATGTAAAAATAAACAGATAAACTAAAAAACAAACTTTAAAAAAATTTGATTTGAGAGCGAGCGAGAGAGCACAAGTGGGGGAGAGGGGCAGAGGGAGAAGCAGACTCCCTGCTGAGGAGGGAGCCCGATGCAGGGCTCGATCCCAGGATCCTGGGATCATGACCTGAGCTGAAGGCAGACTCTTATTCATTTATTTATTTTTAAGATTTTATTTATTTATTTGACAGAGAGAGACACAGCGAGAGAGGGAACACAAGCAGGGGGAGAAGCAGGCTTCCCGCCGAGCAGAGAGCCCGATGTGGGGCTTGATCCCAGGACCCTGGAACCATGACCTGAGCCAAAGGCAGATGCTTAATTGACTGAGCCATCCAGGCGCTCCTAAGAACACTTTTTTTTTTTTAAGATTTTATTTATTTATTAGAGAGAAAGCACAAGCAGCGGGAGTGGCAGGCAGAGGGAGAAGCAAGGCTCCTTGTTGAGCAAGGAGCCCGATGCGGGACTCGATCCCAGGACCCCGGGATCATGACCTGAGCCGAAGGCAGACGCTTAACCAACTAGCCACCCACGCGTCCCTAAAAAATAGACTCTTAACTATAGAGAACAAACAGATGGTTACCAGAGGGGAGGTGGGTGGGGGGATGGGTGAAATAGGTGAAGGGGATTAAGAGTACATTTACCGTGGGGTGTCTGGGTGGTTCAGTTGGTTAAGTGACTGCCGTGAGCTCAGGTCATGATCCCGAGGTCCTGGGATCGAGTCCCACATCGGGCTCCCTGCTCAGCAGGGAGCCTACTTCTCCCTCTCCCTCTGCCTGCCTGCCTGCCTACTTGTGATCTCTCTTTCTCTCTGTTAAATAAATAAATAAAATCTTAAAAAAAAAAAGTATACTTACTATGATGAGCACGGACTAATGTATAGTATTGTTGAATCACTATATTCTACACCGGAAACCAATATAACACTGTGTTAACTATACTGGAATTAAAAAAGAAAAAGCTGTGATGGTTCTGCATTAACCTCCAGATAATTCCAAATTCCTAACATTACTAAATTTCTAAACATTGCTTGGCACCTCCTTTGATTAGTTTCTTTCATAACCCTGAAGTGTCCTATACAGATATGCTAGAACTATTTTCAAGTTCAGTGAATGTGCTTTTGTGTGTATAATTTACATTTCCTGGAACATCCCTCAACCCCTTAATTGGTACTTATGCCTAGCAACACCTAACTATCCTCAGTAATTGTCCTACTGGCTAGTGAGATGTTTTAGTGTGTTTTTGGAGTGGGGAAGGAAACTTGCTTAATTAAACTGGTGTGGTTTCTTTTATAATGGTACCACATTGAAGTGACAATAGGGAACTGATTGGTTAGAGAACATAACTGTTATTTTCATGGCTTAGGGTTGGACCTAGTAGATGGCATCAAATCATTAATTTGATTTAATCATATGATAGATATTTATTGAGCACCGACTATGTATAAGAAACTGCTCTGCAGTGTTGCAGTGCATTCAAGGATGAGGCATCGTCCTGCAATGAGAGGCTTCTTTGGGTCCAGAGTTTTAGTGAGAAACAGCATTGTTACTTGCTTGGAGCGATCTAGGTTGATAGGCTGAAGGTTGTTCTGAAGTTCTATGTGGTTATTTTTCTTTTTTTTTTTTCTTTTTTTAAGAAGCAAGGTAATTACCCTCTCACAGTTGTTATGGCAACTATGGTGTAGCCTGGGAGAATTTTCTTTTAAACTCCTTCTCTCCCTATGGTTAGAAAGTTAGGTAAATTATTAAAATTTTAAAAAATGGCATAGTAAGCCAACATATCCTTCCTGAGGGATGAAGAGAAGAGATGGAGTTATAGGAAGAAGATAAATATAGGAAGAAAACTGATTCTTAGTGTATAGTTACATTAAACAGAGTGTGACTGGTTAGTAGTCCCATATCTCCAGGATTGGGAGTTAGCTCAGGTAATGAAATGAGCTTCTGTTGGCATCATTCAGTGCTTCCAGAATTTTGAATCTTAACTGCAAATTTTCAAGGGAACTGCACCCTTAGAACACTGAGGACTTTCTAACCCAAACATAGACAATCCCTCAACAGATACTAGGGCTATCAGTGTATGGGTCTTCCTGCTACCTATTTATTAGGAACCTATAAGGGCAAGCAAAAACTTGGCAACATGACGAAACAACAAGAAATGCCACTTGCTTGCCCTGTTCCAGAGGCCTGTACTAGGTACTTTACATGCATTTTCTCTTACAGTCCTTCAGTAACCAGTGAGACTCATAATATTCTTATATTAATGTTGAAGAAATATCTAAAATAACTTTTTTAAGACCATATAGCTAGTAGTGGCAAAGCTAGAAGAACTTAGTTTTGGCTTGGGTACTCACATTCTTAATTATGAAGCTAAATTACTCCTTGTTTCTTGAGATAAAGACCTATTTTTAGTGATTGCATGTGTGTGTGTGTGTGTGTGTGTGTGTGTGTGTGTGTGTGTGTGTGACATTAGTTGCCTCAAATTCAGTTTTGGATATGGAATAGGATTTAAATGTAATTAACATTGAATATTTTATTTTGAAAAATGAGTAGAAAATGTTCAGTTTTCTCTCATCATTCAAAACTTCTGTATTTTAATGGATTTTATTAAATTTTGTAGGCAGTTGAAAAAATTCTGAGCAGAAGGCTATAGTGTTTTATTACATTAGAAGATTAGATTTTTTATTTAATTTTTTTAAATGAACATATAATGTATTATTTGTTTCAGGGGTGCAGGTCTGTGATTCATCAGTCTTACACAATTTATAGCACTCACCAGAGCATATACCCTCCCCAGTGTCCATTTATGCTCAGCCACCCCATCCTTCCTACCCCCTTCCACTCCAGCAACCCTCAGTTTGTTTCCTGAGATTAAGAGTCTCTTATGGTTTGTCTCCCTCTGTGGTTTTTTCTTATTTTTCCCTCCCTTCCCCTATGATCATCTGCCTTGTTTCTCAAATTCCACATATCAGTAAGATCATATGATATTTGTCTTTCTCTGGTTGACTTATTTTGCTTATCAAAATACCTTCTAGTTCCATCCACGTCATTGCAAATGGCAAGATTTCATTTTTTGATGGCTGCATAATATTCCGTTGTATATATATACACCACATCTTCTTTATCCATCCATCTGTTGATGCACATCTAGGCTCTTTCCATACTTTGGCTATTGTGGACATTGCTGCTATAAACATTGGGGTGCTCGTGCCCCTTCGGATCACTACATTTGTATCTTTGGGGTAAATACCCAGTAGCGCAATTCCTGGGTCGTAGGGTAGCTCTATTTTCAACTTTTTGAGGAACCCCCATATTGTTTTCCAGAGTGGCTGCTCCAGCTTGCATTCCCACCAGCAGTGTAGGAGGGTTCCCCTTTCTCTGCAGGAAGATTACATATTAATGCCATTCTTTGGCCTTTTAATTTTCAGTAGGGAGCATCAAAATTAGACATCATCGCTCCCAGACAACGGAATCACTCTCTTTTCCACTGCATCAGGTCTGATAGGCTCAGGTTTGGAGAACAAACAGACAGGAAGGATTTCTTAGAGACAGGTCGAATTTTTGTCATTTTGAATGAGGAAGGGTATATTGGCCCCTAGATGATGATCTGAGACCTAGGCCAGAAGGAGTTTTAAAAGTATAAAAGCAGGGGCACCTGGCTGGCTCAGTCAGGGGAGTGTCTGACTCTTGATCTCAGGGTCATGAGTTTGGGGCCCACATTTGGTGTAGAGATTACTTAAGTAAATAAAACTTTTTAAAAAAGAGTGTAGAAGTAGTTTTTTGTTATTCTCTATATGGTGAATTAAAGCAAGGGTATTTTGTAGATTTGTCTCATGCTTGATAGAAGCAGAAGGCTCTCTACATGTTATGTAAAATTAATGGAATACAAGTAAGGGCAGGTTCAAGCAAGGTAAGGTTTGTAATCATTGGTGGAATGGGGAAACGATCTTTGAATTATTCCTAAAATTGTCTGTGTCATTCTTCTTTTTTGCTACCATTTGCGGTTTTCTTAGGTCACTGGACCTATTTGGGCTGGGGAGAACAGCAGAGTACGTAAGAAATTGAATTCCTTATAATTCTTTTGATTTTACCCTTTAACACACTCTGTCTGAACTATGAAGCTAGATATTCATGTGTACAAGTGTATATAATTCCACTCCCTTCTCCTCCCCTACTTAAATCTCAAAGACCATTACTTGCAGTGGAATGTTATATCCTTTCATGGATTTTTTTTTTGAAGACTGTGTGTGTGTGTGTGTGTGTGTGTGTGTGTGTGTGTGTGTGTGAGAGAGAGAGAGAGAGAGAGAGAGAGAGAGAGAGAGAGAGGGATTTCAAACCAAAGTCCCAGTTATAATCTTGGCAGTATCTCTAGATTTTTCCTTCCCAGAGATAGGTAATATCATCAGCACCTAGTGTAGGAAACCCTCTCCCTTGGTGTCTTGGCTAAGGAGTACAGTGACTAGAAGAAGGTTCCTTCTGGAAGTTTATTTATGTAAACAAGGCACTGAGGACATGGTTTTACCTTCCTTGAAGCAGGCCAGGTAGGCTGGAGGCCATCTGCATTCTAGAGCTTTGAGAGTGGGCAGTCCTTTCCAGCGAGATACACAGCCTTAGGCTGATGTTACTGGCTCTGTTACCCATCTTACACGGGGATTGTTTGAGTCCTAGTGCTTAGGTATCCAGCAGGTGCTAAGAGGGGCCAAATTTTGTTCTGTCACTGGAATTTCTTATGAATATGTACTTTCTGTGATTTGAATCCTTAGTGTTTCCACTAGGAAACTGCTCAAAGGCAGCCTAAGAGAGTTGAGATAACTTAAGGTTTTTCCAAGAAAAAAGTAAGCCATGAAAAAAATGGTTTGAATTCTCTTTCCTTTTTTCTCAGGGTGATAAAGTTCTACCTGTATTCTAGATTTAAAGACAAGGATTCAATCCAGGACTACCACATACCAGAAAGCTTCATTGTTCAGTATTTCATTCAGTATTGTTTGAGCGCCTTCTCTGTACCTGGGGCCCTTATTTATTTATTTATTTATTTATTTATTTATTTATTTATTTATTTGAGAGAGAGAATGAGAGATAGAAAGCATGAGAGGGAAGAGGGTCAGAGGGAGAAGCAGACTCCCTGCTGAGCAGGAAGCCCAATGTGGGACTCGATTGTGGGACCCCAGGATCGTGATCTGAGCCGAAGACAGTCGCTTAACCAACTGAGCCACCCAGGCGCCCTGGGGCCCATTTTTGCCCCGGATTAGATTACTCACCCCGGGTTTATTTTCTATCATTCCCTTCCATGTCCTTTTATGCACCTACCAAATGAGCTACAAAGTGTTTTTCAAAAATACATATAGCCTTTTCACTGTTGGGCTTTTACTCATGCCATTGTTTTTATCCAGATTCTAGAAGGTATTTCCCCTCCAAACTTCACCTGTTGAAAACCTACCAGTCTTTCAAAGTTGTCTCCTCCATAAAGGTTTCTTTGCTCACCCTAACAGGAAGTGACCTTACCTTCAACTCATATAGCATTTGATTTGTACTGTTCTCATGATAGTTACTTTCTTGTATTTGTGTCTGTATTTTCTCTCTATTAGACTGATTGTATACTCTGAATCTTCTGTGTTGTTTAGGCTTGTACTTAAAGGCACTTAGTAAATACTTGAATGAGTTAATTTTCCCAGCCTTTCAGTTTTCCAAGGGCTTTTCAATTTTTGCCCTCAGCCTAGCTCACAAGTCCTCCTTAGGCTGAGTAACCCAAACCTGCACTCAGGTTTTTTTTCTCAGTGAAGCGAGGAGTTTCCTGTTTTAGCTGCAGTCGTGTTGTGAAGTAGAGTAGAGCCAGTAAGGGATTGTCACTGCCACACTGAAAGCACAGTTCTTTTGTTCAAGCCTTTTTCTTAATTTCCCTTGTTAGTTTCTAATCAGCCTTGGTGGTGCCAGGAAGTTTTCTTTTTAGGGAGATCAGGGATAGTATCGGGGGAGAAAATCTGGTCTTTGCCCTCATCTACCTTTTTTCTGTTTCTCTTCTTTGTCTCACCTCACTTCTTTGTATTTCTTTTTTCCTATCCCCTCCTACTTTTCATATTCTACTCCTAGCCTCCTCTTTCCATAAAAACTCTGTTTCTTAATATTTGCCCTTTATTTCTTTAGTATAGAAACGTTGTCAGCTTTTAGGAAAGTTTTGGAGTATTCTTCCCCTTAGCCTAGCAAAATAAAAAATCAGAGCGTTATTTAGGAGTAATAGGTCAGATGCAGTGAAAAACTAAGGGTCTGTCCGACATAGTTTCTGGCTCTGGATCGTGGGCTCCTAACTCTGGCTGAGCTACTCTCTCCTGGCCCCATAATCAGTGGGATTGTCTATTGCTGTTCCCTTTTTGGCTCTCTGGGGTATGTGTTGATACTTCTGCTGGAGTTTAAGTAGACTTTTGGCTTTGTCTCCTTTGTTGCCTCTGCCCTCTCATCTGTATGCATGAAAAATCCATCTGACTTCTTCACACTGGTTTTTGTCCCTTGATCCTTTCTTTCTAGTGTTGAGAACAACAAATGCATCAAGATCTGAAACCAGTGCCTCTGAAGTCTTTTTTTTTTTTTTCCTAATATGTGATCAGAATTCTTTGTGAGCAGAATTCTTTGCATCCCCTATTGTTTGACTAAGTACCCTTCCAGGCCACTTGAAGGTTAGCCTATTCCTTCCTTCCTTCCTTTTAATACTCTTAATATATATATTTTTTTAAGATTTTATTTATTTCAGAGAGAGAGAGCATGAGCAGTGGGGAGGGACAAAGGAAGAAGCAGACTCCCTGCTGAGCAGGGAGCCCAATGCGAGGGGGTTTATTTGGGATCATGAGCCCAAGGCAGACTCTTAACCGACTGAGCCACCCAGGCACCCCTAGCCTCTTTCTCATACTGATTTTTTTCTCCTGAGGTTCTGATCACTGTCCTTGTCTTATGTTCACACTTAAACTCAAAAGGGAAAAGCTCATGAGATCTTCTACCCATACTCCTAGCTATACCCACAGTGTTGTCTGGAATCTGGTGTTCAAATATTCTTCGTTGCTTGTAAAACCCACATGTTTGTGCCCCTTGTCTCTTTTAGTGGAATTATTATCTACTAGGTAGTTTGATGTCATGGTGTCATTTCCCTTTTACCTTCCATTTGTCCCCACGTTTTATCATTTGTTTGGGTTTTTCTTTTTCCAGTTCATCAGTTCTTTTCCATTTCTACTGAATGGATGCAGGTTCTTATCTCCTGCTTGAGTGATTGTGAAAGCCTAATCTTATGGTCTTCAGAAGGTTCTCACTGCCTACATAACTACCAAGATTTTTTAAAAAATTACTAATATAAGGAGTTCATCATCTGCTAAAAGTATCTCCATTTTGGGATAATGAACGTTCCTTTTCCTCACTGAGCCAAATAGGAAATTGGCAAGACAGGACATCTGGGACCTTGTTAATTATACACATACGGGGTTGGTGTCAGAAATGGCTTCTCTATAAAACAAACCACAAAGCACTATTAGGTTGAGCTCCCTTTCCAAGTACAGTGTTAAATATTTTTAATTTTGTTTGGAGCAGGATTTGTAACTGTGGTCATTTTAGTTAACATCAAGAATAAAACTAGCCAGTCAGGTGCTGGCCTGAAAAGCAGAAATAATTCTATGGTATTATAGTCACTGTTGTTAGATAAACTTGGCTGCATTGTCAGCAAGATCCCATTGGTAGTGCTTATGTTTTCCTCTTCCCCTTCAGCCCAGACTTTGGATGGAAATTCTGAGCCCCAGGGTAGAGGTACTTGATAGGAATTGTTAGAAAAACCTGTTGCTGCAGCAAGACAGTAGGATTGCTACTGTTCTCGGGGGCCTGGCTGGCTCAGTCAGTGGAGCATGTGACTCTTGATCTTGGGGTCATGAGTTCCAGCCCCACAATGGGTATACAGCTTACTTAAAAACAAAAAACAAAAAACAAATAAAATTTGGCATAATACTTAAAAAAAAAAAAAAAGACTGCTACTATTCTTAGTTGTATCTAGAACTTTTGGTTCTTCAGAGCCTTGGCTTTGCGCCTCCTGATTATTTGACCACCTTCTGATGTTGGACCTGCTTATTGGGTTCAGCCATGTATTTTTAAAGTCTAACAACAGCAAGCCAACTCTAAATGAAAATTTCTCTTCTACCCATTTTGATAACAATAGAGGAATAGAATCTATGACGTTTAAAAACAGATTTTCACTAGAGTCGTGATAGGTGGAGAATCAATTCCAGAGAATTCTGCATTGGGAAAATACAGTTTGGAACTCCTCTAAGAATCAACACTAATGAAAGAAACTTAGGAGTATTAACTGAAACAGTTTTGCACATGGGTTTGAGGTCACTTGGCTCACATGCAGCTCAGCTTGCTCTTGTTCTCAAGGTTTAGGCTTGTGGTTACCTAAGTTAGAAGCAGAAAAAAATTCTAAAAACTAAATAAAGCTGAGATGCTTTGATTGACTGTGTTTATTCCACAGCTTTTGAAGATCCTGATAGTGCCGTTGATGACCGAGATAGTGACTATCGCAGTGAGACCAGCAACAGCATCCCACCTCCTTACCATACGACTTCTCAGCCCAATGCTTCTGTGCACCAGTTCGCCGTGCCAGTGGGATTGCCACAGCAGCTGCTACTTCAGGGCAGTTCCCGGGATTCCTGCAATGACTCTATGCAAAGTTACGATCTTGATTATCCAGAGCGGCGGGCTCTCAGGTGGGTTTTGGAAACCAAGCACTTTCTCTTCCTGGTATGTAGTTTCCAAGATGCAACTGACAGTATTTGGATGTTTTAACCTGAGGTGGTAGTGGAAGTATAACAGTATGATAGACCAAAATATAGCCATTTTGTATAGATTCTCAGTCTTTTTTCTCTTCTGTACATTCACATTTAGACATTTCTGTCATTAATATTTCTCTTTATGATCAGTGATTCTCAACTGGTGAGAGCAGGCTATCTTGGGGTGGATGACTGAAAAAAAAAACAGCTCATGCCTCTGCCCAGCCCAGTGATTCTGATATACTCTTCACCACGATTAAAAAAAGAAAATCACAGATGTTAAATGTTTGGATAATCCTTCCTACCTAAATATTTCTGGGAACTTCAGATGATCTCTTCATAGCAGATTCAGTACTTATGCTGGAACTTTAGAAAAATTTTAAATATATAAAACATTGACATGGTTAAAAAATGTTAAGGTACAATACAGCATACAGTGAAGAATCTCCCACCCACACCTGTCCTCCTCTCCTCTGTCCCCTTCCTATCTCTTAGTTCTCACACCACCCCTGTTTGTTTCTTATGTGCCCTTCCATAGACTACTATCATATAATTTATGAGTATAAAAACAAATATATACATATATGCGCCCCCTTTTTCCCCCATTTTAAAAAGTAATTCAAACAAAATTTGGAAAAATGTTACATTAACACCCATATTCATGTTGCCTAGATTCATCAATTGTGTTAACAGTCTGGCACATTCACTTTTTATTTCATTCTCTCTTAGATTGTGTCATTATTCTGTTTCCCCAACATTTTACCCATTGATTTTAGCATCCATTGATGGTCCTTGTTTGAATCAATTATTGGTTGGAAGTTAATGTTTTAAAAACCATTCCGCCTGGGTGGCTCAGTTGGTTAAGCAGCTGCCTTCAGCTCAGATCATGATCCTGGAGTCCCAGGATCGAGTCCCGCATCGGGCTCCCTGCTCAGCAGGGAGTCTGCTTCTCCCTCTGACCCTCCCCCCTCTTGTGCTCTCTCTGTCTCTCATTCTCTCTGTCTCAAATAAATAAAATCTTTAAAAACAAAACAAAAACCATTCCAGTTTAGCTCATACTTTTGATTGCTAAAATTCACCATACCATAATAACATATCATTTCTTTTTGCTCATTTTACCAAACTGGTGAGTATTTATCCTGATCCTCATTTGGTTGCCTGTCTGCTAGACAACATCCTATCTCAGTTTACTATCATCTCTGGAAATATTTTCAATGAATTTTTTTATATATCAACCATCACATAGAATTTTTACGGTTTATAATCTGATTCTAAAAAAGAAATATGCCAGGAATCCTACTGTAGTTGGTCTCTACTCCTTGCTGGTTTATTAGATGAAAATTTTATTTTTTAATTATTTGATTTTAGTTGTTTATATTGTCCTACTTTAAGGAAAAAAAAATAGCAAAAAACTCAATACTTTTGGCCCTCTTTTCCCTCTGTATTTGTAAGCATTTAGATGTGTACGCTAACAGTAATAGTAGCATATCAACCTAAATGACTACATACTCTTCTAGAACACTGCTTTTTACCCAGTTATTACCCTATTATTATTTTAGTTATTTCCTGGGCTACTGCTATAATAATACTTAGAGGAACATTAGTGATACACTTTATAATAATTTTTTGCTAAAGATTTTTTAATTTTACTGTATCAGTATATGAAATGAGGTTAAAGAGTGAATATTTTTTTCATCTCCAGCAGAGAAGAGAATTACAATTATTTATTTATCTATTTGAAAGCGTGTGAGCAAGAGAGAGCACGAGGTGGGGAGGGGCAGATGGGGAGGGAGAAGCAGACTCCCCACTCAGCAAGGAGCCTGAAGCGGGGCTCGATCCCAAGATCATCGGATCTTTACCTGAGCCGAAGGCAGATGCTTAACCTAAAGACCCACGCGGGCACCCCAAAAATTACATGATTTTTAAGTAACCTTTTATCATAAACATTTTTAACTTAAATTTTGAAATGATTTATCCTTCAGAAAGTTTTGAAGACATTTTATCGGTAGTACTGAATTTTAAACTTCTGTCTTACTGTAGATATCAAGTTCTTGGAGATGGTCTAAGTCTTGAGGTTACACAGTTTTTTAGGGAGACCATTTAAAATCCTAAGGGAACAAACATGTTCTTAGTATCTGCCGGTAAATTAGAAGTGTAAATATAAATAGCTTCATTCACTACAGCAATGGCTCTCTGTTCATTTAAGTTGAAGTATAAAGACTTCTAGGCTGGAGTTAGTTTGAGTTTTTGAGGATACTGGACAATAATGAAACTGCATGTAAAAAAAGTGGATTGGATTTCTTCGCTCAACCAAATGGGCTTTTGCCTGATGAATCCAGAATAACTGGAAACTTACATAAATTATGTAAAAATACATAATTTAAGGTTTGTTGCTAAAGTGTGTCTAGTGTTGAGAGGGGTCAAAAGAATATCTCTTGAAGTTTATTATTAATATCTCTTCAAATCTCTCTTGAAGATTTTTAGTGACTAAATGACCACTGTGATCTTGCTTCTGTTTCCTAAATAAATGCAACTGGAAGTTAAATCTACACAGGAACATACTGAGATGATAAGCTCCTAGTCTGCAGGTCCTCTCTGTACCCCTACATGAGTACACAGGAAGCAGGCAGTTTCTAATTTAACTGAAAGAAAGGTCAGGTATCTTATGTATTCATTGACTTAAGTTGGAATGTAGATTCTAGTGTTAAAATCAGTATAGGAAGGGGTGCCTGGGTGACTCAGTCATTAAGCGTTTGCCTTCAGCTCAGGTCATGATCCCAGGTCCTGGGATCGAGCCCCACATCGGGCTCCCTGCTCCGCGGGAAGCTTGCTTCTCCCTCTCCCACTCCCTCTGTTTTTGTTCCCTCTCTCGCTGTGTCTCTTTCTGTCAAATAAATAAATAAAATCTTAAAAAAAATCAGTATAGGGAAAGATACTCATTTCACTGTGATCCTCATTGCATATATAGCTTTTAGATTTCACAAATTATAATGCTTTAAATAATTGTTCCATCAGGCTATAACAAGGTTTGACTTCTGACAGTCAAAGATTATTTTTATTATGTATGTATTTTTTTCTTTTTTAAAGATTTATTTATTAGAGGGCATGAGTGTGCTCATGGGAGTGGGAGCAGGGGGAGGAGCAGAGAGAGGGAGAGAATCTTAAGCAGACTCCGTGCTGAGCACAGAGCCCGACTTGGGGCTCGATCTCACCACTCTGAGATCACGACCTGAGCCAAAATTAAGAGTCGATACTTAACCAACTAAGCCACCCAGGTACCCCTATTTTTTCTTTTTTCCTCAAATGAAGTATGTTTGACCATACTTTTGGCTATACTGCCTCAAATAATAACTTTGAGCAAGTTAACAGCTTGACTTTTCAGACCTAAATTAATCAACAAATTTGGGTTTCTTGAAATCCCTTGATATGTCGAATACTTAACAGTTCTAAACCTGGGCATTGCAAATACATTCTAAATATTGAGGAAACGTGTTCATTTTGCTTGTTTCTATCTTTCTTGAAAAATAAAAGGATCCTAAAAAGCTCATGGTAGCAAGTAGCTATGATTATTACTATAGCTGTTCTTTTTCTGATGTGGAAAAACTCTTTGATTAAATTGCTTTAATATTGATTTAAGAACACAGAGATTTCTTTATCATATTTTTTCAGTCTGAATGGTTTTTATCATATTGACAATTTTATTTTAGTTTTCTCATTGAACATGCACTAAATTTTATAATTTGTTTCTTCCTTTTCCCTGTTTCTTCTCTTTTCTTTGCCTTACTATTCCTCTGATTTTATTCCTTTACATCAGACAAGGTTTGCAGGCCAAAAATGACAAAATTAGGATTATTTCAGCTTTCTCTGATGTTGACTATGAAGAGCAAGAAAGTATATATGAGGAGAGAGAGGGGAAAATAACACAAGAGTTTCTAGAAAGCAGTAACATAAAGGAAGCAGAAGTAAAAGAAATTAGAGCTCTTTCAAAAACTGATAAATATGATAACCAACAAGAACAACTGAAGTACAAGAATTGGAAAAAGATACCATCTCAGGGTCAAGAAACTGAATATTCTACTGCTTTTAATTTTGACCATAAGTTTGAAACATCTGTGTTCTCCAGATATCCTCAGAAATATGATACAATAGATAGAAGGAAAAACAAGCTGTTATACCATCATTTTGGAGACAGTGAAACAAGACAGTATGGTGACAGATCAGGAACTAAGACTGACTTGGAAAGTACATATCCTTACACTGAAAATTGTAACATTTGCCACATTGAAAAGAAGAAACAAAATTATCCAATTTTGCGCCCTTACAAAAATGGTTTTGTGGTTAAGAGTGGTACGTGGACCACTAAGTTGCAAAATCATGATTATGATCTTTCTGGTTGTTTTAAGAACTGTGAAAAGTCATCTGGCTTAAACCAGCATGTCACTAATTTCACTCCATTAGATGTTCTTGAAGATTCTACTAGCAGTACTTCTGATGAACTTCTGAGTTCTCCTCTTACTGATATAGAGGAAGGTTTACTGTCACCAACAAGTCCTCCATCCAATATCCATCATATTGGAGGCTTACCTGAAGAATATCATGTAACATGTCCAGTATTCTCATTACCAAAGGTGAATTGTGATGCAAAAACACCTGGAGATCTGTCTGGGTGCCCCATGGAAGAGGTGACCCCTTCCTCTCTTGAGGAACCCAAGAAGGACTATGTTGATACAATGGATGAGCTTCAGTGTTTGGTAGAAACAGTGTCAGAATATTTAGCAGAGAAGGAAGAAGAGATTAATAGATTTGGTTCCCTTTCAAAAACTAAAAAATCACTTAAACACAACAGTACTGTTGATAATGCGGAACAGAAAATGCCTGGGGATCAAATACCACCTTCAAACATTGTCAAGAATGACAAGGACAAGGCCATCTCTTTCCCTGAAATGAATGGAGTGAAATGTGCTGTTGGTTTTTTGTTCAGTTCACTCACAGAAAAAGTGGGTTCGGGCACAAAGCATCTAACAACCTCTGTGGAAAAGCTGGTTTCTGTAGTTCCAGAGAAAACAGAAACTCTTAATCAAATAGACACAGTTAATTCAGGATCTAAACCCAGAGCCAAGTCAGTATTGGGGAAGGGTCTTTCCATGCAATTTCCATTATCCTCTCAAGCAGTTGATAATAAGGATTTTGGCAGAAATGACAAAACCTCTGAAAATGAGCACACAGGTCGTAAAACTGGAAATTTAAGCTTTCAGGATGTAACAGAGACCGTTGGAAGGGATTCCACTCCACGGAGTCAGGGTTCAGTTATAAAGTCTGTTTTTAACATGCTAAATCCATTAAAGATCTTTTCGGAAAAGGATGAAACCAAAAAAGATGATGACCAGAACATGCCAACAAGAAAGGAAAACTTTTTTGAGTGTGGATCAGAGTCAAATCAAAGGGAAGACACTCTTGGCAATAATAGTAGTATTATCACTCTAGATAGGAATGATGGAGAAACTACAAGCTCAACGCAAATGCCCACAAGTGAGGATTTGTTGTTGTCTTCCCAAGCGGCCAATGAACCTTCAAACTTAGGTGGTTCTGCAAATAAAAATGATGATATTGAGAGTCTCTTGGAAATAAAACCCTGTATAGATCTGTCTCTATTACCAGATCAATCAAAAATATGTGCTAAAGACACTCAAGGACAACCTTGTATAACTGGAAGTAGAACTGCAAATAAAGAGTCTTCTTCAAAGCCATTAGAGGGGGACAAAGTTACTAATGATGATGATTTTCTTGAGCCACTCAGAAAATCATTTAGCCAGTTTTTGCTCAATTCACCTGAGACCTGTTCAAAGGAAACTTTGTCAGAATCTATGAAAATTCACCAGTTGGAAGAGGATGGATGGGAGAGGGACCCTAAGAAAGATGGACATTCCTTTTCCTTTAGTGGAAAATTACATATTCCATTTTTCAGAGTTCTTAGTCATTCTGAAAAGCAGCAGGATTTAAGAGAGAAAGGAAGCATTTTTCCTTTGTTTAAATTTCCTTTCACTGACAGCCGTAACACTGTCACTGACCAGAATTTTCCTGATTCAGCAGTAACCATTGATGAAGAGATCCAAAGAAACTGCCATGAAAATGCCAAACTTAGTTTAATAAAATCTAGTTCAGTTCCAAATATTCATAATAATTTAGGGAAATTTGATGATACAGAAACATTTAATAAAAATGACCAAATAAATTGTCCTGAAGATGACACACTTAATAAAATAAAGTCTAATTCAGTTCCAATTATTAGTAATGATCTTGGGGAATTTGGGAACATAGAGAAATTAAATTCAAGTGACCACACAGCAGTAGATAACTGTCACAGAGATACCTCAGCCATCCTTGAAATTATGTCCAAAGAATATATTCCTTCAGATTCTTCAGAAGAAAGTAAGACTCTTACACAAATGACATCTTTAACAGTATCAGACTGTTCATTAGCATCTACTACCATTTCAGAATCTACCTTGGTTAATGAAATTAATGAAGATAGACTTGTAGATAAAGCTTCCAAGAAAAGAACCGAAGGAAGCCTCCTTTCTGGTCTGTTTAACAGGTTTTCTTCTCTTGAAAATTTGTCTAGTCAACAAGAATTAAATTTGAAGAGTGATGATTCTCATCATAAGAATAATACCCCAGGCTTACTCTCTGGAATATTTAACCTGATATCCAATAACAGTGTGACTGTTCGTAAACCAGATGAAGCAAGGTCCATGTCTTTAGGCAACATAAAAAGTTTGAATGGAAATAAACGTTTATCCTTGGATGAGATCCCTGTTACTTCATGTGTGACTTCTGAAAACCAGAAGAACCATGTTGAAAAAGAAGAACCATCTGGCTTTATAAAAAGCTTTGTATCTTTACCTAAAGAAAATATACCATTATCTGATGCTTGGGTTGATAGTCATCATTGCCCTCCCACATGGAAAAAACAGCAAAAGGAAAACAATTGCCCTTCTTCTGAGAACAGGGTATTTCACTGTGCTCCAGGCACTCAGCGGGGCCTCTTAGAGGAATCTTTGGCTGAGAGGCTGACACCACACCGTGTTCTTAAGGCGAAAATACATAAAAACTCAAACAAGTTAAATCCATCTGTATTAAATACTAACATTCGTAATATATCAGACCACTGTCAGGCTTTTGAAGAGATGAATAATACTTTCTGTTATGAATGGGACTCTGATATAAAAGATTTCTCCAAAAATTCCAGAAAACTTCAGCCAGTTTATTATATGTTAAATCAAAATACATTCCCATCAGGTGATGTTTTCTTGTGGCCTGACTCAGAAAATTCAGCAATGAATTTTTGCCAAAAGGATCAAAATGCAAATGTCTTGGAGTGGAGAACAAATCCAAACAGTGTCATTTGGCATGACTTACCATATGAATCATTGGAGCAGTTAGCATTTAATGAAGATAACTTATTAAGTGATATGTGGGCAGCTCACTCATTATATGGAAATTCTTATTTTCCAATTAATGAGACTAAGACTTCACTAGAAGAATTACCCATTGACTTAAGTTGTTCTTCAGGTTATGAGAAGACTACATGTTCCATAGTTGATCAAGAATTATTAAGAATGGATGAAAACTTTGTTTTTTCAAGTGTTGGTTATGAATACCAAGAATGGTTGTCATGTCTTGCAAGTGGAATGTGGTGGCCATCAGAAGATGGAGATTATGGATATTATATGTTCCATGATGGTCAGTATATGTATTATCTCCTCACTGATTCTACTGGGCAGTATGCATATTTATTTGTACCTGATTATTCTTATCAAGAGTATTTGAATTGTGGTTTACAGACAAATGATCTATCAAGTATTATGTTGGATGACAGCATAATTTCTGCCTATAGTTTTAAGGAAGATGAATTATTCTGGTGTGTTGAAGAGGAACCAATTGATGACCCTCTTGATTTATCTGTAGTTTTGCCAAGAAGTGAGGGACCAGTGTATCTAAATTTAGGAACCTTTTCACAAGTATTTGAAGAGTCAAGTTGTGGCCAAAAGGATCAACCATTAGATTTTTCAGGCTATAATCTTCAGAAATTTAAAGGAAATTTTGGATCTTTTGAAGAAAGGGTGTGTGGTTCTGAAGACTTTGAATATATATTGGATCTCAGAAATCAGCCCCAAACTATTGGAAATCATGACTTAAATAAAAGTCATTTTATAGAAGGAGATAAGAACCAGTCTCCAGCAAAGGATTCATCAGTTTACCCTTCTCATTTACATTGGGTTCGGTCTTCTGAAGAAGCTACCTCTTTGGTTCATCCTGAAAATATGACTAACAGTCCACAGCAAACAGGAGAAATGTCATCAATGAACAAAGTGACTTCATTGTTTTCTGCTTTAGTTGGAAATACTTTGTATTTTGATGAGAATGAATCCTTAGAGTCTTTGGTCATGAAGAAAATGGATCAGCAGTCAGACTTGGCAGAGCTCACAAATAATGGTCTTCAGTCATTAATCTTGAATAAACAATTAGAGAGTAACTCCCAAGGTAAAGAAGAAAGTCTTCTCAAGAAGGATTTAGAAGGACAAATAGTATCCAATGTGCAGCGACCAGAATTTATTAAAAGTATGAAGCAAGAATTCCCTTTAAATAAAAGTTTTCATGTGAAAAAACAAAGTTCGTTAAAATCTGTTATCCAGGTAAGCCAGACAACTCCTCAGGCTAAATCAGATGTAGAAGATAATGAAATAATTACAGTTGACTCTATTTCAGTTCCTCTTACATCACAGTTTAGTAGGGATGAACCTAAGAACTGTGAGATTCCTCAGGACCAGTTTTCCAAAGAGTCTGAGAGAACATTATTTAAAAGTGCATTGAAACTCTTTGGTCGGGGAGAAGACTCTTTAGTAAGTACAGTATCAAATGGAAAACAGGCATCTGGATTTTTGAACCTCTTTAAAACGCAGGTGAATAAAGAAGGACCACCAAATTTAGAAAAGAATAGTGATAAAAATAGAAAGATACCTTCTCAGCAAAAGAATGAATCTCCTGGTGTTTCGAATTTTTTTGGTACCCTTGGGGATTTATTTAAAACCAATCCATCTTCTACACAGACAACTGAAAATATGTCTGTTTCTTCATTGGTTAATCAGGATGAAGTCAAATCAAATCCTAATCCTGCACAGCTAATTATCCAGGATGTTGGGAACTTTTCTGCTACACCAGTTGCCTCTAAAAGGAAGGTTCGAGGTAGGAGTCTGAACAAGCAGATTACTATTGATGACAGTGGGCTAAAAGAACCATTGACTAGGGATATACAGAGTAATAATTTGACTGAGGAAGGGTTACCTTCCAGAGACTACCTAACCCAGCAATCACCAAGTCAGTCTTTCTCAGCAGATTGTCTTGAAGAGTCTTCCAGAGATTCTTCAATAAAAACTAGTGGTGTGTCTACAGTGACAGAAGTTTCAAGAAATAATAAATTATCTTTTGATATTCTCAGCCCAAGAAATTCAAAGGAACAAGATCATTTTTCTGACCAACACTGGAGTTATTCAACTCCCACAACCTCTCCCTCTCAACCAGAGTTGCCCACCAGAAAGAGTGTATTTTCTTTCCTGACTGGATCTGAAAAATCTGGGAACAGAGCCTCTGCTCCTCTACCGAGAACCAAATCTCAAGCAGAAGGGCTGTTTACACTTCCTTCCTTTTTTTCCACTACTAACTCAAGCAGCAAGAAGGATGCCTCTCGTAATAGCTCTTTTAGTTTCTTCAACCTATCATTTTCGGATGGAAAGCAGCAGACTCCTGGGGAAAAACACAGCCTTTCAACTGTTGCTCCAGTGACTTCCCAGCCCTGGAAGAAGCCAAGTGTTTTTGTAGACATGGGTGGCACAAGAACTAGAGAAGGTTCCAGTGGCAATAGAGATAGCATAGCCCAGGAGGTGGTTCATGAACAGCAAATGGCTCCTTGTGTTTGCATTAGCAACACCATCGGGGTTACTTCCCTTACAGATGAGCTCAATGTAGAGCAGGACTATCAGGGAAAACTAGATTCTAGTTACAGACTAGGGACATCTTTAGCAGATTTCCAGATAAATCAGTTGCAGAATGACATTTTTCCTCATTCACCAGAATTTCAGGCCCAGACTGAAACACAGCTCAGTCCAGAGACCCTTGGGGTAGCTCCTTGTGAAGAAGAACCTTTCATACAGGAAGCCTTCCCTAGTGGCTCATTGGCCAAGTCTTTTCCACATGATAACCATTTGACTGAAAAGCTCAACAATTCAGACACTTGTGCTAACCACCACCAAAATGAAAGATTTACTAGTGACCTCTTAAACTTGCCATTGGAAAAGGCCCCTGATGAGGTCTTAACACAGATCCTGGAGCCAACCTCTCCCTCTATGGAGCCAGGGTGTAGAAGGCACCTCCAGAGCAGAGAGGCAGATAAAGAGGAAGACAAATCAATGTTGGGCTCCTCAGTGGAGGTGCTTTCAGGGTTTGTGACAAAAGTGAAATCTTTCTCTGGGTGCTTAATTGAACCTCCCAAAACTTTCTCTGGACTTTTCTCCCCTCCTAAACCACCAAAGAAAAACTCCTTTTTCTCTCTTTCTTCTGGTACATCATCTCAGTCCCTCAAAGGTGAGTTATTTGGAATTTTTAAAAGTCCCAAACCAGACACATACAAACAAGAATCACCTATCCCACCTACTGCATGGCCTCAAAATGGTAGTTGCAGAGATACTGTAGGATCAGTACCTCCAGAAAATTTGTGGAGAGAAGCTTCCTCTTCAGCACTCAATTCAGAATCTACTCTCAGTGACTGTACAATGACTGTAGTTAGTGCAAAGTCAGACTCAGAGACCCTGACAGATGATACTAAACTAACAACTGAAATGGAAAACAATAATATTCCTGATAATATTCTAGAACCCCAAGATTCTGAAACGATTGGGGCTGCACCTTCTGTTTCAGGGGACGATGCTGGGCAAGGAGTATTGTCTCTGAGTGATGAAGGAGAAATGGGGTTGTTGCAGGGCACAGACACAGAGGCATCATTGGAAGCAGAGCATATTCCATTGCCATCACATTTGGATTCAGATCCTACCTGTATTGCCAAAGAGCTTCCTCCTCCGGTTCCACCACCTATTCCTCTTAAGGCAAAACCAGCTATGCAGTCTGCCTCCACAAACCAAGACTTCTTGGAACTACAGGCAGCCAGTTCGCTGGAAACCGGTACTGCACTGTTCAGTGAGACAAGTGTTGGCCAGAGTGCCACACCAGAACCCCAAGGATACCTTTCCCACCCTGTGCTAGAGGAACCTGAGCTTTGTGCCAAAGAAAGTTATGGGATACTTGATACCCAGAAAGATCTACCTGCAGTCCCCCAGGAAACAGAGCAGCCAAGACCTCATTTTGACATCCCAAATATGACCAATTGGCCAAAATTCCATTTCCCATCCTCTGCCACTGACTGTGGGAAACCACTGAGCTCTTTCTTTTCCCCATCTCCTTCCTTTGGCGATAGAGCAGCAGAGCCTGGTTTAATGGCCAGTTTTAAAAAGTTGTCGACTCTATTTGAGGGACGTAATGAGGGGAAAGGGAATATAATGGCAAATGATCTAAAACTAAGGTTTGGAAAGAAGCTGGATCTTTCATTCACATGGCCAAAAGAGAACAAAGGGGGCCCTGAACAAACGCCTGCAGAATCCTCTTCTCCAACTTTGGTTATCAGCAGTGATCAGGACCTTAATGCTAGGGAGGCTGACAAAGCTTTAGAGTCTTCTCAAATGTCTGAGGCTAATGCTGAGCCAGCTACTCAACCCTCTGGCACCTCTGAGCAGCAGGAGACCAGGCCAAGTATATGTGCTCATGAGCTTTCAGGGCCTGGAGAAATGGAAAACCAGCAGGGAGTCTCAGCATCAGGAGAACACTGGGGTTCCAAAGACAACCTTTCTAGCTCCACCTATCCTTCAGGGAGTCATAAGGAAGAACACTGCACTGTGACTGAGCTACTTCACCAGCCAGAAACTCAAAAGGAGGAGGTGATGCCTGCTAGTACTGACTCTCTTTCAAATGTACAGCAGCCAGTTACTCTCCATGGCATCAAGGAACCAAAGATCAACAAAAGGCCTGTTCTCAACCTAAGCATCATAAATGATTTTAAGAAATTGACCATTTATGATGCAGTGACTTAGTGGTAGTTTAATGGTAGCCTGCTTTTTATTTTTCCTATGTCTTTCTTAGCATCTGAGCTTCATGTTAACTAGAGGTTAAGTAACAAGAAATAATGTGTGGGTCTTTTCATCCTCTCCTGTCTCTCTAGTGCCAAATGTAATTCATTTATTGGGAGAAGGAATTCACTGCTAAAGGAAAGGCTGGGCCCTGGGATTTACTCACTCTGGTTTGCTCTGCCTTATGTAAAGTGGAATGGAGAATGGAGGGCAGGAAGAGGCAGCAAGTAGTAGTGTGGCATATATTAATGATAGGCTAGGATGCTTCCTTGGGCCTTCAGCACTTATAGCTATACTAGCTGGGAGAGATATACTGTGCTTTGCCTTTCCAAGTCTTCTAAGATGCTTTCTCCAGTGGCAATGAGGTTATTAAGTAAAATGCAAGATGCAAAGGTTGGGATAATTTATATTCTATATCCTATTCCACATGGATTTGCATAGCTTCTTTCAGTCTTTGCCTTCTCACACCCTTAAGACTGGTGTCTGGTAAATGAGTAAAGTGTCACAGGAGCTTAAGGCTATCATTTGCTGTAGTTCTTTATTCTGGAGCATTGTGCTGTGTCCATGTGGAAAAGATCCTGTTATTTCCCCTAAGAAGAAGCACCATAAACAGTACAGCTTAAGAATGCTGCCAGGACCTCTTGCCCAAACCTGTCCAAAGTAACTGGTTTTAGAGATCGTGTGTGTTTATATGTGTGTATACACATGTGTTAGGAACTGTTCATAACAGTGACCTGGTACCTGTCCTGCTGCCATGGGACAAAGGATCAGAAATTAGCCTGAAGATACCAGGTAATTGGGAGGAACCATAGAGAAAATATCCCTGGGAAACAATAATGATGTATCTTCGTTTAGTCAAGGGTGAACATAAACCCTTTAGTTAAAGGCTTGACTCTGTGGCAGGGATCTTTGTCCTTTTGCATGGAGGCTTTCTAGCAGAATACCGGAAGTAAAAGGGGGGCCCCTGACTTGGGATAGAACTATCCATATGAGCTAGGATAGATCTTACAGACCATCATCTAGAACCTCTGTCTTGAGTAGGACTGACAGCCTTAAATTCAGTATATGGCTCAAGGGAGTAACTTGTGGATACTGCTCTTCTTTCTAATCATGATTCACTGCCACTTTCTCTGCTATAGGTGCTGTCTTTCATAGCAGGGGAACAAATTTCCTTTCTGGGTATGGGAATTTAGGTGATTGAGAAAGGGTTGGGCTGGCCTCTCTTCAAGTATAGAAATGCATTAGTATGGTCCTGACCCAGATCCAGGAGTTGGATTTTGTCCACTTTATCCCAAACGAGCCATGTCCTGAGAGCAACTCAGTTACAGGTGGGCAAGTTTATCTTTGGGACATTCCCTGTGCTGCCAGGGATATCGTTGTAACATTCATGTTGATGAGACCATTCCCCAGAGGAATTTTTTTGGTAATAGATTTCATCTCCTAATGGTTTCCATTATCTCATTATGTAGATAGCTGCGAGATAACTGAAGGAACATTACCAATCTCCTTTGCTCATCCTAAGGAACAGACATTCACATTTATAATTATAGAGGAAGAAAAGGGGCATCAGTTTAGTAAATAATAAAAAAAGGGAGTAGAGTTCATCCATTTTACTTTATGGAAATTAGAAAACTTTAATCACAGCCACTGGACAAGTTTCTTTAGAAGTCCGGGTAAAGATATTAGGTGTAAACAAGAGGCTACTTTTATATTTAATAATTCTTAATAATTAAAGTTAAGCCCCTGCTTACAAAAATCACTTTCAGATGAGTATGCTTCAAAGTCTTTCACAGGTTGAGGTTAAGTGCTATTAGAGAATCCAGCATGTTGTATTGTTTTTCCTTTGTGCTTCTGCTGACTAGCAGTTAGTTCTTCTAGATTGTGAAGTTTGGTCCTGTCTTCCCAGGAACCTCCTATTTGTGATTCTTGCTACTGAAAGAATCATTCTTTCTGGATTTATCCATTACTTTTGTCCTGGTCCCTAGTTTGCATGTACGTAATCATCTGTCTTCCTCTCATTCTCACAGCCCCACCAGCAGTAGTAGGTATGGCTCCTCCTGTAATGTGAGTCAAGGAAGCTCTCAGTTGAGTGAGCTAGACCAGTGTCACGAACAAGATGATGATCGTCGGGAGAGGGACTCCATTCATTCGTGCCACAGCTCTGACGGCTTCTCTAGAGACGGCCAAGTGGGTTTTGGAGAACAAGAGAAAGCCTTGGAGGTGACAGATGAAGAAGAGAAGGGGAGAGCCTGTGAACCCAAGGAGAGGAAAGAAGATGCCACAATCCTTCCTCCCCCAGATCTGGTGCTACACAAAGACCACATCCTAGGCCCCCAGGAGAGGTAGGTGATGGCTGCCTTGAGGAGTTCACGTGGTTTCCTCAGTACCCGCCTCTGGTATTTCTGGGTGTAAGTGCTTTTCATTTGTTTCCCTACAGGTGGGTATGGTAGTGATCCAGGATACTGAGGTTTAGCTCTGCACTGCTTCCTTTGATTTTTGGTATAATTCCCTAAATATTTTGAGGATCTCTGAAGAACACTTGGGTTCTTTGTAGTTAGCTACAGTGTACCAGGCCGCCTTGAATCTGTAGTTATTGGCCTACTAATTGACCGATTTTTGGTAGCCTCTGAGTCTGGAACTGATCTAAGCCTTACAACTTACTTCATTAAAAGGAGCTGCTTTGGATGAAATAGGCTTCCCAGCCTATTAATGTTTAAAAAAATTTTTTAAAGATTTTATTTTTATTTATTTATTAGAGAGTGAGCGAGAAAGAAACAGCATGAAGGGGAGAGAGTCAGAGGGAGAAGCAGGCTCCCCGCTGAGCCGGTAGCCCGATGTGGGACTCGATCCCAGGACTCCAGGATCATGACCTGATCTGAAGGCAGTCGCTTAACCAACTGAGCCACCAAGGCGCCCCTAATGTTTAAAATTCTTATGTGAGCATTGTTTTGTTTTGTTTTTTCCTGGTGGAGAAAACCAGGACAGAGTGAAGAAAGAATTGGTCTAAAAGCCAGATCAAACTCACCTCACCCTTCTGCTTCCCCAGAGTCTAGTAGTGTGTCTGGAATTAATTGGTACCCATAAGAAGAATGTCTTTTTAACAGTCTTATAATGAAGCTTAGTACAGTGTTTGAGTGTTATTGTTACTGAGCTGAATTGGTCAGTAGATTTGCTGATAGGTTGGGGCAGAGTGCAATTTTTCAGTCTTGGCACTATGACATCTGGGACCAGATAATTCTTTGTTATGAGGAGCTATTGTGGGCATTGTGGAATGTATGGTGGCATCCCTGGACTCTGTACTACATGGTTGTAGCAACCATCAGTTGTGACAACCAAAAATGTCTCCAGATGTTGTCAGATTTCCCATGGAGGGCAAAACTGCCCCCAGTTGAAAACCACTGGGGTAGAGTGATAAGGGCTAGGTGTGGCTTGGATTCTCAAATTTCAAGGTCTAAAAATAAAGCCTCCACCAAAAGGTCAGAGCAGTGAGTAGAGTTGTAAGTGGTAGAAGGTTGAAGAATTGTTGGTGTATCTACTCCATCACTGAAGATATAAACTTATTTTCTTCTTATGTTTTCCTGGTCTTTAGTCATCGGTGGTGGTTCATCTAATAGACAAGACATCCAAGAGGTGTGGTTGATGACCCAGTGAAAAATGGCTCTTTGTAGACCTTAGATTTGGCAGATGCTATTGTCTGGGTAGAGTTCTTGGTAGAGCAGCAGAAGTGCCCAGCACGGGTATTTGTCCTTCTCTACTGGCTGTGTCCTTTCAGATCCTAGCTGTGCAAGCGAAGTCCAGTTCTACCTTGGTCAGCAGTGCCCACAATATTTTAAAACAGTTGATCCAGTTGGATGGCGTCAGAGCTTGACCTATATTTTAGATATCTAGATGGTGGATGCTTGTTTGCTGCCTTGGCACTAGACCTCGGTGGGAGAGAGGAGAAGCATTGTCACCAAGAATTGACCACTATTCCACAGTTAAGATTCTAGAGGATGATTTGTTCTAATACAGCAAAGTGTTTCTGTCCCAAAACTACTTTGTTATATTTATTGTTGTTTCATTGAGGGTGTCCCTAAGGCAGCTCAAGGAACAAGACCGTGGTAGGAAAAGGGCTGGGCTTTTTTCCTTAGCATTTTTGTTGTAGTCTAGGAATTGGTAAGCCTTCCAAAATTCTTAGTGGAGCGGGAAGGGTTTGCAGGAACAAAATTCTGCCCTAAGGATGGATGACATGTAGAACACCCAAGGGAGACTGGTGGTCTTGAGAGGTAAGGCGCAAGGATTAGTCCACATGTCTGCATAGTTTTTGTGCTAACATTGACTCAGGGCCTTGCCACTGCTTTTACTAGAATCCTGAAACCTGACTGTCCCAGTGAGCTGGCTCATTGGGTGAGTGAAAAATGGGGAAAGAAGAGCGGGAATGGATAAAAAGGTAAAAGGAGCTGTCATTTTAGAGAGCATTTTTTTCCCACATTGGCTATTTAGGACTATGCTGTTTAGTGGCCTGACTCATGAAACAAGTCCAGGCATGAATACAGATCATTTTACTTAAGATATTTGGCAGTTTTACCTTGAGCGGTCACCCTATGGCCTGGGCTTTTTTTTTTTTTTTTTAAAGATTTTAATTATTTATTTGACAGAGACACAGCGAGAGAGGGAACACAGGCAGGGGGAGTGGGAGAGGGAGAAGCAGGCTGCTTGCCGAACAGGGAGGTGGACGTGGGGCTCAATCCCAGGACCCCGGGACCATGACCTGGGCTATTTTTAAAGAAATATTCTTTTCTTTGTTACAAGTTTTCCTGAGGAAAATGCTTCTTCGCCATTTACCCAAGCCAGAGCACACTGGATCCGAGCAGTTACCAAGGTCCGACTCCGGCTGCAGGAGGTAGGAAATCTGTTTTTCTAGTACTAGTTGGGACAATTTTTCCTTTGAAATTTGGAGACATATGGTGCTGAAGAAGCAGTCAGTGATGAGTCATCTTCTTATAGTGTGCTTCTGGGAATGCATGACAAGTAAGTTAGAGCCTTAAGGGATGGGAGGTGGTTGTTGGCTTCCTTCTATGCTGATTAATGGAAATCAAATAGACCTAGTGGGTTGAGAGCCTGAAGGTTAAGTTATATGCTATTTTCAGTACCATTGTCACTTTGAGGCCATTTTATTTTGAGCTTAGGACAGGGAACCATTACAAGGCCTCTTAGAGTCAGTGGTCTCCCTTGGCTACCCAGTTCAAGGCCACTGGGCTGGCCTATTACAGAGGGCCTTTGTGATGGAGGATGTTTTTAAATGATGACAAGGGGCTGTCAGTAGTATAATACCTGGCAGATATTAAAAATGCAAGCCTGCTCACATGTGTAAAAACACTTGAAAAATAATTTATTTTGAAATACTTTCAGACTTAGGGAAAAGTTGCCAAAATAGCAGTATAAAGAACTCTTAAATCTTTCTTGCCAAGATGCCCCGATTGTTGACATTACCACAGTTGCTTCATCACCCCCCATCTATTATGATTAATCTTTCTCTGAGCCATTTGAGAAAAAGTTGAAGAGATGATGTGTTACTCTTAAATAGTCCTATTTGTATTTCCCAAAAAACCAAGGCTACTCTCCTATATAACTACAATGTAACTATCCACCGGGAAATCAACAATGGCAACACCATTGTCAAAACACCATACAAATTTTGCCAGCTGTCCCAACAATGTCTCTTTTCTTTCCTGGTCCAGGATACAATCCAGGCTGACATGTCGCATTTAGTGGTCGTATCTCTTTAGTCTTCTTTAATCAGGAACAGTTCTTCAGTTTTATCTTGGACAGATGGTACAGGTCTTTTATTTTGTAGCATGTTCTTCATTTGGGGTCCATCCAATGTTTCCTCATGTTCAGACTCAGGCCATGCTTTCTTGGCAAGAATTACATAAAAATGATGCTGGGCTCTTTTTACTGAATTGTATCAGAAAGTACATGTGTCAACATGTGCCACCCTTCTTAATATTAATCTCAATCACCTATTTAAGTTTTTATTGCTCAGGTTTCCAACCTGTCAAGTCACTTTTTTTTCCTTTTGTAATTGATGTAACTGGTACGTGTTTTGTGTACTGAGACTATGCCAATATCTTATTCCTCATTGCATCTCTACCTATGAGCTAAGCATCCATTGATGACTTCTGTCTGAATCTACCATCACTAGCGGTGGCTGCCAAATGGTAACTTTCTACATTCATTAGTTGGCATTCTCCTATAAGGAAGAGATTTCCCTTTTCTCCCATCAATTTATTTATATCACTATGGACTTGTGGATACCTAATTTATTATATAATGTATTGCATTTTACAGTTGTAATCATTATCATTTATTTTGTTGCTCATATTGTTCTAGCTTCTTTTTTTTTTTTAATTTTATTTATTTATTTGACAGAGAGAGACAGCACGAGAGAGGGAACACAAGCAGGGGGAGTGGGAGAGGGAGAAGCAGGCTTCCCGAGGAGCAGGGAGCCCGATGCACAGCTCGATCCCAGGACCCTCGGGATCGTGACCTGAGCCGAAGGCAGATGTTTAACAACTGAGCCACCCAGGCGCCCTGTTCTAGCTTCTTACAAGCACTGCTAATTTGACCCTTCAGAGAGAAGATAACGTTTTAATAATGATTGAAAAGGTAGCTGCTTTGAATACAGATGTTTGAAAATGCTTTCTTTTGTGTGTGTGTGTTTTTTTTTTTTATCAGAAACAATGACTGTTACCTATAAAAACCCATAACTGCATGTTCTAAAATCTTGGAAAGAAACTATTAACATATTTATGGAGCCCCTGGGTGTCTCAGTCTTTAAGCATCTGCCTTCGGCTCAGGTCATGAGATCTGGGTCCTGGGATCAAGCCCTGCATCAGGCTCCCTGCTCAGCGGGAAGCCTGCTTCTCCCTCTCCCACTCCCATTGCTTGTGTTCCTGCTCTTGCTGTCTCTCTGTCAAATAAATAAAATCTTTAAAAAAAAGAAAGAAACTATTAACATATTTAAAAATATTTCTAATGAAAATTTTCAGTGAGGTTTGAACTTATTTGTTAAAAATATTTGGGAAGATATCAGAGAAAAATGAGAACTTAATTAGCCAAATTTCAACAAAATCTTTGAATAATTGCTATGTAGGAACCAATTGCACATCTTTCATTTGACTGATGTATCTGTATCTTTTTGACAGCTTTGAAAACCAAGTATTGAAGTAATTGAAAGTGGAACCAGTCCTTCAAATAATTCTAACAAAATGTTAAACCAAGATTTAAAAAATAATGAGGCATATTGCATCACATTGCTTTCACTAAAAATGTTATTACTGCTAGTACTTTTAGTGACAGCAAAAAATATTTTTTATCATTAATCTTAAATTGTTTCTTTTATGCTTTTTACATTTTTATAATGTAATGAATGTATTAATACAGTTATACATGTATGTAGGTTTTAGATTTGGAGTCTGTTGATCTAGATTGACATGAGATAAACATTTAAAGTGAACATTTATGGAGTCAGTATTATAATACTAACTTTTTATTTCTAATTTTCCATAAGTAAGGGTCTCATAATTCTTATTATAAAGGAAAGTAAAACAAATAACATTCACATAAAAGTTCTGAATGAGGAAAAACAAGAATATATTGGAGCAGACACAGTTTGTTATGATTTTTTTTTCTTTTTAAGAGGCAATTTGGAGTCTCTCAAAAAGAATAGCTAAAAACAGTTGCCTAAGCTTGGAATCATTTAGGGAAAAGCATGGTTTATTTAAGAGTAACCAAGAACCGGGCGCCTGGGTGGCTCAGTTGGTTGGGCGACTGCCTTCGGCTCGGGTCGTGATCCTGGAGTCCCGGGATCGAGTCCCGCATCGGGCTCCCTGCTCGGCGGGGGGTCTGCTTCTCCCTCTGACCCTCTTCCCTCTCGTGCTCTCTATCTCTCATTCTCTCTCTCAAATAAATAAATAAAAAAAAAAAGAGTAACCAAGAACCATTGCTACTTAATTGAATAAGAGAATAATAGTAAATATATTCTTAACACAGGTAATGTAACTAGAAGCTGATTAGATGTGGCCAAGAGGATAAAGATAAGCCAGAGTTTAATGAAGGGTGTCAGATAGAGGTAGAAGTACACTATACTTAACATGAGATTTGCTTGACTTATTGAGGTTGTGACATTAGGAAGTTAAGTACAGCACCCCAAATTTTTTTTCCTGAGTAATTAGAAGTTCCACCTAGTCACCCTTTAATGCTCTGTCCAATGTAATAATTGTTAGTTTCTTATTGCTCTAGAGTTGCTTTGTGCAAGTGCAAGAAAATATGAATATATATTGTAACCCCCTCACTTTTTTTTTTTTAACAAAATTGGTGCACATACTGAGAACATCTTATTTTTTCATTTGGAGATCCATATTAGCTCTAAGATTATTTTTTCTCAATAGCTACAGATATTTTGCTGTATGAAGGTCCTGCAAGTATTTAGTATTCTGTTGATGTTAATTTGGTTCATTTGGTTGTTTCCAGTCATTACAAACCATGTTGTAAATGAGCACCTTTTACATACGTCATTTTGCAAGTATATTTGAGGGGATATGTATTTATAAATTTGATAAAAATTGCCACATTGCCCTCCATTTGTCAGTAGCTTAAAACAGTAAAGGTTTATTTTGCTCATGCTGCTTGTCATCCTGCATGTCCAGGACTTCTGCTTTAAGTTGTCTTCTCTCTGCAGTCCAGACTGGTGGAACAGCCTGCATCGAAGACATTGTCAGTATGAGTGATAGAGGGAAAGAAAAGATACATGAAAGAGAACATAGCAAATTGCACTCTGGTTCTTAAAACTTCCACCCAGAAGATATGATATATCACTTCTCCTCGTATTTCCTTGGGTGAAGCAAATCATACAACCATATTTAACTTTCAATGAAGAGTATAGTATACTTTGAAAGAGAAAGAGGATATTTCTAGCAGCTTTGATGACTACCCCAAAGGGTATCTGCCTTGCACAGATACTGTACCAATTTATACTCCTACTAGTAATGTTGTAAGGGTGCTTTTTTTTCTCTTTCCAAATCCACCAATAGAATGATTTGTTCAAATTTTTGGATTTTTGCTAGTCTGCTAGGCAATGTTTTCTCAGTAGAATTTAAGTTTGTGTATCTTAGTACAGTTAGGCATGTTTTCATACAAGTAAAGGCTGTTAGTATTTACTGTTTTGTGAACAGTCTATTCATATTCCTTGCCCATTTTTTTCTATTGAACTTTTTATTCCCAGGAGCTTTTATTGTTTTAGGGAAACTAATCCTTGCCTGTGATATTAGTTGCCATATTTTTTTCTCAGTGTATCATTGTGAGAAAGTTTTTTTAACCTTAATGAGCCATATTTTCCTAACCCACAAGATGGGGAGAATAATAGTACCTTTTTTGGGGGGATTGTAAATTAGTAAAACTATGATTTAAAAAAGAGGAAATCAGAAAAAAATATACTTCAGTGAATCCACATTGCCTTCATGATAAAATAAAACCTTCATAATCTATCTAGCTCAGTGTGACTCCCTGTGTGGTCCATGGACCAGCCCAGCCCAGCCCAGGAAGTGTTTGTTTCTACTCTTTGATGAAATAAGTACTGAAATTGAAATAAGTGAGCGTTTAGAGGCAATTTGGATTGCTGTAATACCATGTGCACGATAATATCCTTGTCTCATTGAACAGAGTTTAGACAAAAAATATCAGTCCATGACATGTTGGAATAAAAAAAACACATCCTCTACAAAAAGAATTGGAAAAGCACTGATACAGACCTTATATGCCTTTCCGGTCTTAGCTCTTTGTGCTACTCTATTTGGTCAACACTTCCAACATACAGGACTATGTGTTTTTCAAAATCTCAGAGACTTTGTACTTGCTGTTTGCCATACATGGAATACTCTTTCTCTTTCTCCACTTAGCTAAATTTTTATTCACATTTAAAATGTAGTCAAGTGTCAGTTTTGGGGGTTAAGTTTCCAGACTCTGTGCATACTTTTTCTAG
Organism: Eumetopias jubatus; assembly: GCF_037043125.1. Lineage (NCBI taxonomy): Eukaryota > Metazoa > Chordata > Mammalia > Carnivora > Otariidae > Eumetopias > Eumetopias jubatus. The sequence goes on from NW_028274821.1 coordinate 58,625,024, forward strand.
ATTGGCATTTACTATGTTGTAATGGAGTTACTTGTTTACTGTTTGATCTAACTTTCCTGTGTACTTGTAAGATCCTTGAATGCTGAGGCTATGCTTTTTATTGCTGGTGTTCTAAAGCCCGGTACAGAACCTAGCAGAGTGTTTAGCCAACCTTTTATGGATGCTTACCTAGCCAAAAAAGTCTGTCAGCATTTTCATAGAAGTCTCCATGTGCCTCTTTATCTCTTAGTTAATTCTATTTTTAATTTTTTCCAGGGCCTAGTAACTATAAAATATTAGCTATTGGCATTAGCTATGTTTTCTTACATAATTTTTATATACATTAAATGTAAAGTTAATGAATTTAGACCATACTATGTGTGCATTTAACATTTTTCTCACTTAGATTATTTTTGTGAGCTTTATTCTGGGTTATTAAGTATTTTTTGAAAACATGATTTCATGATTATTAGATTAATAATATTACATTATGTTGATATTTCTTTATAAATAATGCTATGATGAGCATCACTGTGCATGAATCTGTTTTTTATTTTGATTATGTCTTTAACTTAGCTTTCTCAAAGTAGATTCAAATAAATTACTGAGTTAAAGAATATATACCTTTTAAAGGCTTCTGATAAACTTCTGCATGTGTTTTCAGAAAGGTTTTTCCAATTTGTACTTTCAGTATTTGAATGTGCCACACCAACACTGAGTATTATCCTTTTAGAAAATGTTTGCCAACTTGGCAGAAGCATGGTATCTCCTTGTTTTAATTTGCATTTCTTTGATTGTGATTTGAATATTTCCCATAAATTTATGCGACATTCATACTTCTTCAGCTGATAACTGCATTGCATAGACTTTGAGGAACTACCATAGGAACCTAGCTACCCTTATGCCATTCCTATAAGCAGCTTGAGGGGAGAGATCATACAGGTCATCTCTGTATCTGGGCTGGGTGAGTACCTGGCCATATGTACTTAATAAGTATTTGATGACATTGCAGTAATGTTAGTAGTGTGGGTGGAATGGATATGATTCTGTACCTTATTTGGCTTAGCTGCAGAAAAATCTGGGGGAGGAGGTGAGACTTTTAGCTCTAGAAACGGAGACTGCGGTGGCAGCAGGTGGGTGGGTGTTCCAGGTGGAAGGGACAGTGAAGGAGAAGACATGGAGGTAGGCCGTGAGGAAGCCTTGACAGAAGCTCTTGGGTTGCTAAAGAAAGCTGAAGGAGAGACTTATTTAGTAAGCAGAGATGGAATTGAGCAAATAGATTAGAAGGCCTGTGTTTAACTGGAGCAATCCCATGAGATCTAAGGTTGCAGCTGGTCAGCGTGAGAGATGGATCAGCATTTTCTCAGGGAAGATCATTAGGACGGAATGAATTGACTCTCACAAAGTTCTGTTCTTTTCTCATGCTATTATTGAAGTACTGAAAAAGGTATTCCCCTTGGGGAAAAATGATGCTCAAGTGGAGCACCTTTGAGGACCCCCATCTCTTAGACTTAGTTGCACCAGGAAAGCATTCTTTCTGTAATTTTAAACTCCAGGATTTTGCTCTGATCACGGCTGCCTGTCTTTAACTTTTACTCCCTCAACTCTTTGCCCTCATTGAGGCCACCAGTTATCCCTTCTTTTTCTCACAATCTGTCAGCCCTCTTCCTAACCATCGCCACTCTAACAATTAAAAAACTAAAGAATGTTTTGAATAAGTAATAAGTGTAAAAATAGAAAATTACACAAAACATAAACTTATACATGTATAATGCATTATTTCCCTCCTACTTCAAACTTCCAGGCTTCTAGTCCCTGTCTCCCCTATCTCTTTGTTACCTGTGTTTTGTGAATCAGTCCACAGATGATCTGTGCATTTACAAGCATGTGTGTGCACATGCATGCGTGTGTATATTACAAACATCGTCCTTCACTTTTTAAAATTTAATGTCATATCTTGGAGATTTTTCCTTATTAATCCAAATAGAGCTGCATTCTCTTAATAGCTACGTAATATTTCCCTTGGTGGATGTATTATAATTTACATACTCTGTCCTCTCTTGATGGATTTTTAAATTGTTTCTAATCTTGTGCTACTACTTACACTGTTGAAATGCAAATCCTGTAGTAAGCCTGAATAATTGAAGACCTCGCTCAACCACAACTTTTAGCATCTGTCTTCAAACTTCGTGGTAATCCCTACCCAAGACTAGGCCCTACTACTGCTTCACAAACTAGAGAAAGCTCTCTTAGATGAGGGCTCTCTAGCTGTTGCTATAACAGGCCCCTTCTGCCCTTTGCAAACTGGAGTTCTTACTGACATCTGAGACCAGAATCAATTACATTCTTTACTGACTAAAACCTGGTTGTTTGCTAAGGCCCTTTTTTTAAAAGTAAACTGTACCCTCAACGTGGGGCTTGAACTCATGTCCCTGAGATCAAGAGTTGCATGCTTTACTGACTGAGCCAGCCAGGTGCCCACTAAAGCCCTTTCTAAAGGGGGCGGGGGGTAATGCCTTTTTTATGCCCCATTACTGGGCCAAGAATGAGGTTTAGTTTTCTCAGTCTCTCTCTGCCAGTCCCAGGCCATTACTAATATTTACATAACCTATTCTCATACTCACCTTCCTTGTTGCAGTTAGGTCCCAACTGTTCCATAACTCCTCATTCAATGAAAACTTTATTATCGATATCACAGTTTTCCTTTTGATCTCAACTGCTGCCACCATCATTATCATCATAACCATACTTATTGGATATTACTATTTTTTTTTAAAGATTTTATTTTTCAGAGAGAGAAAGAGAGAGCACAAGTAGGGGGGAGTGGCAGGCAGAGGGAGAAGCAGGCTTCCCACGGAGCAAGGAGCCCAACACAGGATCCCAGGACCTGAGATCATGACCTGAGCTGAAGGCAGACGTTTAACCGACTGAGCCACCCAGGCACCCTGTCTTTTTATTGTTGAGTTGTAAGATTTCTTAATATATTCTGGATTGAAGTCCCTTATCAAATATATGATTTGCAAATATTATCTCTCAGCCCTGTTCCTTTTAAACTTCTTTGGACCTTTCTTGGATTTGCCACATTCTGCCTTAATTGTTCCCTAACCTGCAACCTTTCTTTCTCCTCTTTGTCTTGCCTGTCTGTGGAGAAATTGGCAACATCACGTGTGCCTCTGAAATAATAAGCTGTTTTTTACAGGGTTTTGAAGTAGCTTGCCCAGTTGGTCAGTAAGAGCTCAAGCATGCTCTTGAGCTGCCAGTTTTCCCTACAGCCTATGTCTCTCCTTCCTTTTCTGTTCCTCTAATACACAAATCTCACTCAGTCCTTGGAATTCATGTGCATTGGTAAAAACTAAAATCTTAGGTAGAATGAAGTTCCAAAGATGAAGCTGAGTGGGTGATAATAGTAGTATCCTTAAGAAATTAAAATTTAGGGGTGCCTTGGTGGCTCAGCCGGTTGTGTCTGCCTTCAACTTAGGTCGTGATCTCAGGGTCTTGGGATCGAGCCCTGCATCAGGCTCCCTGCTCAGTGGGGAGTCTGCTTCTCCCTCTCACTGTCCCTCTGTGCGCTCTCTCTCTCTGTCTCAAATAAATAAATAAAATCTTTAAAAAAATTAAAATTTATTCTTTTACACATGAACACAGGCCCTCTACCTTTCCCACCCCCATCTTCACTGAACAGAGCACTAGTACCCAGAAAGGACACACATGGTTCTCCTGCCTGTGTTCTGTTAGGAAGCAGACCAGAACAGAGAAGGAAGCTGAGACTGGCCTAGTTCTTTTTCTCTAAAGCAACCAGCCAGTATGTTTCTTCTATTCCATTCCAAAGTCTCCCTACAAAGGAAAGGAAAACACCAACCAGGGTACCTGGCTTCTGAATCTGGATTGCTTCCTTTTTTCTACTGCTTTTTAAATTCATCATACCCCCCAAAACCCTGATTTCACCTTTTCTTACTGTTATGGGCTGAATTGTGCACCCCCCATATGTTGAAATCTTAGTATCCAGTATCTCAGAATGTGATTGTATTTGGACACAGGGCCTTTAAAGAGGTAATCGTGGTAAATTGAGGTCATATGGATGGTCTCATGTCCAGTCTGAATGGTGTTCTTATAAAAAGAGATTAGGACACAGATGGAAGAGGCTGTGAAGACAGCAGATGGCCATCTGAGGCGAAGGAGAGAGGCTGCAGAAGAAACCAACCTTGCTGACACCTAGATCTTGGGACTTCTAGCCTGCAGTATTGTAAGGAAATAAATTTCTGTTGCTTAAACCACCCAGTCTGTAGTATTATGGCAGCCCTAGCAAACTAATACACCTTAAAGGTAGAAGGGGAAAGAAGATGATACAAGAAGCTTCTGTGTCTGTCATCTGTGAGTCTCTGTTTCCTGAGGTCTAGTTGGTGGGAAATGTGGTCGCCAGGCTGGTATATGGAGACCCCATTCACGATATACAATGTTTTTTGTATCTGTTTACTATTATCCCTCTTATTACTAAAATGTGGGGCTAAACTGGAAATACAATTGGGTCCTTGCAGTAGCTCAATCTTAAAATCTTAAAATCTGAGAGAACTTGAACAAATCACTATTTTCTATTTCTCAGTCTCCTCAACTGTAAAATTAAGGATAACTGTCCTCTCTTACAGAGTTCTGGTGAGATCATAGAAAAATGCATTTTTTTAAAAGATTTTATGTATTTATTTGACAGGGACACAGCAAGAAAGGGAACACAAGCAGGGGGAGTGGGAGAGGGAGAAGCAGACTCCCCGCTGAGCAGGGAGCCCGATGTGGGGCTCGATCCCAGCACTCTGGGATCATGAACTGAGCCAAAGGCAGGCGCTTAACGACTGAGCCACCCAGGTGCCCTGAAAAATGCATTTTTTAAGTGTAAAGCTCTAGAAATAATTGCTTGAGAGTTACCAACAGGCCTCCTATTATGAGCATTGTTGGTTTTCAGGGCTCACACATACCTTCCTAGCCTAGGACTAAGTGACCTGCCAGAGTTGTTGCTGCCCACAGCTGGAGCCTTTGCTACCAAGTGGGAACACAGTGAAACTGCTTCTAATGGCTAAAGCAGCAAGGAGCCAGTGCCATAGGATTTCTGGTTTTTATAGGGATCTAGACTCCTTGGTAGCATGGGGTTCCTGGGATAACTATAAGGGTCACTCAGAGGAGGCTATCTGTCTAGTATACTGGTGCTTCTCTGCGGCCAGGGAGGAAGAAGTGAGTGGAATGCCTTACCCTGAGGAGTCTAGGGGAGGTGGACCAGTGCCAAGGGCACTGGTGGGAACATTTTCCAAGAGCTGCTTTTGTGTGCTTGTCAGGAAAAATGCTTAACATTTCTCAGGGTTTTTTTTTTCCCCCTGAAGTGTTCTGGACGTGTTTATGGCCTGGATCCGAATGTTTATCAGTGGTTAGTCTTCTATAAATCTTAAATCTGGTTCAAGGCTGTGACTGAACCTTGTGAATTGTAAGATGTCACATCTGTGCCTGAGATTTGGGGCAGCTTTTTTGGAGGGGTAGAGTTTGGCTCTGGTTTCTGAGGTGCATATCAAAACAACTCTGAGGAATGCCATGATACCATTGACTTGCCTAGAGTCAGAGGAGGGTATCAGATACTGGTAGCAGGCTTAGCTCCAGCTGATAGTATTTTCTGGGCATAGTATCAGTAAAGAGGTAAAGAGTAAAGAGGGGTACTTAGTAAACTCTTATGTAACTAGTCTGATCGACCTATGTATAAAATTAAAAATTACTTGTTTCCAGATAACAAAACAGCTCTTCTTGCTTTCTGTTACTTTCTCTGACTTGTGATGCTTGTTTGATCATCTAACCAATGGGAACATTTGATGATATTGGCTGGGAAGGAACTCTTCCTCTGTGGGAGAAAATTGTGTTGCTCAAGTTATGCAAAAGGAAACAACTGATAAAATTATTCCATTTTAAATCAAGCCAACCAATAAGTGGGTACCACTGGGTGTGTTGGGGCTGTTTTAAGACATTTTCTTATCATTTAGGAGTTTATAGGTCAGAGGGGAGATAGAAATAATTAAGTTAAATATTTTCATTTTTCCCCAGATACTTTCCTCAGGTCTTTATTGTCATTTTTCTCTGCAGCATTCCAGTGTGTGTTTTGAAACTCGCTATATGTAACTTCCTAGTTTTGTGACTTCCATTTTTCTAGATTTTCCCATTCTCTTCCTTCCTTTTTTACCTGGCCTATCTCCTTCCCTGCCCGTGTCTCTCTCTCTCTCTTTTTTTTTTTTTTTAAGATTATTTATTTATTTATTTGACAGACAGAGACACAGCGAGAGAGGGAACACAAACAGGGAGTGGGAGAGGGAGAAGCAGGCTTCCCGCGGAGCAGGGAGCCCGATGTGGGGCTCGATCCCAGGACCCCGGGATCATGACCTGAGCCGAAGGCAGACGCTTAACGACTGAGCCACCCAGGCGCCCCTGCCCATCTCTTTCTACATTTTCCCCCTTGGGCTTTTTTTCTTTTTTTCTTTCCATCTCGAATCTGTCTCTACTTAGCCTCTAATCCAGAGTCCTCAACTGAGCAACTACTATATGGCTACTATTGTGCTTGATCCTGGCTTTTGTGCTAGGCATTCAATTGACTTCCAGCTAGCCTTTCTAAGCAAATAATTCCCAAATCTATACTTCTAACCCTCCTTTTTCCCTTAGGTTCTACCGTTCATGTCTAGTTATTTACTATTTATTTTCACCACAATTTCCCAGTGTTTAAAACTTCCCTCCCGGGCCTCTTCTATTCTTTGTTCTCTGTATTGAAATCACCATCATTCTGCTAGTCACCCACTCAAAATCATGGTGTCATTCTTCCTTCTCTCTTGCCTCCCACATTGGATCATTTGCCAGACCTTGCTCTTTTTCTCTCCATGATTTCTTTTATAAGTCTCTTCTCTGTTCCCTTTTGTGTTCAGGTCCTCTCTACTGCTTAGTCTATAGTGTTAGCCTTTCAAAGGTTTCCTTGCTTTTATTTATTTGTCTTGGACTACATTGTGTATAACACTGCCAGCATTGTCTTCCTGAAACAGAGCACTAGTCATGGCTACCACTTAAGCTCAGAGCTCAAATTAGATATCACGTCCTTTGAAGCCTTCCTCAAAGTCCCCAGGTAGTTAGATACTAATTTTTCTATTTTTCTGTAGTATTTAATATACAGTCAATTTTGGTGTTTATCATATTATCCTGGAAATATGTGAGCATTTTACCCCAAGATTATGTATTTTTTAATACATACTGTATGATTCCTTTTATTATTAAGTTCAGAAACAGGTCAGAGTAATCTGTGGTGTCAGATTGTAGAATAGTGATTACCTCTGCAGGGGATGGGAGCTGTGTCTCTTAAATATTAGTCACTCACTCTGATCTTTAAAGAGTTGCTGAAGGCTGCCCTCTCACTCCAGGCCCAAAGAATAGGTGCTTTAATTGAACTGTGATGCTGGAGGCAGGAGCTCTACCAGTTGGAATAAACTAGGGGCATGAAAAAGCAGGTTGAGAAAACTGCTTTGGGCCTTTGATATTATATGTATATTCTCCTCTTGCACTGGGTGAAATTCAGATGTCTAGTCAAGGATGTGACCCAGGAGCCAAGGGGTCAAGTTGCAAACTGCGCGACCTGTATTTTGAATTGGTCTTTAAAGACGTCTTTATAGCTCAGCCTGGCTTATCAAGGTAGGAGGTATGTGGGAGTCTGAGTCTGAGGTCGTAGGAATTAAGAGTGGATATTCACCTCTAGTATTTTCTCTGCTTAATATGCCTTGGGGGCCTAGTACACATTGGTAGAAAACAGAGTTCAAAGATTTAGAGATCCTATTCCTGGCCACTTATTTTCTTGTTACTTCTGCTTTCTACTTGCATTTTCCATATCCATATATGTGTTGTAACTCCTTTGCTAGATTGCACTTGAGGCCAGGAACCGATTATAGTTCCTAGTATAGCTCTGATACTTAAAAGACAGTAAAGTTTTGCTTAAAACTATGAGATGATGTTACAAGGCAATATATGTAATTGGTTGCAAAAGAAATGATTTATACTTGTAATAGAAAATCGAGGGAGCAAACCCTTTGAGTTAGCGTGGTCAGAAAAGTCAGAGGAGGGGCACCTGGGTAGCTAGTTAAGTGTCTGCCTTTGAGATCCTGGAATCAAGCCCCAAGTCGAGCTCCCTGCCCAGCTGGGAGTCTTTTTCTCCCTCTCCTTCTGCCCTCATTCATGCTCTCTTGCTCGCTCCCTCTCTCAAATAAATAAACAAAATCTTAAAAAAGTCAGAGAAATTCCCAGAGGGTACTAAGTCAGGAATTATTATTAAGTATCATTAAGTATCAGGAAATGCCCAAGAAATAAAGTAATGTGAGCTTAGAAAGATGGAAATGAAGGGGTAACTTGCTTTCTGTGTTTATAAACATATGTTATAAGGAGATCCATGGCTCCTTATAAGTAACATTCTTTCTGTAAACAATGCAGTGAGATTTACCACCATTCCAAAACAGGCACATTCTGAAGTACAGTCATGGTGTATAGAATAAGACTTCTTGAAGCGAAAGGGAAGAGGTAAATAGTAAAAAATAATTTTCCCTTATTCCTTAGGCTTCTGCTTCCCTTTGCTGGTTGTCATCTTCAAGCATACTAGGGAAATGTGTTTATTTGGTCCATACCCGAGGACATTCAAACATAAATAGACAATGATGACAAGTTAGGGAGGGCATTCTCGGTGCCCTTGGAGCATCCTGGAGCATTTCTTGTGACAGGTGAAATAAAAACTGTTGTTTGGTTTCTCCCTAAAACACTCTTCCTTCTTCGCTTTTGTGATGTCTTTCCCTTCAAGTGCTTTTCTTATATCTGACAGCTCCATCTTTGTTTCCTATACAGAATTTTTCCTTATCTGCTTGCCCCTTAAAACTTGGTGATTCCTAGGGCTCTGTTTTCCACCTCTTTCTCTGTACCCTAGATAATCTCACCCATGGCTTTACCCATAAATAGATGAATCCTAAATTGCTATCTCTACCTCAGTCTTCTTTCATGAGTTCCATACTCATATATCCAACTGCCAATGGATCTTGTTTCCAGAATTTTCACAGGCACCACATGCAGTATGTTCAAATTGTACTCATTGTCTTTTCTTTCTCCTCTACCTCATCTCCTGTATGTCCTTGCAGTAAATGGCACTACCAGTCACAAAATCAAATACTCCTCTCCCTTGAAATATATAGTATAGATATAATAATGCCCATGCCATAACATTTACCATTAGGTTATGACCTGCTTAACGGCAAGGATCATATCTTTTCATCATGCCTGGTACAACACCTAAGTACTTAATAAGTATTCATTTATTACTTATTTAAAAAAATTTTTGGTAGAAATGTATTAGTAATTCTCAGATATACTGTGTTCATTTGCTGGGGCTGCCATAACAAAGTACCACAGACTGGGTGGCTTAAGCAGCAGAAGTATATTGTCTTATAATTCTAGATGCTAGAAGTCCGAGATCAAGGTGTTAATTCCTTCTAAGGGCTATAAAAGGTAGGTATTCCTCTAACAAACTGTCAAAAATGGATTGGGAGTAGGGAGGTAGTGTTGCAGGAGGGTATACTAGGGAGGATGAATATTTTGCTGTAACTCAAGTGAGAAATAATGAAACCCAGATTAAGGGTTGTAGAGAAGGGGACAGATTTTATAGATAGGAAGGTACAATAGGTTGGACTTGGTGACGTGATAGGCAGACAAAGGGTTTTGCAGGGGATTCTGTCACTGGATGGAGAATTAGAATATAGAGGCTTGAAAGGTCTTGTGTCTGAGCAGAGGTCATCTCCCTGTGTGCTTGGTTATGGGTGAGCTGGTAGTGTAGGACTCTCATGGCACCGCCACCAACAAGCTTTCCCTTGGTATTCCTTTCTTTGCAGGTTAAGTCCGGCTGTCTCTCTGGACTCACCTAGTTGAGTACTTCCCTTTCTCCCTACCATGCTTCCCTGTTACTTGTCAAAGATCATTAAGAGTTTTGTTCCAAGTCTTCTCTTCCCCTTTGAACGTTAGCTACCTTTTCATAATTCAGTGCTTCATACCAGATATTTTTGAATATATGGAGAATCCTACAGGAAAACCCCTCTTCTCTGAGGTCCCTTCATTGATTCCCAAGACACTTGGGATTCATGTGCTAGCTAAAAACATATTTTGAAAAACTTACGGAAGCAGGGTCCTATACCAAGAGAATTCTCCAGATTTGGGTTTACCCTAAGGTATATATCAGAACAAGCACAAAGAACTGAAGGAGATACTTGGTCAATATTAAGCCAGTTAGAATATAGTCACCCTCTGGTACAAAGGGTTCATTTCCCCATGAAATTTCAAATTTTAGATTCCTATTAGAGAACCCTCTGATATGGCCCCTTGTCTTCTGTGGGGTATAGAGATTGAGGCAGGGCCAGTGTACTTTGTGGATTGGACTGGGACATATATAAGTAGACACTAGTTCAGGACCAGCCTTAGTTCTAAATCTGGGAGCTGTGACTTTTGAGCAGGTTTATGTGAGAGAGCAGTAGACACGTAGACTACTTTATGAGTTTTTAATGATTTGGTCCTGGAATGGAAATGGGGCCACAGCCTTTGGAGGTACAGGCTAAAAACCTAACTGTTTAGCCTGGTAGTCCTGAAGAGTTTATCCCTCTTTAAGTTTTTGCTAATCAGGGATGGTGCTTGACCTGATTGTAGGACTGAAATTTGTCAGCAGTTTGTGACTCCTTAGGCCTGCCTTGCAGCTTGTCAGGACTGATTTAGTCTGTGTGGCAGCTATGTCTCAGTATATCAGTAAATTCAGCACATTTCTGCCAGGCTCATCACTTCCCTAGAGTGGCATGTTGCTGAGGGAAGAAGGAGAATCACCTCCCATTGCCATCATTCTCTGCTGCATGCAGTTTCTGAGTAGTTTATGGAGGGCATAATTCTAGGGGGAAAAAAGAATTTTCTCAGCCACCAGAACAAACTATATTCCTCATGAAACAGATCCCACTTGTGTGACCCGTGTCAGCCTCTCATGTTGCTTCTAGCTTTACTTAGTGGTAGGGAAGAAAAAGAGTCACAGACTTATTCTGATGTAAGTCAGACTTTGGCTCCACCTATCCTTTACGTCCTTGTATGTGATTGTCAACGTTGGGAGATGAGGTAGGTACCTGCTGGTCCTGACCCCACCATTTTCTGGCAATGACACCTGAAAAGGCAGGCCAGGTTTGGAGCAGGCCCATTCTTTGCTTTTGGACCAGTCCTATCTGGCCTGAGGGAGACTTAGATGGTTTGTATAAAAGGGGAGAATTGTGGTTGGTGGGAGCCTCTCCGTCAGTGTCCCTGTAATTCCACTCAGATACTTTAACCGAGGATGAATTTTATGTGCCAGGTGGTCTTCTGACTAACCCACCCATTCAGTTCCCCTTTAGAGCTCCTGCAGCTCTGAACCTTCCCACAACTCTGCGTGAGTGTCAGTGTCTCATGTTGAATTTCCATCTTGACTCATCTATCTCTAGGCGAAGATCCCTGCAAAGATTTAAATTGGGAACCAGACCTTGAGAATGTCTGTTCAGAGCATTTCACAGCTTCTGGATAAATGCCTTTTCCTTCTTAACCCAATTTGTTTTTCTAGTTCTGCCCAGCTAGCTCTTGAAAAGCCCTGCTTTGAGGAAGCTTCCCAACTGAGGTGGGTGCTTGTGCTATTTCCTACCTCTAAAAAGCATCAACCATCCTTTTAGCCTGCCCAGGATTCCCAAGAGCCGAATGCACTCGACAAGGAGGCTGCATTGTTACTCATATGGCTCAGGAAACAGAAATTATGTGTCTATCCCAAGGCTAGTCCACAGAAGAGGTTTAACTGTCCTTTGGTCATATTGTGTCTGGCAGTCCATGGGCCCTGTTGAATGGTAGAAGGAGCCTGCTTTTTTAATTTTAATTTTAATTAATTAATTATTTTTTTTTTTACCAGAGCTTGTACTGACAGCTATTTATCACTTTCCCACTTATTCTCTGTGCTTTTGCTGAAACATGGGAAGGTGTAAAGATACAAAGGTAATTTCTGGTCAGGGCTATATGAACTCTTGTGAATTTTGAAGACTATAACTAGAGATCGCAGATTTGTTGTGCCTCACGTTGTAAACGTGTCTTCTCCTGTCTGAGCCTTTATTTTTCTGGAAAACCCAAGTTGATTAGAAGATGGGCTGAATGTGTTTGAGTAGGCAAACGGATAAGACGGGGTCACATTAACCTCAGGCATAACATCTAAAGCCTCAGCCAGGGCCTGGAGCCACTGGTGGATGAGGCAGGAAGAAGTAGGTTTTTTAGTCAGTGTCCTAGCTCTGAAGATCATTCCTACTCTTGAGAGTTTGAGCTTCTCAGAATAGGAAGCCCAGACCCAAACCTGATAATGACAGCCACTTCTCTGGGTTCTTTATGAGTGGGAGGGAATTCTGATTTAATCAGTCTTCCCTGTATTTCTTGTTTTAAACCCTTTACCTCTTTCTTCTGGCTGAAATATGGGAAGCTCCTTAGTAAATTGGCTGTGACTTCCACTGAAATTTGACACTTTTCAAGTGATTTTTTTCTGTATTTAGATGTGGTTATAGTTGCTCTGTCAGTCCTTATCTCTTCTGTCATCCAGCCAGCTCCCGACTGGGTTAGGAGGTATTTGCTCTGCTGTTAGTGTTGGCTGCATAATGAGGTGGATGGTTAAGAAATGGGTTGTTTAACGTCTCTTGGAATCTAAATTTTCTTCCTGGGTTGAGGGGGAAGCAATGTTATTGGAAAAAAAGGCAGTAGGGAGGCAAATGTTGGCTCTGGAATCAACACTCTCTCCTCAGGATCTTGGATAAGACAAGGAAATCATTCTTCATTTAAAAGCTTATTTTATGTACCATATAGGGCTGCCTTTTCCGCAGTGATAGTTTCTAGGGTGGCCCCCATAGACTGACTTCCTGATTCCTGGCTAACAAGGCCATGTTTTATTGTAGATTGTCATGAAGAATGTTGCAGGGCAGCAGAAGTAGCAAGGTTTGAAAGCCTGGCTTGGACATGCTGGGTGAACGAAACTTGGCCACCTTCCTTTGGTCTAAATGTGAGAAGGGCCTTCTCACATTTAATCAGGCTCAGAGGAGGTAGAATCGCAATGGCTTCACTGGATTGTTACTGGTTAATTGGAGCCCTATACTGAGAAGAATTCTGATGTTCTTTGGACTCAAACAGTGTTTTTCCTGTCCTGTGGGTGCAGAGTGGAAAGGGGTATTGTATATTTGATGTATTTGGCATTTTATGCTCCATGGCTTCAAGGGTTCCTGGCTTATGTTTGGCATTATGTTGCAATGCACAACTTGAGTGCTCTTTGAAGATAAGGACATTCAATTTTCTGATGAGTCCTAAGTAGAATTGTTGAGTTATTAGGAATTAGGACCATGTGAGAGCCACCTGACTAGTAACACTCCATGGAGATGGGGCTGCCATTGGCAAAGAGGGACTGCAAAATTTGGGATCATGAAACCAGGGCCTTGCATCTTTTTTTTCTTTATAATTTTTTTTATTATGTTATGTTAGTCACCGTATAGTACATCATTAGTTTTTGATGTAGTGTTCCATGATTCATTGTTTGTGGATAACACCTAGTGCTCCATGCAATACGTGCCCTCCTTAATACCCATCACCAGGCTCTTGGTCAATGTGATTTCACTTTAGTCTATTTAGTTCCTAATTCTGGATCCCAAAACAATCTGTGGTCCAAGCTTCTGCAGTAGAGGGTCTACCTCAGCCCACCCAGCTTCCCCTACTTCTCCCTAATCATAGCCTTGGCATAGCCTAAGGGAGTTCTTGTTTTCCAGTTGGTTCTTTTGCTGTGGCTCTTCAGGAAGAACTGGACTAGGTATCTACTCTGAGAGCGTAATGCTATTTGATGTTAACTGAACTTGGGTACTTCACCTGTTTTCCAGCTTTGCCAAATGCAGAAAACAGATTATATATAGCAAAAAAAAAAAAAAAAAAAAAAAAAAAAAACAACACCACCCCAAAACAACCAACTAAAAAAAAAACCTATTTTGTTTCAGTAGAAGGCAAGACTCCCTTTTGTATTGTGCTCTGGCAATTTCTTTCTGTGTTCTGTCTTCTCTCTGAGACTGGGAGCTCCTCAAAGTATAGGTCTTTGGTCTTACGTCCCTTTATGTCCTATAGCCCAGACATGAGAGAGGTAGATAGGCAGGGGAGAAAAAAGGAGAGGGGAGAAGAATGAGAGGAAGAAATGGGGGAAGGGAGAGAGTAAGATCTATATTTAGCGAGAGGGAGAGACACTCACCAAGGGTGTGTGAGTGAGCTTGCTGGCGAGGTTTGTGTGTGCGTGAGTGTTCTGGGAAAGGGGGTGTGTGCGCCAGGAACGTGTGAGGAGGGCTGCTGCCCTATGGGAGGTTGCAGGCAGGAAGCAGCTGGAGAGGAGGAGGAGCAGCAGCAGGAGCAGTAGCTGCCCTGCTTTCTGTCTCAGTCTTAAAGCCTGGAATCAGTTGGGTTAGAATTCCACATCCAGTTGAAGTTTGGCTGCTATTGCCTTCAGCAGGCCGGTCATCAGAGTCCCCCTCAGCAGAGGTGTGGACCAGATTGGATTCCTAGGTTTGTAGCCAGCGAGACTCCTGCCCAGCCTTTCACTGAGGGGATTTCTCTGCTGGGTATTGTTCATATCATCAACTTTGCACCGTGGAGCCAGCCAGCTGGTGCAACTGAGAATAATAGCTCCTTGGCTCTGTCCGTTGGGCAAGCAGCCATGCTGTGTGGCTTAGAAAGTTCATCCTGTGGCTTCTCTGTCAAACCAGGGAGTGCTCCTGAATGGATTTCCTCTTAAAGACAGCACTTGCATTCTAATGGTTTTAATTTTCTAAAGAATTTGAGGTTTTAATGCTTTTTTTTCTTTTCATTTCCTTAACTCTTATTTTGGTTGCAGCAGCAAGGTAAGTGGTATCGAGTGTATGACTGACTCTGAATGACAAGCAGGGACAAAAGCAAAGCATTTGTGGGTGGAATTCAGAGTAGCTACATTGATTACATAACTGCTTGAGACAGTTTGCTGGTGGGGGTCATTAGAATGAGTGAAAAATAGTATACTCAGCACTGAGGGTAGAATCTTCACATGCATGTGTTTATATGCTGATAATCTGACCATCGGTTCTTCCTTGGTACTCTCCTGTATGTATATAAATAACTTAGCCACCCCTCTGAATGTGTGCATACTTATATACAAATAATCTGTTTCTCCCTCTTGATATGTCCATATGTTTATAAGCTGATCATTCCTTTCCTGTGTGTACGTACATAATAGAAACTCATTCAACTCATTCATTCATTTTACATGAATATACACAAGCCATACCTCCCTCCATGTGCGTACATCTATAGATATAATCTCTTTATCTCGTGCATGTGTGAATATACTCAGGTAACTTTCCTCTTCTGATATATGCCTGTGTATATTAACAAACCCTTCTATTTTCTAGTGTGTGAGTGTGTGTGTGTACGGTCCTTCTGTCTGATGTATTGATTCTTCCCTCTCGTGTGGGTATATGCCATATAGACAGAAAAGTCATCTTGAGTTTTCTCAGTCTTGAGTGTATATACATATGCATAATAATCTGTCCATTTGCACCATGCATGTATGATAAAAACACTAACTTTATAGATCGAAGACCCCCTTTTAAATCCTAGTTCTACTCAGTGACCTTGGTCAAGTCATTTAACCTCTCTGAGCTTATTTTTCTCATTTATGAAATAAGAATAATCTTCCTTCCTGCCTCATAGGGTTATGATGATAAAATATGTCATGATAAAATAGGAGTCATGTAAACTGTAAAATTCTAAACAAATATAATTTTACTATTGTTACATGTCCCTCTAGTGTGAGTTGTGTAGGATAGTCTTTGACTCAGCTGCATTAAGATTGTGCTCTTGTCTGAGAGGTCTTTAAGTCTTCTCTGCAAAGGGGTAGCTTCTGTTGAAGAAATTAGGTTTAACCTGTAGTTTTGCCCAGAATATTGGAAAGAAGCTACCTATTGCTACAGAGTATTTAGAAAGGGTTAGATTGAGAGAGAGAAAAGGTCTCATCCTCTCTAGTTTGGGGCCTTAATACTTTGTTCTTTGTAACCTTGAGGATTGAACCTGTCACAATGGAAATATGCTACCTCCAGCTAGGATCAAAGTGAGCAGGTGAAAAACGAGTAAAAGAACAGAGCATTCTGCTTCCCCTAAGATGGCAGCCTGCAATGAGCATTTGTGCCAGGTTTTGAAGGCTCTCTAGAGTGTCTCCTGTCTCAGCCTTCTAGACCTGTGTGTCCAATATGGTAGCCACTGGCCATGTGTGGTACTTGACTACTTGGCAGGCAGGCTAGTCTCAATTGAGATTTGCTGCAAATGTAAGATATATACCAGAATTCAAGGATTCAGTATGAAAAAAGAATGCAAATACATGATGAATAATTTTTATATTGATTGCATGTTGAAATGATAATATTTTGGATAATGAATTATATAAAATATATTAAAATAAATTTTCCTTTTTTTTCCTTTTTATGTGGCTACTAGAAATATTTAAATTATATATGTGGCTCACATTATGTTTCTAATGGACAGTGCTGCTCTAGACCTGTCATCCAGCACAAGGATTGGGGTAGCTATTCCAGCTGGAAGGGCAAATGGAAGCCCCATGATAGCAGCTCTGGGGATGACAGGAACCATGACACAGCCGCTGCCACTGTCTTCTTTATTTGTCCTGTGTGAGTCCCCAGGAAAATTTAAATGTGTTTGGGGAGAAGTTTCCAACTTAGTTTTTACAATAAAAAGGGGTTGTAAGCCATCAATCTAGAAGTAAACCTAGAACTTGAAGGCGCATATTGTTATGGAAACAAAAGTGAATTAGAAATTAGGAGACTTGGATTCTTTTTTTTTTTTTTTTTTAAGATTTTATTTATTTATTTGACAGACACAGCGAGAGAGGGAACACAAGCAGGGGGAGTGGGAGAGGGAGAAGCAGGCTTCCCGCCAAGCAGGGAGCCCCATGTGGGCCTCGATCCCAGGACCCTGGGATCATGACCTGAGCTGAAGGCAGACGCTTAACAACTGAGCCACCCAGGTGCCCCGGAGACTTGGAGTCTAATGCAGTTCTGCCATCACTCATTTATTCTTTCCATGGCATTGAGTTCTCACTGTGTGCCAGGTCATATGTTTGGCATAGTAGTGCCCTACGATAGGCATTGGGAATTAAACAAAGCACAGCTTCCAGTGTCATGAATTCATATCCACTGTGGGTCCTCAAGCAAGAACCTCCCATTTAGGGGTCTGCCAAGGTAAAACAGATTAACAACAACAAGGGTGTCATTTTTAGGTCAAGGGTTTAAACTTGGATAATAGGACTTCTGAGAATCTAGAGTAGCTGCCCTGCCTATAAGGACTTACACATTTAAAATTTAGAAAAACACTGTGATACCTAAATAAAACTCCTCCATAAGCTAGATCACGATGTAGTATGAGATTCCAGGTCTAGTATTCTATAAAAGACTCCTTTAACTCTAAACTTTCCTGATTTGGTGTTCTGATTCCTTTTATTCAATGGCAAGATTTTATTTGTTTGTTTGAGCACCATATGTACCAGGCACTGTTCTAGGTGTGGGGGATATAGTCATGAACAAAACTAAATCCCTGCTTACATTCCAGAATAGGGAGGTGGTTAGAGAGCTAGAGCATATATTTGTTTGCTTGTTTATTATCTATCAGGCAAGTGGTAATAAGTTCTCTGAAGAAACTATAGCAGAGTAAGGAGGTAGAGAATGTGGGGGATTTTGTTGGGTATTGTTATGTTGGCCCCTAGTTGGGTATTGTTATGTTGGCCCCTAGTAATTCAGGGGCCAGCTAGATTCCTGCTCACATGCCTTCTTCAGGTCTACTCATGAGAATCCTGAAGTAGTGAGGAAAAAAGATTATGATGAGTGCTTAAGGAAAAAAATACTGTGACATTTGTTAAAGACAGTAAGGCAGACTTTATTCAAGGTGATTATTACTTTGGGGTATTGTAATGGGGAGAGAGACTGAGCCCAACTCTGAATATAAGGAAAAGTGAGAATTTATAGCCAAGGAGCAGGTTGAGGGTCAGTGGATGGAAAATTACTAAGAGGAAACATCAAGGGTAGGGTGAAGTCTGGCTAAACTGACTTGACATGAGTTTTGCTGGAGGTAGGCCAAGGTGGTGGATAAGGAATTTGGTCAGATATCAAATGTGAAGAGTTTTCATAAACTGACCCAGCAGGATTCTTGGTAAAGGTGGACTAAACAGAGCTCAGGGTCAGGGGCCTAGTCAGAAAGAGGGCTTAGAGCAACCAGACTCAGGTTCGGTCAAAAGAGAGAGTCTTTGTCATGAGTATCTGATTCTGGGTGCATATGTATTTGTTTTATGGTTGGTTATATTCCTTGGTACTGCTGAAAGGGAGCCCTGAACAGGTTAAGAATACCTTAGGGAACCCATATCCCCAAGAGGTGATTCTTAAGTTCATCTAGGGGCTGTGGTTACTAACTCATAAGAATTTTTTTTTGTTTTAAATCTTATTTTATTATGTTAGTCACCATACAGCACATCATTAGTTTTTGAGGTAGTGTTTTGTGGGAAGTTTGTTTGTTTGTTTGATATGGAAGCAAGCTCTTTCTTTGAGGCCGGGAGAAGTTGCTATGGCAGCTCTAGTTGGAAATTTCCTGTTTGTTAGTAACATAGGAAACCAGGCAGCTTTGCCTTCAGTCCTTCAGGAGGAAAGGACTCTGAACACAGTAGCGATGCCATTTGCCCCGTGTATGGCTGGCCAGCCAGTGTTGAAGGCACTGTTCTCTCAGAGGAGACACTTGGCAAGACTGTCCAGGAAGTTAAGCGAAGCCTATCTTGAGTATTGATCTGAAAAGCAGAGATAGGCCTGAAGTTAACCTGGCCTGCACTGAATCAGCTTCATTTTTCCACCTGAAAAGCTGCCTTCTCTGGACCAAAGTGAGGGTGGTCTGGGCCTCCACCAGCATTAGAAAGGAAAAGTTTGCTTCCTATAGCTGTTTGCCCCTTCCTCATGCTTTCAGACTGCCTGAAGGAGCATGGCAAGCCTTTTGTCACCTGAATAAAATGTTGGGAACTGAATGTTTTGCTCTTCTCTTTTTTTAATCTTAAGAAAAAACTTATAGAAGAAAACAGGATTAACAAAGAATGACACGCTCCAGTGGTCTGGTTCCAGGCAGTGCTGTGGACCATTAAAAGAGACCGGGAAAGAGGGGTTTTGAGGTTGGATAGAAGTCATGGTTTACTCAAATCATACCCTTTTATAGGTGGTTGCATGCTTGGCAACATTCCTGTGACTATCTTTCCCACTTTATAGATGAGGAAACTAAGGAACAGAGAAGTGTTTAATCCAAGGTCACTGATGAAGCAAAACACGAACTTAAGTCTTTTGATTCTTAGTCTAGTAGCACTTGCTCATGGCTTCATGTGGTCATATGCAGACCTTCCATCTTGGTTTAGTAAGCAGTCTTTCTCTTTGAGACAAACTTGAAAGGCTGATTACCCAGACCAGGGACCTTGTTCAAACCTAATACCAGGTGCCAAGACCAAATCAGGTGAACCTAGACCTTGCACAGTTGGGGCAGGGACAGGGGTGGGTGGGGGGAGAAAAGAGGGGTGGCTTTGGAAGTACAGGTGCACTTGTGGAAGGAGAGAAGGAATAATTTGACCAGTAAGTCCTAAAATTGGGGGCTTTGTTGTCTAGGCAGCTAGGCACTAGCCCAAGACCCAGCAGTTCTGGTTGTGCACATAGAGTATGTCTTCTCTCTCTCTCTCCCTCTCTGACACAGATTATACTGAGTTGGCCAGTTAGGGGTAGGGCTGATCCTGGCCCCTTGAGACATAGGAGTAAAGCAACAATGCTTAAAAAGCAATAATTGGACCTTGGCAGTGCCTCACAGAATGGACAGCATTTTTAGGTGAGGAGTTCTTAAATGAAGTAGAGTTTTTAGATGAACTACAGAGAAGGAGGGAAGACAAATGGGAATTAATCTTGTTTCTTGGTTTCTAGTCTCTTGGTTCTTGGCCTTGTTGTTTCCAGTAAAAGGGGTCAGCTTAATCTTTATCCAAAGTCTTCTGACTCATGCTTCTGATTCTTTCTAGTCAGGGAAAGCAGAGTGCTTTTAATTTTTAAGCCCATAAACTATAGATGGTAGCCCTTCCTGAAAATGAATTGCTGTGGGAGCTGTCAGCCTATGCTCTTCATAGGGTGTTTTCCCCTTTTAGGGTTAACTTGAGTTACTAAGAAAAGAAAAGGAGGCAGGAGTTTAGAAGATTTAGAAATCTAGATCAAATCTAGAAAATGGGGAAATCATCTCTGATTGAAGAACATGAAGGATTGCATGTCTCCCACCAACCAATTTTACCCCTCCCAGGGTAACCCAGCAAAGCCAGAAAGTATTAGCAGTCCCAGCCATTCCTGGGCTCTTAGCTTTTCCCTTTGTACTTTCTACTCTGCTCCTTCCCTACACTCTGTGTGTTCCCAGTAAAAAGGGAATGGATACCCACCCCTTATAAGGTAATAGTCATCTTTACCTCTGTAGTAGTCGCTGGTAGTTTAGGGTATAGGGACAAGACTGGTGGCAGGGTAGCTTCACCTTTTTGGAGAATAGCAAAGTACCCTGGAGCCCTCTGTGATATGACCAGTTCCCCACCTGTCCCATGCATTGTTCTCTCCAAGCCAGTCGGAAGGCTAGAGCAATTCTCTGTTACTCCAGGAGTGCTGAAAAATCACTTACCCTGGTGCTCAGAAGGGAGGTATTAGACCAGATGTACTGTGGAGGAGGAAAGCCAAAACTGTGTGTTGATTAGGCTGCACCAAGCGCTTGGGGACTATTAAGTGGAGTTCAGGACTCCAGGTTGTTCCTGAGCTTCTTTCATCCCCAGCTGTGAGCCCACCATATGTGTGTCTTTGGCCACATGCCCCACTAGATCCAAACGTGCTTAATGCACCTGAATCTGGACAGTGATTTTTGCTTATGCCATGCCACCTTATTCTAGAATTTTTAGAAAACATTTAGAAAACATTTTTTTTTCCTCCAAGTTTTAAATAGTTGCCACGGTCTTTTCTCCAAGTGAAGGGTTGCTGTCACTATAAGCATAGGCAGGAACCAATCTTAGAGTTGCTGAGTTTTCAGCAGAACATCTGACTGGGAAAACAAACATTCCATGCCTTGTTGCTGTCTTTCACTGTGTATGTAATTTGAGCTTTGATAGTTAGGCATCTATTTGTTCATTTCTGAATCAGACCCTAGTGTTGAATTTTGTAAAGGTTCAGTCACTCATTGACCTTACCCACCTACTTCCCAGGAGTTTGTCTTAATCTTGATGCCTTTGGGTACTTGCCCAGAACACAAGGACTTGATACATCAATACTCTGGTGGGAAGCCAAGGAAAGAGAAGTGACTGCCTACAGCTTTGAAGGCCAGCAGTGGGAGACAGGTCAGGGTTGACTTCTGCAGTCTTAGAAGGTAACATTATTATTCCTGCTTGACAGTTTGATTCGGATTTAAAACTATCCTGCTGCTTTCTGACCTGAGTGCACTATTTCCCTTTTTCACTAGCTGCAGGATAAGAGTCAAGCCAGGATCCAGGGGCATGTACCAGGTTTGGAGACTACACATGGGATCATTCCAGGCAGTACTGTGGGCTAATCCCAAGGCATCACCCAAGCCATAATTGCTAGAAAAAGACTGAAAAGAGCAAGGCAGTATATTGTCTTCTAAGACAATCTCTGTTAAGCACCCTGACCAGAAATAAGAGGAAGAAGCAAGAAAATACCTCAGACTCTGAGGTAGAAAATGAAACGATTGTTGCAAGAGTCAGAGGAAGAAATCATGGTCACCTTGGGACCCTCCTCCAGGCTTTCCCCAGATAAGGCTAAGTCAGAGACTGTGTGTGGCATCAAGAGCAAGTCCTCAGGCCCTATTGAATCCTTACCGGAGGATAGCTCCCTGCTCCCTCACTGTGGGTCAACAGCCTCAGCCATCGGTGGAGATAGAGATGGGGGCCTGGCCCAGCATTGCAGCTTTGAGCAGCAGGCCGGCAGCCAGTTTCCTCTGGGCTCTACTCTCTGTGTTTTGGGATCTGGCTCTCAGGACCTCTCCTCTGTCAGCATTAGCACAAGCTGTCAAGAGCCCTCAGAAAGGAATCAAGCCAAGTCCCTTTTGTCCAGAGGCTTTCACCAAGGCTGCAGCTGTGAACAGCGAGAGCCTTTGGGGGATGTAGTAGACTATATAATCAGAGAGCTACAAGGCATCAGCCGTCTCCAAACTGAAATTGCTGAGCTGCAGCAGCACTTGAGCCAAGTCCGGGGTTCGGTGGATGAAGTGTCTAGCTGTGTAGACTCAGTTCTGAGTGGAATAGAAGGCTTGCAGGTGGGCAGCAGCTCACTGGCCAAGGTATGTGTGGGGGAAGTGGCCCAGGAACCCCATGTGGACAGCCCTGGTGAGGACGCCATTCTGTATCTGTATGGACTTCCTGAGCAAGATGGGGAAAATACCATGGAGCTGGTACACAGCTTCCTGGCCATGCACCTCTGTGTTAATGGCATGCAGTGCAACAGGTACATCAAAGAGGCTTACAGGGCAGGCAAAGCGCCAGCCCCCAGGCCTACTGTTGTGAAACTTGCCCATCTAGAGCACAGAGACTTCATCTTGCAGAAATCCATCCTTTTGCAGAGTGTAGGGGTCCGGATTGCCACCAAAGAAGAACCAAGCTGGCCACAGTGCTATAAGAATCCCCAGAAGGAGTCTCTGTCGTTTTTGCAACTTCAGGATCATAATGCAAATTCTTTAAACCAGCATGAACCACTTTTTCAGATGGAAACAGGGGACCCAGCAGCATGTCAAATGAGGGCTCAGAATCAACACAGAGAACCTCAAACTCCTGAGCAGCAAGGCCTTTGCTTTCCACCCAAGAATAATTTCACAAAGCCAAGTGATATATCTAAGCCAGGAGATGAAGTAAAAGGAACATCAGGAGCCTCCCAAGTTATCAGTGGCATTTGTGGTGAGCTGACAGGGAGAGAAGCTTCTCTGTCCACCTTCCATCAATTTGAGGAACATTCCCCAGTGTTAATTCCAGAAGAGGAGGGCTCTGGGAAATCCCAGGTTTTCAAGCAGTCCAGCCAAGGATTTGAAACAAAAAGAGCAAACAACTTCAGCAATAAAAGCGAGGTGGGCAGCTGCCTGTCACTGTCTGGGTTACTGAAGACAGAGGACAGCCTCCTGGCCTGTGAAGCTGGGCTTGATATTCTGAGCTCAAAGCAGCTAGAGGACCTTTTGACAGACAAGTCCAAAAGGTTTGCAACTCTGAGCCATGACCACATGATGGAAGAAATTATCGTAGGGCCTGAGACCTTCAGTGACATGGTTCATATTGACTTGAATGAAGAGGAGGAACATGCTTCTCGGGTCCTTAAAGATGTTTTTGAAAAGTCATCTTGTGGTCTGGTTGGCTTGCAGGAGGATGCAGATATAGAAATTAAGTTTTACAAAAGCAGACTGGGCCGAGCAATTCACCACTTTCGTTCAGCTCTGCAGGGCGTGTTTCAGAAGCTGGAGAATAGTGGGTCCATCAGTCCTGAGGACCTGGAAAGCAATGAGAGCGGTTCTCAGTCAGAGAACAGTGATAGACTTCTTGGGACAGTGAGTTCAGAGGGTGCCCAAGATTTCTCTGTGGAGAGCCCTGGGAGTCAGGAGAGTGAGAGCTTGCTCAGTGTGGTCTCTGGTGGAGTGGGCATCTCTACACAGAGAGACCAAACCTTTCAGGATCCCAGCAACTTCTCTCTTGCTTCTAACTCTTCGCCTATTGCATATTCATTGCCAGGTTTTATTCTGGCTCCGTGTCTGGGAGGTGAAACACGTTCCAGGCCCGAATCTCCCAAGCAGGGCAAACTAAGCCTAGAGCAAGTGTGTGCAGAGACCATCTACCTCAACAAGTGCATCAACAATTTTAAAAATGTTCTGAGAGAGAAAAGACTGAGGCAGAAAAAACTTTTGCATGAGCTAGTACAGAAGGCAAACCATGTCTCGGTAGAAGACATACACTCAGGTATTCTAAATCTATATTTAATGGGGTCACAGCTCGTTGGGTATGGCCTCCATCAGGCTAGCGTGAGACCCAGCTTGGTGGTGAGTTTCACAAGGTGATGGGGGAGGTCCCCAGCTGAAATCAGTCTAAATTACTTGAATACAAATTTTAAGCTAATCCTGTGGGAACTGGAGTGCAAGAGGGTTCTAAAGCAACAGGAAAGGAGTTCTGCCTCTAGGAAGCTTCCAGTCTATTGGGGGGTTGAGGGCGGCTTTAGAAACTACCTTTCCGGGGCACCTGGGTGGCTCAGTTGTTAAGCGTCTGCCTTCGGCTCAGGTCATGATCCTGGGGTCCTGGGATCAAGCCCCGCATCAGGCTCCCTGCTCGGCGGGAAGCCTGCTTCTCCCTCTCCCACTCCCCCTGCTTGTGTTCCCTCTCTTGCTGTGTCTCTCTCTGTTAAATAAATAAAATCTTAAAAAAAAACAAAAAACAAAAAACTACCTTTCCAAAGAGGGAGGAACATGTGAGTAGAAGTAGTTTACAGCTGCAGGACTTTTAGGATATGCCACTGTAAAGTAGGTGTGGTGTAGGAGGCAGGAATGGGCATATTGCTCACAGGCACTGGAGGGGCTGATGCAAACATTGCATTTTAAAATTATTCTTCATGGGTTTCATGCTGAGATAAGATTGCCATTTCCCCAGCAGCTGATGGGCCACTGTGGGAATTTCCCTTATCCTTACCTTTCTTCTTCCCAGTACTGGACTTAACACAGAACCTTATTTTCAACTTGAAGCTGTCCAGTGCTTGCTCTACCCAAGAACCCGACTGCCTTTCACAGGTCATATTCCTTTTCTTCCATGTCTGGCTAAAGACTCCTCACCTAAACTGGAGAATGGAATGGTTTTGACTCAAGAAATGAGAGTACTTTTTTTCTAGGCAGCGTGGAGATATGTAGTTTTAAAATTACTTCTCCCAATCAAAATTAAATTTATCCAAAGAGCATATGCTGTATTCATCCAGTTTTAAATGTAAATGGGGTTGTCCTCCTATGCATATAACCTGATTAACGTTTCTAAGAGAGAATTAAAATTATGAAACATATTGTGTTGACAGAGGTGTGAGGGAACAGACACTCCTGCATTGCTCGTGGGATGGGAGTGTAAATTGGTATAACCTCTAAGGAAGACAACTGGCAAAATGTATCAGAATTCTGTATACCTTTGAACCCTAAAATCACTTCCAGGAATACATCCTGCAGGTTTATTTTCACATGTGGAAGAAACATTTTCACATATGTTCTATTTTTGAAGCATTGTTTTTAGTAGCAAAGAGTGAAAACAACCTAAATGTTAAAGACTGGTTAGGGGCGCCTGAGTGGCTCAGTTGATTGAGCTTCACTCTTCGCTTTGGCTCAGGTCATGATCTCATCGGTCGTGGGATGGAGCCCTGTGTCTCTGACTTTGCCCTCGGGGGAGTCTGCTTGAAGATTCTCTCCCTCTGTCCTTTCCCCCACCCAGGTGCGGACGCACACACACACTCTCTCTCAAATAAATAAATCTTAAAAAAAAAAAGAGGACTGGTTAAATAACCTACTGGCAGATCCTAACAGTGTTATACAGTATTATATAGCTATAAAAAGAATGAGGTAGCTCTTTACTAAAATGGAGAGATATCCAAGGTATATTGCCATATGAAAAAGCAAGGTGTAGAACAGTATGTATAAGATGTCTACATTTGTATAAAAAAGAGAGGGAAGGAATACACAAACCCATAGTGTCTGTGTCTGTTTGTATAGAATATCTAACAAAGATACATAAGAGACTGCTTGATACCTGATTGCCCATGGGGAAAGGTATTGGGTGAAAAACTAAGGAGATGAAAAGTAATTTTTTTCACTGTAAACCCTTTTTATACTTTTTAGAATTTGAATAATAAATATAATACCAAGTTATAAAATTAGGTTTAAAAAATACAAAACTAAAATCATATCATGTGGGCGCCTGGGTGGCTCAGTTGGTTAAGCGACTGCCTTCGGCTCAGGTCATGATCCTGGAGTCTGAGGATCGAGTCCTGCATCTGTCTCCCTGCTCAGCAGGGAGTCTGCTTCTCCCTCTGACCCTCCCCCCTCTCATGTGCTCTCTCTCTCTCAGTCTCTCTCAAATAAATAAAATCTTAAAAAAAAATCATATATGTTCCTTTCAAATATCCCTAGAGCTACTCTTTATAGCTTATGAGAAAAGTCTAAATTCCTTCACTTGACATTCAGGATTGCTACAGTTGGTCTCGAGTTTACATTTGCAGGCTTATCTCCAGTTGTCCCACTATGCTCCACCCAAAAGGAAACTTTGCTGTCACAAATTCGCCTTGTACTGTCTGTTCTCAGCGCATATACATGCTTTCTTTTAGCCTAAGGTGCTGTGTTCATCAAATCAGCCTAGCAGAATTTACTCAGTTCTTCAATATACAGCCAAAACATGACCTCTTCCAGGAAACTTTCTATAATTCCTCAGCTGTAAGAGATTTCTTTCTCCTCTTAACTTTACAGCCCTTTTTCCTTCTCCCTGGGCATTTAGAAATTATTACATTACAACAACAATGGAAACAACAAATATCTGCAGCACTTCCCTACTAACTCCTTAAGCCTTGGTGGCAGTTGATGTTAGGATGAGTACCCAGCACACTTGGGCTGGCTCTTCAGCTTGCAAAATTCCCCTTCTGAGCTGATAGCCTGGTGGGCAATGCAGGAACTTGCGGTACCTGTGGTAAGCAGGTGGTGGCAGCAGCAGTGATAATGAGACAAAGGTTTTCTGAAGCACCAATAAGAAAGCAAGCCAAAGTTCTGGGTCCTAGTCAAGATCAAGTCTGGTCTGTGCGCTGCAGAGGGAGTGGTGGAGGAGTGCTGGGTCGAGGCCTGACTCCAGCAGCATTCTATAGGGTAGGAAGAACAGAGCAAGGTAAGCACATAGGGATTGCCTTTCACCCACGACAGCAGCACCCCAAGCTGATAAACTGATTCGGTATTAGTAACAGTGGCTACTACCACAATGAAACATTTAAGAAATCCGCTTTCTGCATTGCTCTGCTTGGGGCCTTAGGGACTAAGCTTACTAGTAGCTTACCATTAATTTTTCTTATTTTTCATCCTTTTTCTTCTCTTTTGGGGTGTACATAGCACTGTTTTAAGTACTGTTACATGCATTATATAAAAATTCAATTCTTTTATTTCTACCACTCTGCCAAAATAGCTTTTGTCAAGGCCATCAGATGACCACCATATTGTCAAACTTCTGTTCCATTTTTAGTCCTCCTCTTAGTCAGCAACTTGACATAATTGATTATGTCCTTTTTATTATAACAGCTTTATTGAGTCATAATTTATATACCACAAAGTTCACCTTTAAAATCCCTTAAAAAGTGTACAATTGAGTGTTTTTTAGTAGTTTCATGGAATTATGCAACCATCAACTACAGAACATTTCTATCACCCCAAAAAGAAACCCCTTACCTATTAGTGGTCACTCTCCAATCTTTGCTTCCAGCCTCTAGCAGCCACTAATCTACTTGCTGTTTCTGTGGATTTGCCTGTTCTGGACATTGATATAAGTGGATTCATATAATATGTGGTCTTTTGTGACTGGCTTCTTCCACTTAGCATGTTTTTAAGATTCAACCATGTTGTAACATGTATCAATACTTCATTTCTTTTTGTGGTGGGATATGGATATACCATATTTTGTTTATCTGTTCAGTATTTGATGGGCATTTGGTTTGTTGTTTACTACATTTTGGCTATTACGAATAATGTTGCTATGAAATTTGTGTACAAGTTTTTGTCCAGACATATGTTTACAGTTCTCTTGGGTATATATTAGAAGTGGAATTGCTGGGTCATATGGTAACTCTAAGTTTAACATTTTTGAAGAATTGCCATACTGTTTCCCAATGTGATTGCACCATCTTAACATTCCAACCAGCAAGGCATGAAAGTTCTAATTTCTCCTCATTCTTGCTAACACTAAATTAATGTCTGTGTTTTTTATTATACCCATCCCAGTGGGTGTGAGTGCTATCTTATTATGGTTTGATTTGCCTTTCCCTAGTGGCTAATGATGTTAAGCATCTTTTCATGTGCGTTTTGGCCTTTTTTATATTTTCTTTGGAGAAATGTCTATTCATGTTGAATTGTCTTTTTGTTGAGTTGTAAGAGTTCTTTATATATTATGGACATGTGCCTCTTATCACATATTTGATTGATTTGTAAATAATGCCCCCCAATCTTTGTGTTGTCATTTCACTTTCTTGATGGTGTTTTTTTTTTAAGCATAAATGTTTTATTAAAAATTTTTTTTGTTGTAAAATATACATAATATAAAATTTATCCTTTTAACCATTTTAAGTTTGTTCACATTGTTGTGCAACCATCACCATCATCCAATATCCAGAATTTTTTCGTCTTCCACAACTGAAACTCTCTACCCATTAAACTAACTCCCCATTCTCCCCTCCCCCAGCCACTGGCAACCACATTCTACTTTCTGCCTCTTTCAATTGACTGCTGTAGGTACCTTATATAAGTGGAATCACACAATATTTGTCATTTTTTGACTGGCCTATTTTACTTGGCGTAATGTTTGTAATGTTCTCAAGGTTCATCCATGTTGTAGCATGTGTCAGGATTTCCTTTTTAAGGCTGAATGGTATTCCATTGTATGTATATATACGACTTTAAAAAAAAAAGATTTTATTTATTTATTTGACAGAGGGAGACACAGCGAGAGAAGGAACACAAGCAGGGGGAGTGGGAGAGGGAGAAGCAGGCCTCCCGCAGAGCAGGGAACCCGATGTGGGGCTCGATTCCAGGACCCTGGGATCATGACCTGAGCCGAAGGCAGACGCTCAACCGACCGAGCCACCCAGCCGCCCCTATATACCACATTTTGTTTATCCACTCATTTGTAGGTGGATACTTGGGTTTCTTCCATCTTTTGGCTATTGTGAATAATGCTGATATGAACGTGGGTATATAAATATCTCTTCTGAATCCTTGCTTTCATATCCTTTGGGTATATAACCAGAAGTAGAATTGCCATCTTGTTTTCTACAGGGGCTGCACCATTTTGCATTCCTACCAACAGTGCACAAAGGTTCTAATTTCTGTACATCCTTGCCAATAGTTGTTACTTCTCTCTCTCTCTCCCCTCCTTTTTTTGTAATAGCCATTATAATGGATATGAAATCGAGTGCAAAAGTTTTAGATTTTGATGAAATTCAATTTATCTATTTTTCTCGTGTGGATTGTGTTTTTTGGTTTCATAGTTAAGAAAGCATTGTTGAACCCAAGGTCACAAAAATTTACTTCTTTGTTTTTTCCTAAATGTTTTTTAGTTTTAGCTCTTTTAGTTCTATGATCCATATTGAGTTAAATTTTTTATATGGTGTGAGATGGGGCTCTGATTTCATTCATATGCAAAAGACTCTTGCAGTCTTTCCTTATGCCTCAGTTCCTGATTTTTGAAACACTTTCTTCACTTGGCTTCTAGACCACCTCTCTGTATTGGTTCTACCCCAGTACTATTGACCATTCCTTCTTAGCCATCTTTTTTTTTTTTTTTTTTTAAGATTTTATTTGTGAGAGAGAAAGAGCACACAAGCAGGAGGAACGGCAGGCAGAGGGAGAAGCAGCTCCCTCGAGCAAGGAGCCGGATGTGGGACTCGATCCAGGATCCTGGGATCATGACCTCAGCCGAAGGCAGACACTTAAGCAACTGGACCACCCAGGCATCCCCTTCTTAGCCATCTTCGCTTGTCCCTCCTCATCTTCCCAACCTTGTAGCATCCCAGGATTCAATCCTGATTTCTTCTTTTTATTCATACTCACAGGCTAAGTAACCTATTTCAATATCATGAGTTTCATAAGGATTCCCACATTTATATCTCTGGCCCAGACATCTTCCATGAATGCCAGACTCTGCATCTTAACTTTCTCATTTGGATGTAAATAGGCATCTCAGATTTGACATATCTGAAACCAAACTCCTGGTCCTTTTCCCCAAGCCGCTACTAAACCTGCCTTTCCTATAGTCTTCTTTACCAGTATATGACACCTCCATTCTTGCAGCTGCTCAGGCCCAAATCCATAGAGTCCTTCTTGTCTTTTACTTTTCCTTTTCTCTCATAGCCCACATCCAGTCAGTTAGTAAATCTGCTTGCTCTACCTTTAAAAAGTAACCTAAACTCCAAAGTTTATAGCAGTAATGTCCACAATAGCCAAAATATGGAAAGAGCCCAGATGGCCATCAGCAAATGATAACACACACACACACACACACACACACACACACACACACATACACACATACACACACACTGATATACTGAATATTACTCAGCCATCAAAAAGAATGAAATCTTGCCATTTACAATGAGGGGGATGGAAATAGAGGGTATTATGCTAAGCAAAATAAGTCAGAGAAAGACAAAATTATTATGATTTCACTCGTGGGGAATTTAAGAAACAAAACAGATGAACATATGGGAGGGAAAGGGAAGGAAAAATAAAATAAGAGACAAACAGGGAGGCAAACCATAAGAGATTCTTAACTCTATAAACAGTTGCTGGAGGGATGGTGGGTGGAGAGATGGGATAACGGTGATGGACATTAAGGAGGGCACTTGATGTAATGAGCACTGGGTGTTACATGCAACTGATGAATCACTAAATTCTACCCCTGAAACTAATAATACAGTATATGTTAACTAAATTGAATTTTAATATATTTTTAAAGATTTTATTTATTTATTTGACACAGAGCGCAAGCAGGCAGAGCGGCAGGCAGAGGGAGAGGGAGAAGAGGGAGCCCAATGGGGGCCTCGATCTCAGGACCCTGGGATCATCACCCAAGCTGAAGGCAGCCGCTTAACTGACTGAGCCACCCAGGTTCCCCGAATTTTAATATTTTTTGAAAAGTAACCTAAACCGGGGCGCCTGGGTCGTTAAGCGTCTGCCTTCGGCTCAGGTCATGATCCCAGGGTCCTAGGATCGAGCCCTGCATCGGGCTCCCTGCTCAGCAGGAAGCCTGCTTCTCCCTCTCCCTCTCCCACTCCCCCTGCTTGTGTTCCTTCTCTCACTTTGTCTCTGTCAAATAAATAAATAAAATCTTAAAAAAAAAAAGTAACCTAAACCTTATCAGTATCTCTACCTCCACCATTATCATCCTTGTCTAAGTCACCGTTTTCTCTTACCCAGATGATTTTGGTAGCCTAACTCGTCTCTTGCTTCTACCCTTGTTCTTCCACAGTCAGTTATCCCCACAGCAGTCAGAGTAAGGCTTACAAAACATGAGTCAGATCATTTTCTCTGCTCAAAAGCTTCCGTTGATTTTCTATCTCAGAATGAAAGTCAAAGTGCTTATGAGCCTGTAGAGCCTGTAGAGTCCTATTTGAACTGGTACTCTGTGCAAACTTGGTGGTGTTCCTCCACACCGTTTACGCTCTCACCTCAGGCTTTGCACTTTCTCTGTATTCCAACTAGAATACTTTTTTCCTAGAATCTAAATAACTTCTTTACTCATTTCCTTCAGGTCTCTGCTTAGATGTCACATTATCGATGTGGCCTCCCTGATAACCTTTTATAAAATTGTAATAGTGGGGTACCTGGGTGGCTCAGTTAAGAGTCTGTCTTTGGCTCAGGTCATGATCTCAGGGTCCTGGGACTGAGCCCTGTGTCAGGCTCTCTGCTCAGTGGAGAGTCTGCTTCTCCCTCTCCCTCTGCCCCTCCTCCCACTCATGTTCGCTCTCCCTCTCTCTCAAATAAATAAAATCTTTAAAAAAAATATAATAGTAACTGTAACATCACCACAAGGGGCATTATCTCCCTGCTCCCCCATACCTGAATTTTGAAGTGATATGATGTGTATATAGTTCCAGATCCTGGAACCAAATTACTGTTTTGAATTTTGGCTTTGCCCCTTGCTGTGACTTCAGGCAACTTTCTTAACCTCTCTGATAATCTTTAATCAACAAAAAAAATGGAGATAATAATAGTATTTACCCAGTAGAGTTGTTGGGAGAAATAAATGAGCTTATTCAAATAAAATGTCAGATAGATAATATATTCACATAGTGTTAGCTACTATCATCGTCTTTGTCATTATTAGTCATCAACTCCTCCTCTAGAATAGAAGCTTCTCAAAATCAGGCAGTTTGTTTCATTATCTTTGCTTCATCACCAGCACTGAAAACAGTGCCTGGTGTGCAGTAGGTTCTCAATAAGTACTTGTTGAAGAAATGAATCCTCACTATAACCCTGGGAGGTAGTGTTCTTATCTGCTTTTTACAGTTAAGGAAATGCAGGCTCAAATAAGTTGAGTGCCTCAAGTCTTTTGACTCCCAAGTACAATGAAGTTAAGATTGTTTTAATAATGTGGAAGTATGTCACTTCCTTATAAAATGTATTCTCTGGAAGAGTGCAATCATTTTTGGGGGTCAGAGATTTTTTTTTTCTTGGCAGAGTGGGTGTTCTATAGCTACACTGCACTTAAAACTAAATCTGAGTGGAAAAATGTTAAGGCATTTTAGGAAGTTAGGAAGCACAAAAAGTTTGACTCTTAGCAAGAAAAAGGTTTTGTTATGTTTGTCCAGTGGATGGGACAAACTAAAGAGCTAGTACAGCAGTTCCTTGGAGTCTGAAAAATGATACAGACTATTGGCTAAGAGACCTATGTTTTCTCTGGTCATGGGCAAAACACATGTTCTTAGAAGCTGTTGTTTTCTAAGTCCTGAAAGTTCAGATTCCTTTCACTATATACAAATGATAGGAAATGTGCTAAGCCCTCAGGCTACAAGGGTAAAATTATATATATATGGAGAGCCTTGTCAGCAGATTCTTAGGCATTATGGGGAGCTCTGGGAAGAATAGAAAGACACAAATTAACTTTGACATGATGTATAGTGTATTTTTAAGATAGTGGAGATAGAGAGAAACCTTTCCAATTTGAATCACCGGTCAGTTAAAGTGTTCCTTGCCTAATTTTCTTTTTCAAAGAGAACAGAGTACAGTAGGGGAGGTGGGAGTAGATGTAGAAGAGATATGGCCCCATTCCAGCAAGTGTCTTTTGCGTTTCATCTACATTCCTGTAGGTGCACTGTTTTGGAGGATTCCTATTCCTGAGTTCACTCTTCTGTCAAGTCAGGTGACCCATTAGGCCATTAGAAATAACTGAAAAATTGGAAACTTATGAATTAGTTTCTATGATTCTCCCTTTTACTTGTTATGTAATATCAGTGGGTCTTTAAAAGGGAGGGAAAAGAAAGAGGAGGAGAGATGATCGGCCCAGGTGAATGGACTTGCCTTAGAGAAGGAAACCTGTGGAGCTCTCCATATGTGTCCTAGTAGGCAATGTAGTCTGATGAATAAGAGAAGTAGTAATTTCTGGACTTTATCTTCCTCTACTGTGGCTTGCTAAAGTCCTTCTGGAAGCATCCATATCCTTTGGAGTATTGTTCTCGATTTAATAGATAATCAGGCCTGGGGCTGCTGTCATGGTTTTATCATCTAGATCATGGTGACTTCTGTTAGGGCAGTGGCCAAGTGATGCCCCCAACTATAGCCTTTGAGCATCCTGGTCCTAGCCTTAACTTCAGGCCTTAACCTGTCCTAACTTAACTTAGGCTTTGGGAAAACAGGCCAGGGTTTGTTGGGCAAATGCATTGCTAAGCCTGCATTGTAAAATGGAATGGGTCCAGTTACCAGGCCTTTGGGGTTTGAGGACTTATCCCAGATCCAGAGTAAGTGCACATAGCTTCTGAGGAAGGAACTCACTTTGTGCTTAGCTAGTTCAGATAGCCTGTTGTAGTGGCCCTTGGTAACAAAGCTTGTGGCCCTGGTTTCCATGACGCTGCATGCAGGCCAGTTTGGAAAAGGGTGACTGAAATCACCCAGTAGACTTTGTCCTTTAGTTTGATTAGCCAAACCAGGAATGGTCTAAACTAAAAGGAGGGGCCAGGCAATACAGGAGGTAAGGATTCTGGAAGCTAGGCTCTGTGAACTGCCCAGCTGTTCAGAGGACCTCTTCCTTTCTTCTTTGTTCCTTGAGATTTAGCTGGCATTTTCTTTGGGTTCCGTGCTATGGGACTGAATCTACTAACCTTTCTGCCCTTTTTTTCTGCTCTTTCTCTCCTTGCAGAAGGAAAGCGAGGAGCTGTTCAGGTTGTGCCTCTGGCCCTTTGGGCCTTTTTTGTTGTCTATTTTCAACCCTTCTCTCCTGAGCACGGTGTGCGTGTGTGTGCATGTGTGTGCATGTGTGCGCGCATGCACACATGTGTATGATCTGGCCTCTGAGCTTTGGCTCATGCAGATATTCTGTTTTTCCTGAAAGCAATTTGTGGGCATGCTCCATTCTTGTGTGCAGACATCCCTGGAGCACAGTGTGAGAAATGTGTGTGCCAGCATGGTGCACATTCAATGTAGCATGTGTGTGCTTATACTCGTACTCAGTTTGGCTACCCCAAACACTGATTGCCCTCCTCTTCTACTTTGCACAGTGTTTGTCCATTTTTTGCTTGTTACTGCAGGTTGGCATATGCTGTAAACCCTTGCTGAGCCCAGCATGCATATACTTTGTATTTGGGAGCAGGAGTTGCTGTGGGCATTTTGTGCCTCTTGCCTGGGGTCCTAAGTATGAATGTGCTTTGTGCTTCTGAGCAGGTTTCTTGGTCTCTCTGTGAGCACAAGCTTCTGTAGACCTGTGATGTGGTTCCCCCATGCCATGTGAATGCACAGTATAACTAATGCTTTGTGCCTGTAAGCACTGGTTCTTGAAGACAGTGAGGGTTTGCTGTTGCCTGTGATTCCAGCCCTGGTGAACACTGAATCCTTCTTCAAATGGGTGTGCACACGTTTCGTCACCCTATGTGCAGGATCCATGATCACCTTGTGTTTCCCTCAGGCATAAGTTGTGTCTATGAATGTACCTGCTGTAGGTACTTTATCTAGACCTCTCACTCTCAGTCCTCCTTCAGTACCTCTGTGTGCATGCTCTATGCTTTGTCTGCAGGCTTTAGTAGATCCTTTGTCTCCTCTATATGTGTATGATCTGAGCTTGTTGAACCCTGGTTCCCAGAGACCTTTTGTGACTTTGTTTCCTTAAGGTCTGTGGTTTCTGGCAAACATCTAATTCTAGGTAGGAAATAAAAATCTGCTCAGTACAGTGACAATTTTCAAAGGGAAGATAAGTTCTGGGTGGTAGGATTTGGGGATTTAGGGATAGGGCTGCCCCTCAGAAGCAACCTTAGGAGATGTGTATCAACCACTTCTGCTTTCCTTTTGGGCTTGGCTGTCGTTTTGCTGGTATTATCCCACCCACAGAACCAGGACAAGAGCCAGATAAGGTGAAATGGGTTCATGAAGGGCTGTAGGCAATAGGCAGATAGGCTTGCTTAGAACACAGACAATCTGAGAAGGGTCTTTAGTCCAAAGTTCATATTGAGCCTACTGCTGACCCAGGGTAATTCTTATCCACTTTTACATCAGTCTATATACATATCTGCCCTACCTCTCCCTATCTCTCCCCTTTCTACTTTGGCTTGTCTAATTTTACCTATAACTTCTCCCATCTGTGGCTCTCCCAAAACTTCACCCCCTGTACAAAGTTAAACACCTTACTTCTGCCTTCCCTGCTTCAGAGTTCGTTTGTTCCAGGATAATTAGCTGGAGCCCAGGTATCAGGAGGCGTGAAAGTTTTGGGGGGTGGAAGGGAACAAGGAAGGGGCAGGAAGCCCCAGACCTGCTAGCACTAGGTTTATTGAGCCTCAGCAGCATTTACCGTTGGTTCTCTGGAGAGCCCTGGAAGCTTTGGAACTTTGCTCTGTACACTGCTTAAAGGATTTTTTTTCTGTGCGTTTGTTTGTTCATTCATTTGTTTATGGAGAAACCTTTAAAAACTGTTCTCAAACTGTTTCTTCCTTGAATTATTTGGTACCTCAGTTTTTAATTTCTCATTATAGAGCTCATAAAGTCCACCAGAAGATAATTTAAGTATCTAATCTACCCTGGGTTCTTTTGTTATATATAGAGAGAGCTTATCAAATGTAGAGTGTCTATGAGTTAGAACTTTAAGTAACCTAAGCCAAGTCAAATCACAAGATGAGATGGGAATCCAGAAAGACCAAGTCACCACTCTGTGACAGCAAAGGGAACTTATGAATATAACTAGAAGACTCTATATGAAGTTGTCCTTTTTCTTAAGAGACCTGGAAGCCCCAAATGGACCCCCCCTTTTTTTTTGTAAGCCTTGGCTTACTGTTATGTATACCAGTGGATTGTGTGAGGGGGATATAAGTTCTGGCACCTCTCACTCCCCAGTGAAACCTTAGCTTTGAGATCTCAGTGAGCTTGACTTTATATCCTTCCTATTCACTGGGGAGAAGGGAGACAAGGAAGTTCTCATTTCAGCAACCTGCTTGTTGCTCTGGCTGATCAGAGCATTGGCTTAGACATCAGTCTGGCCATGTCACCACATTTTGTATGTAACCTACACTTTTCTGAGCTTCCTGCTTTACTACTCACTGCCTGACCAAAGAAAGATGGCTATCTTGCATCTTTTCTAGGATCTAACTTTTTTTCTATCTTTTTTTAAAGATTCCAGATGATGGTCACCCCTCTTTGCCCCAGTGGCTCCCGGAAGGGTAAGTGATTCCCTACAAGGTTTCCATGGATTTTATAGTCTCTCATGCGACTTCCAGGTTTTCCCCTGGGAAGCAGTAGAAAAAGCTCCATAAATTGGATCCTGGGAAAGAAGAGGCTCTACTATACGGATCGGTTGGTTCTCTGGGGAGAGGAGAGAACTCTGCAGACTGATTCCTCAGAGACAGAAGAGAGAGCTTTATAGAGTGGTTCCCCTGGATCAGGGAAGGGAGACTTGGGGCTTCCCTATCCTTGCCTCTAGAATTTCTGATTCATTGCATCTTAGTAATGATCTACCCTTTAGGTAGAAGAAAGAAGAAACTAGAAAAATATCTGTGTTTGACACAGTTCTTTTTTATTCCATTGTTGATAGTGTAGTTGATTAGATTACTCTCTGGGTTCTGTCCTGAATTCAGCTGATGTGAGTCACTTACTTATTCCATTCCACTCTAGTCAAGACATAAGTAGCATCCTTTATGAGCTCAGTGTGTTCTGTCTGTGCTTTCTTGTTTGAGAGTCTCAGACCCATGTGACTGCAGCAGAGAGTCATTTTAAGCTGCTCAACTGCTGCCTATAACTGACTGTTCTTGAGAGGAAAGAGTTTAAGTGCCTCCCCCTCCTTCCTGGGGCACATAAACTGCCCATTATTTCTCAGGATCTTCTTTCTCTCCTTGTCCCATATAGGCCTTTTGACATGAGCGTTCCCCGTGGATGCCTCCTCTCCCTCATGACCAGGGAAGAAATAAGATCAGATCATAAAGTTATCTACTATATGTTTACATGCTCCTTTTCCTTGTGATTTGTCTTTCTTAAATCAAGAGTTGGTCATTTGAATGAACTATCCTTTTTTCTGTTGTCTGAAGCTCATTTATGTTGCAAAATCCTTAAGTGGTACATATTATAGTTTTTAGAATTAACCACAAACTTGTGGTACCAGTTGCTTTTTCTACAGACCTTCTTTGGGACTTTAGCTTTTTTCTTCTAATGGTTGTAAAATACATACATGACAATGGAACATAGCTAAGTTATTTGTATATTTAATTTTTTAAGCTTTTTTTTTAAAGATTTTATTTATTTATTCGACAGAGAGACACAGCGAGAGAGGGAACACAAGCAGTGGGAGCGGGAGAGGGAGAAGCAGGGAGCCCGATGCGGGGCTCGATCCCAGGACCCTGAGATCATGACCTGAGCCGAAGGCAGACACTTAACGACTGAGACACCCAGGCGCCCCTTTTAAGCTATTTTTAAGTGGGGCCATGCAGTGATTTTCTAAATGTCTTCCTGTTGTCTTTCCTTTAGCTTAGTCCTTGGAAGCTGGTACAGGTTTAGAACTTCCCTAGGTCTGGTAGTCTCATTGAAAGCAAAGTTCATTTCCTGTGTTTAGGAAGCTAGTTTATTAGAAATTAACATATCAGGTTGCCTGTTGCAACTCTTGGCCTTGATCTAGTTTGTGGCTCCATTTTTTGCCTATATAGCTAACTGGCAGTACCTACTTAATCTTCTGCAACATCTCTTTTTAGACCAGTCGTGGTGTACCACGCAACTACCTTATCACCTTTCCCATCTCCTTGTTTTCATTAAGGCCAAGTACATGAGTTCTTTTTATTGAGGCTCAGAATATCAGCTTCCAAAAGGTCAGAGAAATTTTGTAGTTCATTCCTTTATAGAATTGGCATCAAGACCCAAAGAGAGGAAGTAATTTTGGCACAAGACATGTAGTGAATTAGTAGAAGAGTTGGGGATAAAATCCAGTTTATCTCATTGTGAGAATGGTGTTCTAGGATATTCTCTTTATTGTTATTGCATATGGTTATGGAAGAAATGGCCAAGAACAACAAAATTAATAAGCATATAAAAGATATAAAAATTTTAGAAATCTCCAGTTGCTCCAGCTGTAATTTTTTTTTCCCTGGTCCCTGTTGATGTATCCATAGGGCTCGGCCAGACTCAGAGTCCGTCTGTTGTTTCCTTCCTGAATGGTCTTTTTTCCCCTCTAAGTGGCCTTTTGGAAATCTTCTATCCCACCTTTCCTGCCTCCACTTGGTTATGCAGACTCCTCTTTCCATGGAGACCCTTTTTCTTCAGGATGCTTGGATGGACAGAACTGGTGACTCTTTTACTCACGATAGAGAAGGTCATCTCCTAATGTCATTAGCAGTCTTGCTTAGGCAGCAGATCTTCTGTAGAGCCATTCCCATGGGCTCTGTTCTAGCATAGAACAGGAAACACTTATCTTAGGGGAGCAGTGTCTCTGGCCTGAGTGTAGGGAGAGGCCCTCTTAACTACCAATTCCGTCCTTGCATTATGGAGTACAGAGGCCTTCAAATAAACAGAGGTGCCTTGAAGTGTTGTTATGGGATAAAAGAGCTCTTGATTTTTGGCTAAAACTATAGAAGGAGACTCAGAAGGGTACTCTGAGAGCAGATTCCATTGCTCATCATTCCATGGCTTTATTTCTCTCACTTTGTGTCTTCCTTACCCCTCTCAGAGAGATATGGTGGAAATCAGTTCATCTTCCTCTGGGGAGAGGGTGAGCAAGGAAAATAGAACACTGAACCTGCCAGTAACAAGGCAGGACTGGAGGTCCTGACATATTTTCTTCT
This sequence comes from Eumetopias jubatus, assembly GCF_037043125.1. Classification (NCBI taxonomy): domain Eukaryota; kingdom Metazoa; phylum Chordata; class Mammalia; order Carnivora; family Otariidae; genus Eumetopias; species Eumetopias jubatus. The sequence goes on from NW_028274821.1 coordinate 58,664,416, forward strand.
CTCCTCAGGCCAGCTGGAGGGCTCTATGGCATTGACAGCATGCCAGATCTACGCAGAAAGAAGCCACTGCCGCTTGTCAGTGATCTGGTGAGTGACTCTTTGTAGACTTAGGCTGTAGGCTTGGGGTATCTCCCATTGGGCCTTGGCATATTATTAGGACTGGTAGTTAGTGGTCCATTTAGTGACAGATACTGGTCTGAAAATGTATCATCTAAAGCTCCACTGAGACTTAGTGATGAGACCTTAGTTGGACTTGTTCTATCTTACTCCCTCATTAGAGCCCCAGGTTCTTCATTAGCTAAAGCTCCTACCTGGAACTATAGCTTGGGCCCTTAAAACTGGGCTCCAAAGTAGTCTTCTAGGTATCTTGTTCCTCTCTACAACCTTCTTTGATGATCTGGAATGGAAACTGCCTCTAGCCCTGACCTAGATCATTGAGTTTAGTGTATAATGAGCATGACTGATGCTACCCCTTGGAGGTAAAGTGACAGTCTCCTCCTAAGATGGATTTTCTGGAGTATTTCTATGTCCCTAGTACATAACTCAGTGTCTGGCACTGAGAGGTAATGATAAAAAAAAAATTGTGGAATTGAATTGAAACAAGCTTAGGAGTTAAAGCTGATCTCAGGACCTCCAGAATGACTGGAAGGTCCCAACTTGGGTCATGCCTCCTGCGGCAAGATGAACTCAAGGAATTTTCCATAGCCTAGTGGGTGATGGGGATGGAGTAGGGCCCAGGCTTTCCCAGAGTCCTAGAGCTCTAAAGCTAGAAGTTCAGTAAGACTTGAACCCCTTTTCTTAGTACTATTTTCTGCCCCCCCCCACCATTCAATCTATTTTGTTTTTTTCTGTCGACTCCTTTTCCCATTTCTCCTCCATTCCCTGCTCTTTTCCCCCCACCAGTTTCTCTATCCTTAGTTGGCTGAATGGAATTATCCTTTGCCATTTTCTCTTGTTTTTTTTTTCTTCCTTCCTTTCTTCCCTACTGCTTGTATATTTCTCCTTTCTCTTTCCTCCTTTCTAATGTATATCTCCTCTCACCATAAAGCTGGTTGGATGAGGATAAGTTCTGAGGTCATCTCTTTATTACTTTCTCTCATTATCTTCCATCTCCTTTTTTTTCTCTTCCTACTTTTTCTCCACATCTATCCACCCCCTCTCTCTTGCACACCAGCTCCTCTTTGCTTAACTAGTTGGATGGCAGTGTCTTAGTCATTTCCTACTCCCATTCTCCATCTTTTAACCTTGCCTATATTTCGCTTCCTGGCTTAACTCTTCCTTAGAGCAGAAGCTCTGGGCCCTGGACAGCTGGCTGGGTTGAAGATAATTTTTAGTGAATAGAAGCAGAGGGAGTTGGGATGTTGTTCCCTACATTGATTAGACTATAGGGAAGAACCTTTCAGTTGCCTCTGCAAGTATTTTCATGCTCTTGGGGGTGGCTTTAACATCATGTTGTTCCTTTCTCTGCTGTCCTCTGCACAGGCTATGGTGAGTGTCTCCAGAGCCCCTTTCCATCCTCCGTAAGAATCCACATCTCAAACCAAGTGGGCCCCTCCCAACTCTTTCTCCTGCTTAGGCTGATAGTATACCTCCTGTCTACCCAATGTCCATTGCCCTAGGGAAACCATGTGCCTCTCCAGGGGTTGTCCCTAAAGCCTGGGCGTGGCAGATACATTAGGTTCCTTTACATGACAGCTTGGCTAGCAGAGCAGTCCCAGCTCTCAGATTTAATCCCCTGCCTTGATTGACTGAGGTTACATTGCCCCTTTCACTTGCCAAGTGTCCTGCTCATTTGGGCTGCTGGCCTCTATAACCACCTGGGATTATGTGGGTGTGGGTTGGTACCCAGGGATAAAGGATAGCATGGCATCATTCTCAGTGATGGTTCTTAAATATGACTCTGACATAGTTTCTTAATGACCTGTTTCCTACTGTAATTCTAAACTTGTCATTTTCCTTTGCCTTCCTATAAACGAGGGGTAGGAAACCTACCAATAAGGAAGGAAAGAGAAACTCTTTGGATGATAGGTGCCCTAAGAGAAGTGCCATTCTAACATTGTTAGAATAGTCCCGAGGGTCTTGTGTTTTAGATCTTAACTTGGCATTCTTATTACCTAGAACCCATGGGCAGTCCCTTTGAATGACAGTAAATTAGAGAGAAGGTAGTAAGTCAAGTAGTCAAGTCACTTTGGTCACTGAAACTCCCTTCCTAGGACTTTGCCAGCCCTTGGCAGTAGCCAAGGCTGACAGCAGGTCTTCTCTCACAGTCATTGGTCCAGTCCCGGAAGGCAGGGATTTCTTCTGCAATGGCTACACGCACCTCTCTCAAGGATGAAGAGCTGGTAAGTGACCCATGGGCTTTTGTGAGCCCACTGGCCTAAAAACTGGTTATCATCTTTATAGCCATACTAACTGAGAATTCAAGAGTGTTGGGCACACATCATTAATGAAACAGATAAAAAGCTTTGGGTCTGAGTTTTCCACGCTGGAAGAGGTAAGGAGCCAGAACAAAGGTAAGACCAAGTCTCACGTTGGAGTATGTGACCAATGAACTCAGGGTTTTATGGTGGGGCTAGTATCCTCTGTTTCCTTAGAAACCTTGAACGCTGGGAAAAGGTTCAGATGTAGCATTCAAGTAAGATCTCTCTTGGATGACCAGGAGCACATGACATTGGGGGGCTTCTTTCTTCCAGTCTTGGCTATGGGCTGGGCCAGGCTAGAGTCTCTCCTTTATTGCCAGAGGAGAAACCAGGGTCTTGATAACCCTGCAAGGATCTCAGTTCTGGTATCTCTCAGCAGAGACCTAAAGTTGTTGGCGGGTGATGGGGTATGTGTCTTTCAGAAATCCCATGTGTATAAGAAAACCCTGCAGGCCTTAATCTACCCCATCTCGTGCACCACACCTCACAACTTTGAGGTCTGGACGGCCACTACCCCGACCTACTGCTATGAATGTGAAGGTCTGCTCTGGGGCATTGCCCGGCAGGGCATGCGCTGCAGTGAGTGTGGAGTCAAGTGCCATGAGAAGTGCCAGGACCTGCTCAACGCCGACTGCCTGCAGCGTGAGTGCCCCTGTGGTGAGGAGTGTAGAGCAGGGACAGCAGGGCCTCTCCAAAATAGTCTTGCAACAAAGAGCTAGGATGGCCAGACTGTCATTCCTCTGGTTTACCTGATCTTTGAGCTCTTTCTTTTTCAGAGAAAGTACGGTCTTGAGTCAAGGGGCATTGCCTTTCCAAATAACAGGTCTTACAGCACTCGCTCAAGCACCTTTAGGAAAACATTTTTTGAGCTTTCTGTGGCCCTGTGGCAGAATTGGATCTCTTCTAGGATTCAGATGATCCCAGAATCTGCTTGAGTAGTGTACATGCTGCAGTGGCCATATTGCCCAAATGACTAGAATATGTTTAATTGGGGACCAAAACTAATGAGGGAGTTCTGTGAGTTTCCACACTTCACAGAAGAACCTCTTAAAGTATAGACCCTAGGACCCAGGGAAGGTGGCATTTTTTTCCTTGATTATAGATGCAGCTTTTAGACAGAGTGCCAGGAACAGAACCATCAAATGGATCAGGCAGAGGTCCCAGAGGAGAATGTGCCAGACCCCCAAGGCCCTGACTAAATACGTGATTTGTTGTGCCATCATGGAGTGGGGCAAATAGGAGCAGGAAAAGCAACAAGTTTCTGTCAAAGGAGTTGGCAGCCCTCCAAATTCTTGCTCCTTGCTCTGCTCCTGCAGGGCTTATACCACTGTGGCTAGACCTCAGGAGGAGCGGGGGTTAGGGATGTGGGAAAGTATTTTCTTGCTCCTCCAGGTCTTTCAGGTGTTATTCAGAGCTAAGCCATAGCAAAGAAAGTTTCAAGGATTGTGGGAGGAGAAAGGAAGGTTACCTTTAGACTCATAAGCACTTCATTATCCCAAGGAAAGATATGTGACACAAATGGGGCCCAGAGAGAGGCTTCAAAGAATTGTTCCCTTAAAATGTCTTTCTGCGAAGAGCCCTAGATTGGTGCCAGTGGCATGGCTACAGCAGACATGCAGAAACAGGTAGAACAAAGTCAGTGGAAGAAATGGGGCTCTGAAAAGACTGAATATGAATGCTGGTGATGACTTTGCCCAAACCCATCATGGCGGCGGGGGGGGGGGGTGGTTGCGGTGAGAAGCACAGATGTCAGCAGACTCTTGCTTTAATTGCTGAGAACTAGCAGCCAGACAGACTGTATAGGCAGCTTGCTGGAAACCTTCTGAAATGCTGCTCTGTAGCAAGAGTGTCTACCTTTTTCTCAAGGGCCTTCTAGAGGTGCTAATCCAAGGAAGTAGCAGTGCATGGGATATGCTAGCTAAATGGCAAGACTAGGATGCAACCCAGGTCATTTTTCATTTATCAGAAAGTATCTTCTTCCTAAAGCTTCTGTGAAGCTCAGGGTGGAATGAATTGCCCTACTATGGGCCTCCTGTGACAGAAGATCCACTTACCGTCTTTCCAGGGTTAGGATGCAGATGTTGGCCTTAATTTTTGCTCCAGGTTTTGTAGAAAAGGCCCAAGCCTTTGGAGAATAGAGAGAGGTAAGAGCCAGTCTGCAGAGTCAGTAAAAGAAGGAAGGGCCCCTTTGTGACAAGCCCATTTGGTGAAACACATCAGAGGAGTCTGTTCTGCCATAATCCTTAGGACAGCAGGGGAAACCTGCTAGCCTCTGAGATGACCTATCTGGCGTCACAGCCGGTAAAGATGTCCCTTGCCATCTCTGCCAGGATAATAATGATGCTGGTAACAATAAAAGCGACCATTTATTTGAGTTCCTGTTAGGTGCCAGGCTCTGGGCCAGATGCTTTATATATGCTAACATAATGCTTCTTAAAATCCCAAGAGTTAAGTGCTGATTTCTTAGAAGAACCTGGTTTACCCAGCTAGGAGTGGTGGAGTGAGGATTTAAACCCAACCCTGTCTCATACCAAAGGCCATACTTTTCTTTCTATACTACATTATTTTCTGAGATTAAAGGCATTAGAGTCCTGAGGCAGAATCCAGTGTATGCTCTGATGAACTCTGGGATCTGTATCATGGCTTGGAAGTTGGATGAGATTGGTGGAGTTGTCATGTGCACCCACCCACCCTCCCTGGTAACTGAGATACCCATTGGTGGTATTTTGGCCTTAAACTTGAAGGGTACCTCTCAACCATGTGGGATAGAAGAAAGACAAGGCCAACTTCAGGCTAAGCTACACTTTTTGTTTCTTTTTTTTTTGATGAAAAATTCAATATATATCTAAGTGAAATAGTATAATAAACCCCCATAATAATTATCAAGTTTTTGCTGCTTAAATTCCACTAGCCAGGCATTAAACTTCAGCAGGTCCCATATTGATTAACTTTTCCCAGGGCCATCCCAGTGTTAAGCTCCTTCTACTTCTCAGTGACCTCTCCCAGGCCCTATTCCTCAGCCTGACCCTTGGTCTGGTGGGTGGCCTATTGGTTATCTTACTTTCTGTCTCTGGTCATTATTCAGGGGCTGCAGAAAAAAGTTCTAAACATGGAGCTGAGGACCGGACCCAGAACATAATCATGGCCATGAAGGACCGCATGAAGATCCGAGAGCGGAATAAGCCAGAGATCTTTGAGGTTATCCGAGATATCTTTACTGTAAGCAAAGTTGCCCATGTGCAACAGATGAAAACAGTGAAGCAGAGTGTACTGGATGGCACCTCCAAATGGTCGGCCAAAATTACCATCACTGGTGAGTAGGCCAAAGTTTGAGAGGACAGGAATGCCTAGGCTGTGGGGAGGAACCTGGGGAAGAAGCATCCTGAGTTGAGGGAACAGGGGGCTAGAGGGAAAGAAGATAGAATTGAGGGAAGAAGGGAAGGCCTTCCTCCTCTCCTAGACCCTGGTGCCATCAGGTATTGGGAGAGCAAGGCCAGCTCTACAAGTGATATGAATGATAATGAAGGATTTGGTAACAATCTGATGTTATGTACTTGGTTAACGTCTCATATTACAAGAGGTAGGGGTGGGGGAAACAGGATAGGTAGGAGATCAGGGAATAGTTAAACTAGTGCTTTACTAGCTTGGTGGGTGTGGCTGAAGCATGTATATATCAATATTAGGGGTAAGTGGTCAGTTAGGGCTCTGGTGAGCAGGTGGGATTCTTGGGCCAGCTTTTGAGAGAAAGACTGGTGGCCCAGGACTAAGCGTAGATGTGGAGAACTGAGATTAGTGTTCCCTTGCAAGGAGCAGATAGAGACTGCTCTAAGATGGAGAACATATGAGTGGTGCTATGGAGGACTTCTGACTTCTGGAATGTACTCTAAAGCCTCCTCCTCTGTAATTGGTTTGCAGTGGTGTGTGCCCAGGGCCTACAAGCCAAGGACAAGACAGGATCCAGTGACCCTTACGTGACTGTGCAAGTGGGCAAAACCAAGAAGCGTACCAAGACTATTTTTGGGAACCTGAATCCTGTTTGGGAAGAGAAGTTCCATTTGTAAGTCACAGAAGGCTTTGTCTTACCTGGGACTGTATGTACCTTAGAAGCAGCATTAAATCCTATTATTCTTGGCTTGGACCCTAAGAGGGATGGGGCAGTGGCACTGGAGAAAACCCATTTCTCACAGGCTTCAATTGGGCAGCAGCCATTTATTTCCTGGGTTTTTTTTTATGGACTGTTACGTCAGGATTACTTTACCCAGGCCCTGTCTTAAGTAGGGCTATTAAAGGGACTCCTGGGCACTCCATACTGCTTTTTCTAGTGTTAGATTTTCCTACTGCTCAGTGACAAAACCAGGGACTGACCACCCTATTGTGTACCTCTCAGCCTTGCCATCCTGCCTAGGAAGGATTAGACTCTTCTGGAGAGTTGGGAAGGAATGTCTGAGTAATTCTGACTTGAAGATAGAAATCTGGGGTCCGGAGAAGTTTCCATTTCCCTTAAAAGGCTCTGCTTTTTCTCCTGCCTCAGCTCCTACTCCTACTCCCTTTCCTATTGTCTCATTTTCTTACAGACTTTCATAAGACAGTAAGGGATGGTTGTTGAAAAGTGGCAAGCTCTAATCTAGGACATGGAATAATGTTTGGAGAATCTAGATGCCTTGTCACACCCCTAAGGCCTAGGACCAGGACTTAAGAGTCTGAATTAGCTAAGCCGGCTGGTTATGTAGAGACTTTCTTCTCTTGGCTCCCTGGAGAAGTCATGTGGAAAGGGATTGGGGCCGAGTACAGTTGGCCTCCAGTTCAGAGGCAGTAGTTACTGGGTTGAGCACCTACTTCTTTAAGAATCTGAGTGGTTCCTGCTTGAATTCTTTTTATTCTAAATTAATTCTAAATGAATTGACTCTGTAGTCAGTTTTGCCTGTTTTTATCCATTTAGCAAATACATTCTTTTTTATTTTATTTTATCTTATGTTAGTCACTGTACAGTACATCATTCGTTTTTGATGTAGTGTTCCATGATTCATTGCGTATAACACCCAGTGCTCCATGCAATATGTGCCCTCCTTAATACCCATCACCAGGCTAACCCATCCCCCACCCCCCTCCTCTCTAAAACCCTCAGTTTGTTTCTTGGAGTCCATAGTCTCTCGTGGTTCGTCTCCCCCTCCAGTTTCTCCCCCTTCATTTTTCCCTTCCTTCTCCTAATGTCCTCCATGCTATTCCTTATGTTCCACAAATAAGTGAAACCATATGATAATTGACTTTCTCTGCTTGACTTATTTCACTTAGCATCATCTCCTCCAGTCCCATCCATGTTGATGTAAAAGTTGGGTATTCATCCTTTCTGATGGCTGAGTAATATTCCATTGTATATAGGAACCACATATTCTTTATCCATTCATCTGTTGAAGGGCATCTCAGCTCTTTCCACAGCTTGGCTATTGTGGACATTGCTGCTGTGAACATTGGGGTGCATATGGCCCTTCTTTTCACTACATCTGTGTCTGTGGAGTAAATACCGAGTAGTGTAATTGCTGGGTCATAGGGAGCTCTATTTTTAATTTTTTGAGGAACCTCCACACTGTTTTCCAAAGTGGCTGTACCAACTTGCATTCCCACCAACAGTATAAGGGGGTTTTCTTTTCTCCACAACCTCTCCAACATTTGTTGTTTCTTGCCTTGTCAATTTTTGCCATCTAACTGGTGTAAGGTGGTATCTCAGTGTGGTTTTAATTTGAATTTCCCTGATGGCTAATGATGATGAACACTTTTTACATGCGTCTGTTAGCCATTTGTATGTCTTCTTTGGAGAAGTGTCTGTTCATGTCTTCTACCCATTTATTGACTTGATTATTTGTTTTTTGTAACTGTAGAAAGAGAAATTAGAGAATTGATTCCATTTACAATAGCACCAAAAACCATAAGATACCTTGGAATAAACCTAACCAAAGAGGTAGAGGATCTGTACTCTAGGTACTACAGAACACTCATGAAAGAAATTGAAGAAGACACAAAAAGATGGAAAAACATTCCATGCTCATGGATCAGAAAAATAAACATTGTTAAAATGTCTGTGCTGCCCAGAGCAATCTATACTTTCAGCGCCATCTCGATCAAAATTCCAATGATATTTTTCAAAGTGCTAGAACAAACAATCCTAAAATTTGTGTGGAATCAGAAAAGACCCCGAATTGCCAAGGAAATGTTGGGGGAAAAAACAACAAAACTGGGGGCATCACGTTGTCTGATTTTAAGCTATATTACAAAGCCGTGATCACCAAGACAGCATGGTACTGGCACAAAAACAGACACATAGACCAATGGAACAGAATAGAGAGCCCAGATACGGACCCTCAACTGTATGGTCAAGTAATCTTTGACAAAGCAGGAAAAATACGCAATGGAAAAAAGACAGTCTCTTCAATAAATGGTGCTGTGAAAATTGGACAGCTATATACAGAAGAATGACAACCATTCTTACACCATACACAAAGATAAACTCAAAGTGGATGAAAGACCTCAGTGTGAGACAGGAATCCATCAAAATCCTAGAGGAGAGGGGCGCCTGGGTGGCTCAGCCGGTTAAATATCTGCCTTCCGCTCAGGTCATGATCCCAGTGTCCTGGGATCGAGCCCCACATCAGGCTCTGTGCTCAGCAGGGAGCCTGCTTCTCCCTCTTCCACGGCCTGCCTGCCTGCCTACTTGTGCTTTCTCTCTCCCTCTGTCAAATAAATAAATAAAATCTTTAAAAAAAAAAATCCTAGAGGAGAACATAGGCAGTAACCTCTTCGACATTGGCCACGCAACTTCTTTCAAGACATGTCCCCAAAGGCAAGGGAAACAAAAGCAAAATTGAACTTTTGGGACTTTATCAAGGTAAAAAGCTTCTGCACAGCAAAGGAAACAGTCAACAAAACAAAGGGGCAACCCACAGAATGGGAGAAGATTTTTGCAAATGATACTACAGATAGAGGGCTGATATCCAACATCTATAAAGAAATTCTCAAACTCAGCACCCAAAAAACAAATAAGTCAATAAATGGGCAGAAGACATGAATAGCAAATACATTCTTAAACCCCTATTCTGTAGAAGACACTGTAGATGATATTGTGTATCTAAAATGTGCAAGACATGGCGCACCCGGGTGGCTCAGTTGGTTAAGTGTCTGCCTTTAGCTCAGGTCGTGATTTCAGGATCCCGGGATCGCACGCCCATTGGGCGCCCTGCTCAGTGGAGAACCTGCTTCTCCCTCTCCCCCTACCCCTCCTCCTGCTCTTTCTTTCTCTCTGTCTCTCTAATAAATAAAATCTTAAAAAAAATAAAATGTATAAGACAATCTGCCTTCAAGAAGTTCCTTGTCAATTTGTCTATTTTTCAGTAGACCAGCAGTTATACTATAGTACTTTAATGGGATGTGCAAAGATACTATGAGAACACAGAGAAAAAAAGCAGCAAATTCTATCATTGTATGAGGCAGTAGGATCCCGTAAGCACCTGTGAGGGAAGGAGAGCATGTGGGGTACCTGGCCAAACTCCCTTTTCCAAAGCAAACATCATAGGGAAAAATAACAATTCAACTGGGTTTTAAAGAATGAAGTTCACCAAGCACATACTTAGATAGATGGGGGAGCTGGATGGAAAGCTAAGCAGATATGACCAGATGGACATATCATGAACATTAACACCTTTACTGACTTTGGGAAGGGAACTAGCAGTTGCTTCCTAGAGGTCTTTAGCATTTGTCCACCGTTTGGTGTTGTTGATACAGCTAGCAGCACAGGAAATCAGAATTGTCCCTAATTACTCTTCCCCCCAACCCCCACCCTTCTTTGTGTCAAGGGAATAAGGACTCGATAATGGTGTGTAGAGCCACCCAGGCTGACTAGGATAGTTTGTCTCACTTGGAACTTTAGTACCACTGTTCCCTGACTCCTTCTCTTCCTCTGCAGGGCCTCAAGTACAGTTGATGGAGCTTTGGGAGGGAATTGGAAGTACTAAGAATGGGTGTTGCTTTGTTGGTCCCTAACAGAGCTTGCCTGTTTCTCTCACAGTGAGTGCCACAACTCTTCTGACCGCATCAAGGTACGTGTATGGGATGAGGATGATGACATCAAGTCGAGAGTAAAGCAGCGGCTAAAGCGAGAGTCTGATGATTTCCTTGGCCAAACCATTATTGAGGTTCGGACACTGAGTGGTGAGATGGACGTCTGGTACAACTTGGGTAAGGAAACAGGACCAGAGAAAGTTGCTGAGAAGTGATAGTATGAATGGAAAATCTGGGGGAAAATCTTATCTACTAAAACCATCACTCAGTCCCTAAAACATTCCTCTATACAGAGTGTGCCTTACCTGCAGAGAACCGATCATGTGTGGAGATGGGGGACAGAGGTGTGGAAGTGGCTGGAACTCACTCTGGCTGGACATTCTTCAGATTTCAGAAGGCCCTTTAATTTTCATGCTCACCTCTAATAGTTTTAGCTCCCTATTCTCTTAATGGCATAAGAGAATTTCTATGGGGAATATTTGGGATATGTATAGACGATGTGGTCGCTGGAGTAAGTTCACCCTATTAGGTGAACCCCTACATCAGTGCCTCTTTTTCCTTGGGTTAAGCCAGGATGAGGGATGTCTGTGTTCTCTGTAGTTGCATTGGTGTCAATCTCTGGTTCTTTTCTTCTTAGAGAAGAGGACAGATAAATCAGCCGTCTCAGGGGCTATCCGACTACAAATCAGTGTGGAGATCAAGGGGGAGGAGAAGGTAGCACCATATCACGTGCAGTATACGTGTCTCCATGAGGTGAGCCAGCCCTTGGTAGATGGGGGTGTCAGAAAGCTGTGCTGGGAAGGGTCCTTGACAGTAAATAGGATTGCTGAATGGTTGAAGATCTGGGACCTGTTTTTTATTCACTGTGCTACCCCAGAGAGCCCAAGTAATAATCCCAGCCTTAGTTCTCTTTCACTAATGTAAGCGCAGCCTACTGGGACCACACGAGGAACTAGCAATGACTTGAAAGACAGAATTTCTTTGGCACCCTATTCACATTCTCCTGGACTTTACCACCAGTTTTTGGTTTTGTTTTTAATATGTATTTAACTCTTTCCTTTGCTCTGTCTCCTGCAGAACCTTTTCCATTACCTCACAGACATTCAGGGTAGTGGAGGAGTCCTGATCCCTGAGGCTCGAGGAGATGATGCATGGAAGGTGTACTTTGATGAGACTGCCCAAGAAATTGTGGATGAATTTGCCATGCGTTATGGCATCGAGTCCATATATCAGGCCATGACGTGAGGCTCCCCTGGGACTTTGGGAAGTGGCTGCTAACTTGTAGGGAGGCTAATGAAGGCACATGGAGAGAGTGAACAGGTCCTTAGTGGGGTAGTATGCAGTGAATTGTTGCTTTCCTCCCTGAGCTGAGGTGAGGTGGGTCTGTGCCCCAAGGCAAAGAAAATATATGTATAAAGGGAGTATGTTTATCAGGAATTCAGGGAGAAGGTATTTATTTGTCTCCCCCAGGGTTCAGAGATAGGAAGGGCAAAGGGCATAAGAGGGTATGCCAGGACAAACTTGCCCAAACATCACAGGCCTGAGGAGATACCGCATGTGTGCTTACGTATATGTGTGTGATAGACAAGCTTTCATAGATTCACTAAACTATAGGGAAAGCAGCTGTGTCTGGAGTTGAGCAAGACTCCTATGCCAGAAATTTTTGCCTACTATGAGAAGAGGTATTGTTTGTATATTGCTGAGACTGCCACTAGAGCTGTGCTCAGGAAGCAGCCCCAGGTAAACAGAGGGTAACTCTTTCCCTGAATGTGCTTCATTTATTCTAAAAACTTTTATTAAGTTCCTTTTATGTGTCACACATTGTTCTAGGTGCTGAGAACACAAAGATGAATAAGATGGGGCCTCTGTGCTTGGGGAACTGAGTCTAGTAGGAAAGAGAGACCAGTAAACAATTACAGTATAATATGATCAGTGCTATGGTAGAAGTAATAACAGGGTATTATGAGAGCATCAGAATTTTAGGGGAGGCATGTGAGGGAAGCCATTAAAGAGATGACACTTGAACTGAGTCTTGAAATACAGGAAAGGTAGAAGAGCATTTCCGGTAGGGCATGTGCTGGGGTGTTGAGATGCAGCCGAACATAGAATATTCAAGGAATTACAGGAAGTTCATTATAGATGGCAAGAAAAAATATGGTGAGGAATGTGCTTTGAGAATGGCCTCCCTACCATTCTTACTCTGTTCATTCTCCCTGTATGATTTCATTCAAACCTATGACCTTAACCACTACTTCTGGGCTAGGGACTCCCAATTTTTTTTTCCAGATCACACCTCTTCCTGAATTTCAGATCCATTGTCATCTGCTTCCTTAGTATGCTAAATTCCAAATCGACATCGTCTCCACCAAATATGTGATATCTTCCTATATTCCCTATTTTAGTAAATGGAACAATTTTCTAGGCAGGTGTCCACACAAATTTAGGAGTCGGCATAAACTTTTCTTTCTTAATTACTACTGCCCCTTTAAATCCCCACATCCAAACTGTAAAACCTGGATTCTATCTCCTAAAAATGTTTTTAACCTATCACTATTACTATAGCACAATAATAATGATAATAATAACAACAACTCCCTTGTGCATTTCCTTATGTCCCAGGCACTGGTCTAAGCACTTGATGAATTTTAACTCATTTAATTCTCATATTAACCCCGTGAGGGGGTATCATTATCTTTCCCATTTTAGGTAAGAAAACAGGCATAGAGAAGCTTACGTAATTTATCCAAAGTCGCTGAGTAAGCGGTGGAGCTGTGAGTCAAAACCAGTCTTGCTCTAGAATCTATATTCTTTTTTTTTTTTTAAGATCTTATTTATTTATTTGAAAGTGAGAGAGAGAGAGCACGAGCAGGGGAAGAGGGAGAAGCAGGCTCCTCGCCAAGCAGGGAGCCCGATGGTGGGGCTCAATTCCAGGACCCTGGGATCATGCCTTGAGCCAAAGGCAAACGTCCAACCGACTGAGCCACCCAGGCGCCCCTAGAATCTATCTTCTTAACCATTTCTCTGTTCCATTTAGTGCTTCATTGCTTCTTTTCTGAATGATTGCAGTAACTCTTCAACTGCTCTTTCTGTCCTCGTCTCATCTCTCTCCAAGCCTTCTTTTCCAATTTATCATCAAAGGGAACTTTCTGAAAGACTAATCTGATCACACTGTGCCTTTATGTTAAAATTTGCCATGGTATTGAGGATAAACTCTTCTATTAACTATTCTGTGCTTGCTTCTCTTCTCTCATTTCTTGGTATTCCTCTATCAAATACCTGAACAGTGGCCATAACTGAGGTTTCAAATGAATCAGTCTCTCATGAATATGTTTGTCTTTTGCAATGCAATTTCCCTTTGCCTGCACACTTCTCCATTTGATTAATTCCTACTAATTCTTTAAGACTTGGTTCAGCCATCTTCTCTTTGAGAAATCCTATTCTAATCCCTTTCAGCCCCCAACCATTCTGACTGAGGTGATCTTCTTGTATGTTTCTACAGTGGTTTTGCCTAGCATGTCTTCGCTTATTGACTTTCTAACACTTCTTTCTCTGCCAGCCTATCACATCTTTGAATTCTAGCACCTAGAACAGGGCCTGGCACATGGTAGGCATTCATTGAATGTATATTTGAATGAATCAATTGTGAAGATCCTTGTATGCCAAGGTGATGGGAAGCTTCATATACACCAATGAGCTCTTTTAATTACTTAGTTTTTGCTGCAGGCCCTGAAGAGTCTTTGAGGCTGAGGATGCTATTTTTCAGGCACTTTGCATGTTTGTCATCCAAGTACATGTGTCCTGGTGTGCCAGCAGTGATGAGCACCTTACTGGCCAACATCAATGCCTACTATGCCCACACAACTGCCTCCACCAATGTCTCTGCATCTGATCGCTTTGCAGCTTCCAACTTTGGGGTGAGTGTGATGTAAAAACATACCTACTCATTTGTTATCAGTTAATAAAGTTTGATTTTTCCCAGTAGGCACTATAGAGTTGTTTAATATGCCTAAAATTCAGAGAGCTGACACTTAGATGAACTTGTTTCTTTATGGGTGTGTAGACTATGCTAATAGACTCTTCCTTATTTCATTATGGATAGGTAGACTTACTAATGGACTGTCCTCAGACATGGATACATGAGAGAAAGTGGAATAGCATCACTGTGGTTTCAGGGGTACCACCTGGGCTGAGGCAGAACCTCTCTAGGCCAAGAACTTGGTTGAGTCACCATGTTCCTTAGTCCTGCAAGTCCACAAGTAGACCTTTCTTAATATTATTTTGTTTCTCTCTGACTCATACCACTCAAGTTCATATGCAACTGATGTCTGAGTGAAGATTCCAGTATATTCCTGAGCCTATCCCTTTTCTAGTGTTTGGACTGTTTACCCTATCCAGGATGTGCCCTTTCCTGGTTTTAAGTTACTTGAGAAGTTGAATCTTTATTCAGAATGTCACCTGACACAAGTTCAATGTAAACTGAATGAAATATCTTTGACCAACCACAAAGATTACCTCTTAAGGAATAACATTACTGGGACTACTCCCAAATCTACTGGGTCTCTGAGCCCTGTTTTTTGGAAGTAACCATCTTCCCTTTTTTGGTAGAGTCTTTCTGTAGATTAATTAACATCATTGATTAAGCCACTCAAACATGTGTTCCATTATCTCATCCCATTATATATATTTATGTAAGTCCTAATGATCTATCATACAATCAGTGTATGAATTCTAAGAGTGCTATACCAACAGCCTATAGGCATGTGATTCCACATTTAGTTATACCTTTTCTATAAAAATCAACTATTAAAATAGTGTGGTGAGCACTGGGTGTTCTGTAAGACTGATGAATCACAGACCTGTACCCCTGAAACAAATAATACATTATATATTTATTAAAAATAATATAAAATACAAATAAATAGTGTATGTTATTTATTTTAACATTAAACAAGTATAAACTAAGGAAAATGATATGGAATGTGGTTGAAAGAGAAACCCTCTCAGGTCTGCTTGATCACCTTCCAAATGAATCAGTTTCTCCCTCTTATCCTTACTGGTATGCTGTGGCTATTTAACTGTTAAGAGCTGCTTGAGGGTAAGTCAGGAGACCACAGACTCAGGAACAAGTTGGAGAATGTGTTTTGAGTTTCCTTTTATTTGACTAAGAGGAGTTAGAGTCCCAAAGGGATGGAGATGCATGGGTCATCTCCTGTTGACTCTTATATAGAAAGAGCTGTTTCTCTCCTGGGAACTTCCTGTCCCCTTGCCAGTGTAAGAAAATTTCCCAGTTTGAGACAGAGCCACTAAGAGATGGAACAGGGGCCACCTATCCCAGTCCTCCGTTACATTGTTCGTTCTCATGGGCAGTGATGAGATAGGATGTGTCCCTAAACCAGTGTCTCCTCCTCACCCAGAGATGGTTCTGTTTCTGCTACAGTCTAGGGAGCTCAGATTATTTCTCTCTTCCCTGTTATTTGTTTCCTACCCTCAGAAAGAGAGATTTGTAAAGCTACTGGACCAGCTGCACAACTCACTGAGGATTGACCTCTCTACCTACAGGGTGAGTGAAGACATGACTGTGAGATGGAATAACAGATAATATCAAGCTCTGTCTAGAGAGCCTGTAGTCCAATCTTGGCTATAAAGATTAAAGGCAAGGAAAATTGGTCCCTGTCATCACACCTACGCACATGCCAGTGCCACTGACGTCTGTGGTTCTCCAAACTCCAAAGACCATGCAGTGTGTAAATAGCAAGTGTGGCTGTTTTTTTATAGGCAGTTGGCTTTCCAACCATACTGATGTCACTCTGTCAAATCCTCTGATGACCTTCTCATTAGGGTCGATAATCTCTTCCAGATTATGGAAGAGGATAATCTCTTCCAGAAATGCCCCTTATATTTCTTTTTTGTATTTTTCATGTTCTCTTATTTTTCAAGGGAGGTATGAGAATCTGGCTAAGGGGAGAGAAAGAGTAGCTTGGCTTGGGCAAGTGATTTGTAGCAAGGGTCATGTCCATTCCTAGAATGGAGGGAGGAAATAGATATACTAGGAGAAGGGGGTACCAGGGACAGGGCAGGACAGGAAAATGGGCAGTTTCCCAATTCTTCCTAAGTTAGATCTTCTTAGAATGGTTTTGTTACTTGCTTTAAAGTGTTGTGAATTTCCAGAACAGGCAATATATCCACATTAAAAAGTAAGTATAAAAATAACCTCAAAGTCAAAAAGAAGTGGAGTTTTAATTATCTGCAATTTCAGTGCCCTCCATTTGCATGAATAATGGAGAGTTGACAGTATATCTTATATTTGGCATGTAATTAGCCATTTTAAAGTTTAAAAAAGCAACCCTTAAAATGGAGAGTGGCTCAACATCTCCCTTCAGCTCTCCTTGGCAGCTTCCTCCTAAAACTCATGCCAAGGGGAATGAAGTGAGGCATGGTGGGAAGGTCCTAAGGAAGTCACTCCAAAGCAGTTTTGCTCAGAGCTCTGCCATCTTCTGGCTCTGGAAGGAATGTGGAATAGCTGAGGTCCCTTGCACAGAAAATATATATCCTTGATCTAAGTCTGGTCTGTAGTGTGGCTCCATTTATATTCCAGAATATACAGTTACATTATAACTTTTGAAGAACTCACTGTTTAGGTATAAGAATCTTCACCCAAGAAAAATGTGTGTATAAAATGTGTGTGTTTCTGTCTGTGTGTTCATTTGTGCAAATGCTTACACATTGCATGGGAAGTAGGGTTGGTGTAGGAGATGTTGCTTGCTGGGCTGGGGATTATTAACCCCTGCTTTAGGCAAGAGCCTGTCTTTGTCATAGAAAAGAGAGGGGAGACTTTAGTTTTACAGCTTTTTTGTTCAGCTCAACTGGGGAAAATCCCAGTGGGTATTAGTTAAGGAAGCTTTTTATTTCATTGCTTTTGGCAGGGAAGGCTTTCATATTTCTCTTTTCCTTTCTTAAATTTGCTTAATTTGCAACAGAATAATTTTCCTGCTGGAAGCCCTGAGCGGCTTCAGGACTTGAAGTCAACAGTGGATTTGCTGACCAGCATTACTTTCTTCAGAATGAAGGTAAGAGATAAACTGGGCTAGATGGTGATGGACTGGGCACCTGGCCACAGGAACATGGAGAATAAGAATCATTGGGCACAATCTGAGGCTATAGTATTCATCACCTCTAAGCGCACATTTCCATACACCTGTTCCCTGGGTTACATCTGAGAAGACCGTGGATCAGCAGGGATGGGATGGGCAGTTCTCCCAATCAGGTATCCTAGCAATTTCATCCTAGGGCAGGGTGCAGGGACCCATCGAGAGATGCTGGGATCTGGAATAGGTTGAGGGGAATTCTAGGAGGAGATCACTCAGGTGAGCAGGACCATGGGCCCATATTTCTTTTATTAATTGGCAGGTGCAAGAACTGCAGAGCCCTCCAAGAGCCAGCCAGGTGGTAAAGGATTGTGTGAAGGCCTGTTTGAACTCCACATATGAATATATCTTCAACAACTGCCATGACTTGTACAGTCGCCAGTACCAGCTGGTAAGAGGTTCAGGATCAGGTGGGACCAACTGTCAGTGGCCCTTGGATCCTCAGTTTTCCTTTACTGTGGTTATGGTGGAAGGGAGCTTAGGACAAAGTCCTTGATGTTCTTGAGGGTGAGTAAAGTGTAGAGTGAGGACCTTCTAGACCATGTGAGACATTTGTGGATTGATAGGGACCATTGGACGAGATGTGACATAACTGAGTTGAGCAGAAGTGGCAACAGTGAATTTTAGTTTGGTGCTAAGTGACCAAAATTTGGGCAGTTTTAGCAGGGGAGTAGGTGAATTCTCAGTCCATCTCAGAATCTCTTTTCTCTCCCAAGCTTATTTGTTCCAGGCTGCCTTCCTCTGAGATACGTAGTTGTCTCTCTGAACTACCGGCTTGTGGAAATTTAACTTTTCTCTTTGACACTTCTCTCTGCATAGCATGGTCTTCTGAGATTTGTTCATTAGCTGACTGTCAAGGCTGACTCTTATGCTTCTGTGAGGCTGAGCTACTTCACTTGTTTTATGCTGGCATCCTAACCTACTACCTGGTGACTGTGTATATTTTTCTAGATCCTTTCAATAGTATCTTTTATTTTCTAATTTCAAAGCCAGGACTTCTTTCTGGGTCTAGTTACTAGTTTACAGTTTCTGTCTTAATAATTCTTTTCTTTTTTTAAAAGATTTTATTTATTTATTTGATAGAGACAGACACAAGAGAGGGAACACAAGCAGGGGGAGTGGGAGAGGAGAAACAGACTTCCCAAGGAGAGGGAGCCTGACGTGGGTCTCGATCCCAGGACGCTGGGATCATGACCTGAGCCGAAGGCAGACGCTTAACGACTGAGCCACCCAGGCACCCCCTGTCTTAATAATTCTTGCAGACCATGAATTTGCAGAATAGATTCCCTTTAGTCCAACAAATATGTATTGAATGAGTCAGGTCTGAGGAAAGCATAGTGCTCCTTCAATTAGTTAGCAGTTTCTAAGCATATATATAACTCTAATCAAAGCAGTCTGTGAGAAGTGCCTTGAAACCTCAGTAAAATTGAAGGGATTCCAAGAAGGAAGAAGTCAGATATTGGGAAAAGCTACTAAAACAAGGGCATTTGACATAGACCTTAAAAGGCAGTAGGATTTGGACAGCAAATGATGGGAGGACAACCTAAATCTCTTAGACATTTGCTTATGGTGAATACATCCAATTTGTAATGCTTCCTAGGAGTACCTCACTTAAGACTAAAATCTTGTTCACACTGCCTCCTCCCATTCCCAAATGCTCTTTTTGTGCCAGCCCTATCTTTAAGGCTTCCTCCTTTTAAGTTTTATAAAACGTCCCATTGGTTCTGAAGCTCATGTTTAGCTTTGTTTGTTTAGCTTACCACACTCTGGGGTCCTTTGTCATCCATCTGTGAATTCTCTTTGGTTGGAGAAGACATAGTTCTCAGCTTTGATTTTTCAACTATGAAGGGGTATATCTGAATATTTAGTCTCTGTTCCTTAGCATGAGATGAACCTGGACTTTGAAAGAGAGCTTATAAACCATTCAGGTACTTTATTTAGCCTTTGAATTTTGCCAACTGTTTTTTACTTTTTTTCACTCTCATTTTCTCATTATTCATTATTTACACTGAGGCAAACCATTGGTGTCTTTTTATTTATTTCTACTCACTTTCAGTAATTGGTTCATTTATCCATTTATTCCCTTAACAAACTGAACATGTAGGGATGTAAAGTTAAGACACATCTCTGTTTTTGGAGAGCTCATCATTTGGTGGAGGCAGGTGGCACAAATTACTAGATTTATTTATTTTTTTAATGTATTGGGTATTATTATTATTATTATTATTATTATTATTATTATTATTACTGAATTTCATTGTAGTTGCCAAAGGTTCATAGAGCGTGTTCTGGGAACCTACAAGAGAGGCATCTAAGCAGACCAGTGGTGTCAGGGAAAACTTTCAGAAAAGGTAAAGCTCAGCCTGAATTTTGAGGAATAAGCAGGAGTTGGTTAATGAAAGGGGTTGGGGAAGAGAGGGATTACCATATAGAGGTAGTAGAATGTTTGGAGGTACAGAATTGTAAATGAGTATGTTAATTTGAAAAAAATATAAGCAGTTTAATTTTTTTTAAAGATTTTATTTATTTGATAGACAGTGAGAGAGGGAACATAAGCAGGGGGAGTGGGAGAGGGAGAAGCAGGCTTCTCGCTGAGCAGGGAGCCCTATGCGAGGCTCGATCCCAGGACCCTGGGATCATGACCTGAGCCGAAGGCAGACGCTTAACCAACTGAGCCACCCAGGTGCCCCGAAATATAAGCAGTTTAATTAGGGTAGTTACAATGTCAGGCTTTGGAGTTCACCTATCTGGGATCAGATCTTGGTTCTACTCTTTATAGCTATAAGACCTTGGACAAGTCATTTAACCTCACTGCCTTTGACTGAACTTCCTCTTCTGTCAAATTAAGGTGATGGTAATTTCTACCCAATGGAGTTGTTAGGAGGATTAAATGAGATAACCCATGTAAAGTTCTTAGGGTGCCTGGCACCTAATAAGCACTAAATAAGTGGTGGTTGTGGGGCGGTGATGGCTGCAAGGAAAGGGAATTGGTAAGGTGTGGGGTTGAGAAGAGAGGTCATATTATGAAGGCCTTTTGTGTTAAGCGGTGGAGTTGAAACTTATTGAAGGCCTTGACTGAAGGCCACTGAAGGGCAGAGGAGTCATGCTATGAGAGAGTCCTTGCAGAAAGATCACTAACAACTATGTGGAAGAGGATTAGAATGAAGATTAAAGATCAGTTAGGAGACCCTTGAATGATAAGGATAAGGTAGTGGCAGAAAAAGTTAAAGGAAGAGATGTATTTAAGTGATATTAAGCAGGCAGAATCCACATTCTGTGGGTTCTGTCCTGGTTTCTGGTAACTTCCTTGTAATGCAGGCTTATTAAGGACTGTGGAGACTGTGATGACATATGGCATCGCACATAAAAGTCCTATCCCTCTTCTTCTGGGTGGTTCCAACTTTGCTTTTGTCCCAGTGGGAGATAAATGTCCATTCCAGTAGTGACCCCCTCCTTCTCCTGTCCAGGGTCTGAATGTAGAACTGCTTCTCCTTTCCTGAGATTCACCATTGTATTCCTTTACCTCTTCCCAACCAAGTCTTTTTTTCTTCCCCTGGCTTTACTGGAATATAATTGACGTATAACATTGTGTATGCTTAAGGTGTGCAATGTGATGATTTGATACAAGTGTATATTGTGAGATGTTTACCACAGTAAGGCCTGCGCCTCACGTAATTATCATTTTTTGTTGTTATGGTGAGAACATTAAAGCTCTGCTCTCATAGCATCTTTCCAGTATATAGTATGGTATTGTTAGCTATAGCCAACCTTGCTGTACCTTAGATCCCCAGAACTTACTCATCTGAACTGAAAGTTTGTACCTGTTGACCAGCATCTCACCATTTCCCCTACCCCTCATCTCCTGCCCAACACCATTCCACTCTTTCTATGAGTTTGATGTTTTTAGATTTTACACAGACGTGAGATCATACAGTATTTATCTCTTTCTGTCTGATTTATTTAATTTAGCATAATGCCCTCAAGGTCCATCCTGTTATCACAAATGACAGGCTTTCCTTCTTTTTTAAGGCTGAATAATAATTTGTTATATTTATATACCACATTTTCTTTATCCTCTCATCCACTGGTAAATACTTAGGTTGTTTCCATGTGTTGGCTTTTATGACTAATACTACAATAAACATAGAGGTACCATTAAATATTTGAGATAGTTACTTCGTTTTCTTTGAATATATACCTAGAAGTGGGAAGGCTGGATCATAGGGTAGTTTTCTTTTTAATTTTTTGTGGAACCTCCATACTGTTTTCCATAGTGGCTTTACCAATTTACATTTCCTGCCAGCAGTGCACCAGGATTCCCTTTTCTCCATATCCTGGCCAGCATTTGTTATCTCTTAGTTTTTTGAAAATACTCATTCTAACAGGTGTGAGGTGACATCTCTTTGTGGTTTTTATTTGCATTTTCCTGATGTTTAGTGATATTAAATACTTCTTTGTATACTTGCTGGGCATTTGTTGTTGTTTGTTTATTTATTTGAGAGAGAGAGAGCTGAGCAGGGAGCCCGATTCAGGGTTTGATCCCAAGACCCTGAGATCATGACCTGAGCCAAACTCAGTCTTAACCGACTAAGCCACCCAGGCACTCCTTGCTGCTGGACATTTGTATGTCTTCTTTGGAGAAAGGTCTATTCAAGTCTTCTACCTATTTTTTAATCAGATTTTTTTGTTTGCTAATGAGTTATATTCCTTATATTTTGGATATTAATCCCTTACCAGATAGAAGGTTGGCAGATGTTCTCTCCCATTCTGTAGGTGGCCTTGTCATTTTGTTGATTGTTTCTTTTGTTCTACAGAAACTTTTTGGTTTGATGTAGTTCCACTTGTTGATTTTTGCTTTTGATGTTTGTACTTTGGTGTCATATCCAATCATTGCCAAGGCCATTGTGAAGGAGCTTTTTCTCCTATGTTTTCTTCTGGGAGTTTTATGTTTTCAAATCTTGTATTTAAGTCCTTAATCCATTTTGACTTAGTTTTTGTGAGCGGTGTAAGATAGGGGTCCAGGTTCATTCTTTTGCATGTGAATATCCAGTTATCCCAACACCATTTATTGAAGAGACTATCCTATCCCCATTGAGTATTCTTGGCTCATCAAGACCTTTTCTTATACAGCTAGGCAGATAGCTTCCTAGATAACAGTTCTTCCTCCTAATAGCATTCATGAGGTTAAGGGAAGTCCTTAACCCACTGAAGGTTGGACCCACTTGCATGCTAGGTCTGTGCAGTAGCTCCTGCAGAACTTGAAGGAGCTTCTCAGAGCTGAGATGTATATGTATGTGTGTGATGATGTAGGGGAGGTGTTGGAGGAGACTGCCATTGGGGGTCACATGGAACTAGACCTATTTAGTAATGCTGGAGGGGCAACTTACTTTGGCTGAGGAGTCACTATACTCATAGCTACTGAGAGAATGAAGAAGAGGGGCTGGCATCCTTATGTCTCCTATACTGACCAAACTTATATTATGCCCTGGAGCTGGGGAGAGAAGTTCTCTGGGATGGACTGTTTGTGTATAAGGACCTCCCAACAGTCACCCCTCTGAAAGAACATGGGCAGTCTTGTGGAAGACAGGCTCTAGGAAAAGAAGGGTACCTGATTCTAAAGGGGTATGGGGAGGGGAAGAGAAAGAGGGAGATTGGAGACATTCTCCATATTCTACTCTGATTCTCACTGTCTCCTCTGGAACAAGAAACAGGAACTACCTCCAGAGGAACAAGGACCCAGCATTCGGAACCTGGATTTTTGGCCCAAACTCATCACACTCATTGTGTCAATCATAGAGGAAGATAAGAATTCCTACACACTCATTCTGAACCAGTGCGTATCAACCCACTTGGCCCTGTGTGGTTGGTGGTTGGCTTGTCCATCTGTCTAACAGCCTCTTTCTTTCCTATCTCTGTGTGTTTGCAGTGCCACCTCTTCTTCCTGTACGTCCATCTGTCCCTCTGTCCCTTGTATCTGTCTGAGTAACTGTTTCTGGAGACAGGTGTGGAAACATAATGGGGGGCCCTACCTAGACTGAGCCAGCCTCCCTGGAGTGAGAGGCTCCTGGGAATGGCTGCCATAAGAGTCCCAGGGGATCCAGAGATCATGTGTGTATGTGTCTGTCCACTGTGAATAAAGTGGGCTTTCTGATGCCTACCTCTTTGCACTTTTTCGTCCACCTTCTTTAGCCTGGGCCTGCCTTCTAGCCTCAACCCTTCTCCTCTGGGCCTCAAATCCCTGCCTTCTGGGCATCCTCTTCCCTGGGCCCACCTTGCCTGAAGGGATCCCCTGCCCCCACTTGTCCTTCCACTGGCTCCTGGGTCCCTTTTCTCCAAAATGAGCCTAGTCCTGTTTCCTAGGCTTCTCCCCTCTCCTACCTGACCTCTAAGAGATTAGGCACATTAGCTTTGGAATCAGTCAAATCAAAAAGCTCTTGCTTTGTTCTCTGACTGTGGCTTCTTCCGTCATCCAGGTTTCCTCAAGAGTTGAATGTGGGAAAAGTCAGCGCGGAAGTGATGTGGCAGCTCTTTGCCCAAGACATGAAATATGCTCTGGAGGGTAAGGGTGTGCCCAAGGCAGTGGGCTGTAGGCCTCTAGTCCAAGCACCTTGTTTGCTGTCCCTTTCCTTTCCCAGACAATTATAAGTTCTGGGTGAATGGTATGGTGAGAAACCAGAGGGATTCTAGGCTGACGTGTCAGGAGTCCTTAGGTAGGCATAGGTTCAGCCAGAGTAATAATGGAAATGGCTGTGTGGATGTGGATTTCCCCTTCCAGCTTTAGAGCAAGTGCCTGTTTAAGACTTTCCGTAGCCCAAAAATCAACTCATCCCATGCTGGGTATCCTCAAGTGGCCCACTTCCTGGAGTATGAATGGTCTTGTGAAGTTTGTCTTTACAGTTTTAAAGAATCGTAGAACCTTAAATACACAGATAGGATTATTTGCTTTTATTAGAGACTGCCTGACCTGGCTTTCCTAAAAAGCTGTTCTGGAGCCAGAAAGATACTTTTTCCCTACCTTCTCCTATAAAGCAATGTCATGGACAAATTACTATTCATCTTTTTCATTCAGCTTATTCTTTTATTCATTTCCTGCTTTGGTTCACAAAGATATCACTGTCTGCCTGTATCCAACTTTCCAATTTGTACCCTTCTGTGTTCACTCATTTAGCTGCCTTTCCTGTTGTTTATATATGTTAGTTTGTCTCCTCAGTTTGTGCAAGTGGACCTACAAGGAAAGGGAGCAGTCCGGGGCAAGGACAAATCAGAGTCTGGATCTGTTATTTTGATGGAGTGGCAGGGAAAATGGGTAACCCTCAGACTTAAACTTCTGAGGTTTAGGAGTAGTAAGTTTTGAGGCTGAAAGAAACCTTGAAGATCTGTATTAAGTTTGAGACAGAGACTGTGCATGCACATTCTGCAATTCTGCCCCAGAGCGATGGCTGCCTCTTTCCCACACTGGGTCAAGCTTGGGACTGTAGCCCAGGGCTTAGCCTTGCAGGCCAGTGAGGAAGTCACTTGTCCCCTCTCCCGGTAGCACTCAGCAAGCCTAATGGGGGGAGTATGGTCCAAGTTCTTGAAGAATCCCAGCTCTGATGGGTTTTGCAGGGGGAAAAAAGATACATACCTGTGAAAAAATCAGTTTCACAAAAGGGATAGTATGAGGTGGGGCAGCGGTTTTCAAACAGCGGTATCTTAGGAGCTAAGAGAAAAGGGAATAGTCAGGTAGGGGGAAAGGGTTGCTGGGCTTCAGGCCTTTCATCTGGTGCCAGTTAAGTCAGTTCTGCTTTTATCAATCTTATATGGGGTTCTAGGTGAGATTTCTTTTGAAAGGGGAGTTCTGCTAATGTTTACAACAAACACAAAAGGATTGAAAACTGCTTTAAAGAAAGAAATAATGTTGACCTGGTTGCAAATCTCACTTTCACCACCTAATCAGCAGTGTGTTCTCAGACCAATATTTGTGAGCTTGTATTTTCTTATCCGTAAAATGGGAATGATAATAGCATGTTTCATTGAGCTGATAAAGTAATGTGTAACATACTTAGCATACTGCTTGGCATTTACTCGGCACTGAATAAATCTTATTAAGGACAATAAGAAACCGCATAGGCTCATGAGCAGAGATGCAGTGTGAGCATAGTAGCTTTTTTTTTTTTTTTTGAGAGAGAGTGCACATGAGAGCGAGAGCTTGAGAGCTTGTGAGTGGGTGAGGAGGGGCAGAGGGAGAAAAAGAATCTTAAGCAGCTTCCACACCCAATGCAGAGCCCAATGAGGGCTCGATCTCACAACCCTGAGATCATGACCTGAGCTAAAACCAAGAGTCAGACACTTAACCAGCTGAGTCAAGGGGCACCCTGCAAAGTAGCATTTTTTTTTTAAATTTAAATTCAATTAGCCAAGGTATAGTACATCATTGGTTTTTGATATAATGTTCATTGATTCATTAGTTGAGTATATCACCCAACATTTTTATAAGATTTCACATCAGGGGAAAATGGGGCAGCTAGAACAAGGAGAGACTAGAAGCAGGGACTGCAGATGATGTTATAGTAATTTAGGGCTGAAAGGATGGGGTTAGAGCAGAGAATTGGAGAGGGAAGAATGGCTTTTGATAGCCACTGGAAGGAAGTTGTAACAGGACTTCATGACTGTCAGAATATGGAGGCCAAGACAAGGGGAGGAGTTTGGAGACGTGGATGATAAAAGGATAGTGTTGACTCCAACTGTGAAAATGGTATCTTTCACCCAATTTTTTTAAGTCAGTTTTATTGAGGTATAGTTTACATACATAAAATAAAAACACTCTAAGAGTATAATTTGATGATTTTGACAAATATACATGTGTAACCACTATCCTAATTAAAATATAGAACAGAAAGTTTCTTCATGCCTTTTTGCAGTAGATCCTCAGCCCATTCACTAAGTGCTTTTTAAGTATTTTCTATATGTCAGGCACTGTGCTAATTGTTGGAACCCCAATGAGATGAATGAGGCATAGACCCAGCCCTTTGAGAAGCTCACACACCAGTCTAGACAACAGACATATAAGTTGGCAGTTCCAGTTCAAAGTTATAAGTGCCACAAAAGGAATAAGGTGCTGAGAGGAGAAGAGTGTAATCCACACCTGTGAAGGCTTCTAGGAGGACCTGAGGAAAGGACCTGGGAACACTTCCTGGAGGAGATGCTATACAAACTGAAACCTGAAGGATGGGAGGACTTAGCCAGTGAGGAAGGGAGGTAGTAGTGATGGGAAAAGGAGACCTAGAACATGTTAGGCAGAGGATACAGTATGTTCAGAGATGTGGAGTCTAGAAAGAGCTGTCATGCTTGGGGAACTGGAAGCAGTAGTTCAATGTGACTAGCACGTTAGAGTGTAGGGGGAAGAGATAAATAGGAAGAGTGTAGGGGGAAGAAATAAGTAGATGAAGATAGAAAAGTAGGGCAGCCAGATCATAAAGGAGGTGGTAAGCCATGTTTAAGCTTTTGGACTCCATCCTAAGGCAGTTTGGAGCCACTGAACAGCAATCCCATGTTAAGCAGGGGATTGACATGATCAGGTGTATAATGTGGAAAGGCCACTCACTGTGGCTATGGTGTGGAAAATGGTTTGGAGGAAGGAAGACCAGGTTGGAGACTATTACAGTAATCCACGTTAAAGGTGGTGGGAACAAGACCTAGGCAGATGACTGTGTAAAATGGATAGATTCCAGAGAAATTTTGGAGGTGAAATCAATAGGGATTGGTGATTTAACTGGATGTGAATAAAGAGGAAGAAAGACTTGAGGATGATGCTCAGCATTGAGCAAGAGGCTACGATTAGTGTGTGTACTCAGTTCAGCTTCAGCTGGAGATGTTAAATGGCGAAAGATGGGGACTAGAGTTAAACTCTGGCCAAGTGAGATGTTCCATCAAAGTCTTAGAGACAGTACCAGAACCAAAGAGAGATTTGGGGGAGATAGCAGTAAGCTGGATAATTGAAATCATGAGGTTGAAAGAACTCTTCAAAGATGAAAGATGCATGGAAGGAAGAATGTGGAAATCAGGGGCAGGGAAAGATTTAGAGAGTTGATTGCCCCTTTCGAGAGATTAACCATCCCTGTACTTCTACCCTGCAACAAAAACCTCAAGCAACTTTACTGGAGCATGACTCCATGGGACTTGTTAGAATAAAGTGTGACCAGTGTTTCAGCAGTCATCCTGTTAGTTTCTGTATCACAGAAGTTAATATAGAAATTGAGGTTTGGGATCAGAGTACAGATAATGGATTGACAGAGAAAGGGAGAATTATATAAATACAGTAACTTAAAGGTCCCTAGAAGAAAGCAGTTAGGGAGTTTTGGAGTGATGGAGCAGTACTGTCTCCACTTCTAGTGGGTTACTTAATAGGAAGGAAGGAGAGCCCTCCTCATGGTACCTTTTTATGTCTCTAGGTTCATGGAGTGGTTTAAGGATAGCAGAGTGTGGGGTGGAAGAGAAGGGGCAAGCCCTGAGAAGTCTCTCTGATGTCCCCAGAAGTGGTGCTGCCTGCTGTGCCAGGAGATGAAATTTCCTGGGACTGAGAGCCTTTTGGAGGCTGAATTCCAGGCTCCTATTTCCTCCTCAAGTGTCTGTTGTACTAATTCACAAGGGCCAACTGCCGCAGATTGGATTTCTGTCTTGATGTGGAGGAGCATCACCCATAGCAACTCAAAGTTAAACAGTAGAGGTCACAAGGACCCTTACCTTCCTTTCTCTGTCGCTGAGTACTCTTCCCCATTTACCTGCTTTTTCCATTATGTTATATATAAGCACACAGTTGGCTTTTGTTATTTCAAATTAATGCTTTATCTATAAAAGGGGTAGATGAATGGTGGTTGTAGCCATTGCTCCAGGCATTCTGGGCAGGGGTGATGTTTGTCCTGGATTCTCCAGGAGGCTCTGGAGATCCAGCTAGATGACCTTAAAAGTCCATAATAAGCATCCCAGTTTTTACAGCATGATAGCCCCTTCATCTGGCTGTGTTTCCATGGTTTCCAAACTGACTATTCATGTTTGCATACTTCTTGGAGAGTTCATTTTCTGTGTCTCCACTGTGTTCTGGGGCACTTCAGTTTACCTCAAGATGTTGTTACACTCTGGCTGCTTAACTGCACTTTCTATCAGCTTGGGCTCACTTTGGTTTTCCCTATCTCTGTGTAGTTTTCATTGACTCATTCATGCCGTGTATAGCTGCTCATCACTGCATTTAAGCCTATCTGATGGAATGGCCCAGCTACTAGGATTAGAGAAGTTCTAGGAAACCACCATCCCTTTCTAGTCCTGGGCAGTCTCCCCACTAATCAACATTAGCACCCACATCCCTTTCTCCTCTTTTTCACTAGCGGCCAGTAGCTCAGTTGACACTTCCAGAAGATAGAGCAAGAAGACTATTGACCCTATCTGAGAGTTTGGCTTAGTCTCTAAAAGAAGATTTGGGCCAGGCTCTTGGAGAGCAGAGTACTGGTAGGGGGAGATGGTTGTGAGGAAGTGGTTGGGAGTCACCCTTGTTCTAGACATCTGATAGAGCTGCCTGACCAGATCTGCTGCTTTGGGAAAGCTCAGAAACCATGGCCTCTACTGTTGGGACCTGACTCAGCCTTCTTCCCCACCACTAGAGCATGAGAAAGACCGGCTGTGTAAGAGTGCTGACTACATGAACCTACACTTCAAGGTGAAGTGGCTTCACAATGAATATGTGCGAGATCTGCCTGCCCTCCAGGGACAGGTGCCTGAGTACCCAGTGTGAGTCATCATGTGGGCACACACAGGGAAGGGAAGGGGGTCCCTCCATCTTAGGGGGTGGGCAGGACCTGTGTCTTCAGTTCAGGTTAGCAAGCAAGTCTTTAGACTGCCAGTTCTGGGCTCTTTTGTAAAAAGAGAAAAGCATCAAACTGTGCCCTATCTTCCCAAAGACCCTAGTCTGGGGGAGCTGTTAGGCACATGGCATATGCCAACCACTGGCTCCCCAATTTTCCTGCCTGGCTGTAGGTGGTTTGAGCAGTTTGTCCTGCAGTGGCTGAATGAAAATGAGGACGTGTCCCTGGAATTCCTGCGTGGGGCCCTGGAACGAGATAAGAAGGATGGGGTAAGTTGGAGGCTTGGACTGCACAGGGGTCAGGCCAGGTGTCCCAGCAATTAGCTGCCAGCAAAAGTTCCAGGGCTTTAGTTTCTTCCCTGTGGAATTCATAAGGAGGACTTTTGAGGGCCAGAGAGCCACAACTGCTGGGCAGAGCCCTTTTGAACCCTACACACTTGGGAAAAGGTAGTGGCTGAAGATGATCCTGTTGTTGGCCTTCTGTAGTTCCAGCAGACATCAGAACATGCACTCTTTTCCTGCTCTGTGGTGGATGTCTTCACACAGCTCAACCAGAGCTTTGAGATCATCCGGAAGCTGGAATGCCCAGACCCCAACATCCTTGCCCACTACATGAGGAGATTTGCTAAGGTGACCATGACCCTCCCTTCTCCCTTCCATTTGCCTTTACCATGCTCACAGCCTCATCACAGGCCCAAGCTCAGTTCCTCTTTGTGGTGACCTAAAGTCTGGCATCACCCCATTCTCATTTGCTTGTGTGTGGGGCAGACTGCTGGGTTTATCTTGGTGTTGTTCTGAGGTTGAGAGGGAGCTTTGTCCCTTACTGTGAGATTCCCCTGTACCTCCCTGCTGTTGTTTTTCTGGGATGACAGGTATGACCTCAGGCAAGATCCCTGTAGGGAGAGCTAAGGGTTGCCTCTCCTTTCCTTTTTTTTTTCAGACCATCGGGAAGGTGCTGATGGAGTATGCAAACATCTTATCAAAGAGCTTCCCAGATTATTGCACAAAGGAGAAAATGGTGAGGGTCAGGCCCTGGGACCCTAGAGAAGAGAGTGGAAGACATTTGAATCCTTGCTTTTGAGGCTATCCTCAGAGCTGAGGGTGGGGGTGATGCTCCTGACTTGATTCCCAGTAGGGCTTCTCTTGAGATTATGACACAAAATAATAAGAACTTGACTAGGAGTTCCTCTGAGCCTCCATTTTGGAACTTTTATTTTCTACTAAGCTAGAGCTTTACTTAATCTTTCTTTTTTAATAAAAAAAAAAGACATTCAAAGAGTTAAAAGGATAATACCGTGAACACCTGAGGCCCACCACCCAGCTTAAAAACAGAAACATTTGTTTCTAGTCTTCATTCAAGGAGAACTGTCTAAATTGGTTCCAGATCTCAGTGCTTAGGAAGAGATGCATGTGTGTTGTAAATTTCCTGTGGTTTTTGGAGTAGTGTGAGAGAGGTACCCTAGGCTGACAGGTCCTGTGTGGAAAGGAGTCAAGACTCAACCGCTCCATCTGTCCCCAAAGCCCTGCATCCTGATGAACAACATGCAGCAACTGAGGGTCCAGCTGGAGAAAATGTTTGAGGCCATGGGAGGCAAGGAGGTAGGTCTCAGGGTGTGGGGTTGCTGCACTTTCCCTTTGTTCCTGAGCCCCCTGGTCATAGAACTCTATCCTCTCCTGACTAGGTATACGTCAGCAATTTAGCTTAGGGTCTGGGCTGGTTTAAGCTGAGGGATTTAAGTAGGCATTGGGGTAAAGGCCCTCTGAGGGAGGGGTTAGGGGCCCAGGAGGGGAGAAAAGTGTACAAAAACCAACTCAGCTGAGCACACTTTCTGTGGATACAGTTGGACCCTGAAGCTGCAGACAGTTTGAAGGAGCTGCAGGTGAAACTGAATACAGTTCTGGATGAGCTCAGCATGGTATTTGGAAACAGGTCAGTGGCCCCAAACACACAGCTATAAGAGCCAGGTGTGGCCCCTGGCCATTCGCAAAGCCCGTGCCCCCTACCCTCCATCCAGCTGCAGGTGTGTGGATCTTCCCTCTCCTCCTGTTGGCTGTCCCTGTTGGAGCTGCACCAGGAGTATGCTAGAGTGGGACGGAATAGCTGGTGCTGCTCCAAGGACAGTGTCTATTTGGGCGGGGGAGGGCTGCACTGCAGGCACATGTGTAGTTTTCAGGTGCGGATTGATGAGTGTGTTCGACAAATGGCTGACATCCTGGGCCAGGTGCGGGGCCCAGGGAATGCATCCCCCAACGCCAGGGCCTCGGTGGCACAGGATGCAGACAGTGTGCTCCGGCCTCTCATGGACTTCCTGGATGGCAAGTGAGTACAGCGCTTGACTGTCCTATGGGATAGGCAAAGCAGAGGCAATCAGATGGAGAAACCTGTCAGGGAAGGGGGCTCTCAAACTCTCACTCTAGTCTTACCTGTTCCTTGGGCCTACAGCCTCACACTCTTTGCCACTGTGTGTGAGAAGACAGTCCTGAAGCGTGTACTGAAGGAGCTCTGGCGAGTGGTAATGAACACAATGGAAAGGATGATTGTTCTACCCCCACTCACTGACCAGACAGTAAGGACACTCCCCTTCCACTTCCTCTGGCTGTCTCCCCTGTCTTGCCCCACACTTCCTGATCGAGTTTGGAGTCCTCTGCTTTTGACCGATCCCCTCTCTGCCCAGGGCACCCAGCTGATCTTCACTGCTGCCAAGGAGCTGAGCCATATTTCCAAACTCAAGGTACTGTGGAGTTATGGGATCCTTCTGAGGCTGGGGGTGACAGGGTGCCAGGAGGAAGGAAATTTGAGCTTTGGAGACAGAAGAGGAAGAGAATGAGAGGAACATGTAGTGTGAGTTGGTGGGTGGGGGAAAGACTGTCATGACAGCCCCAAGCTGTCCTGATGCTGTTGCTTTCTCTGGGTTTCCAGGACCACATGGTACGAGAGGAAACCCGGAGTCTCACTCCAAAGCAGTGTGCCATCCTTGACCTTGCTCTGGACACCATCAAGGTGGAGACCTCCCCTTTCTCCAGACAGTCCTACTACCCTACCTCAGTCACACTACCTCATGGCTCTGGCATTCCACTCTGCCAGACTGATGTCCCCTGGGCTCTTGCCACCCCATATCCAGAAGGGAGTGATTTTTTTATGTCTGTTTCTTTCTCTGCTATGTCCATATTTCTGCTTGGGAGCAACCAAAAGTTACCTCCTTTATGGTCTCAGATTACCACAGACCCAGAGCACTTATTCCTGGGTTTTGAGTACAGTTCAATTTACTTAGTTCCTCGTTGCCATTCCTGAATATTTTCCACTGGGAATTAATCTTCCAGATCCTCATACCCCAGATCTAGCAGAAATTTCCCTCTTCCACTTATATATAAATTCATTTGGGTTTTCTACTACCCATTCCTTCACTCAACCAGGCAACATATGCACATGGCGCTGTGCACTATGAAGGATACAGAGAGAATCAGATATAGTTCCTAGATTTAAGATCCTTATAATTTGGTAAGGCTGTAATAAGGCAGGTACACATGAACCGTGATGCAGGGCACTTGAAAGAGGTTTGTCATAAGTATGTTCTCTAAGAGTTCAGAGGGGTAAAAGAGCACTTCTGGCTACTCTCTCTGCCTGAAATGCTTCTATTCCCATATCTTTGCTTCTCTGGATACATCCATACTTCATAGACCTGCATCCAGGAATGTGGTCATCCCTTACTGCTCCTACCCAAATAATACTCTTCACCTGAGAGATTGTGACTCTATGTGGTATTCCTTATCTTGTTTATTGAATGGCTTATTGTCCTCACCATCTTCTTTTGGCATCTTCACTGAGCTTCTGCTCAGATGTGATTTCTCTGAGGACAGTGTAGAAAGCTGCCTCTCTGTAAGGGGAGAAGGCTGTAGCAGGTATTCTTTTGTCTTTCAGCAATACTTTCATGCTGGAGGTAATGGGCTGAAGAAAACCTTCCTGGAGAAGAGCCCAGATCTGCAGTCCCTACGCTATGCCCTGTCTCTGTACACACAGACCACAGACACACTCATCAAAACCTTTGTGCGCTCACAGACTGCCCAGGGTAAGGCCTAAGAACTTTGGATCCCTATCTCTACTCCTTGATACATTTCTGCCTCTAGGGAGTCAATATCTTCCAGCCCTTAAGGAGGATCTAGGTACTTCTTCAGAGAGCCTATCAAATTCAGATCCCAGGATTTCTTGAGGGACCCCAGTGCTCACCCCCACACCATACCCATACCAGACAGGAAAATCACAGGGACCTGGGAAATGTGCCTGAGATTCTTTTCCCAGATATTGCCCTGCTAGTGCATGTTTATCAAGGAGTGTACCCTGTCTGTTAGGAAGTATCTGTCAGGAAGCCTTGAGAATGCATGGGTGAGACACTGATGAAAACTGATAGCTTTGGGAATCTTGTTGGAAGTTGTCCCGGGGAGAGAAAGGCAAAAGACTACAGATTGGTGTGGATGAGGAAAAAGACTAGGAGAGTTAAACTATGGGAGCAATTGAAGAGAGGATATGGATCATGGGGCTCTGTGCATATCTGAGGTTCCAGCCTCATGGGTGATGCTAATGTATAGGGACCCAGGCAGCTGGTTTTCTCCCAGGGACTTCCAGTCCTTAGAACCCCTTCCTGTCTTAGGCAGGCCTCTCTATAACAAAACACATCCATCTAGATATGGTTCAGACTGAAATTCTGCCCGGGGCCCTGTGAAATTCTGCCCCTAGCCCTGGAGCAGGGCCCTCCCAGGAAAGACTTTCAGGCACATTTGTTATTTCTTCTTCCGGGGAAACGCGGGTGTGATTCCTGGAGGAATGAATCTGATGGCGGGAGTGGGAGGATTTAGGCCTTCCTGAGCTGTGGATTCAGAGCACAGAGCTGACCTCAAGGGGAAGAGGGATAGACTAGAGTTGATGGAAGGTGAAAAGATGCAAGGGACTTGCTCCATTTTCCACATCTGTTCTTTTTTTTTTTCCCACATCTGTTCTTATTTCAAGTCCAGGATGGGAAGAAGAGAGAGCAAAGAAGTTATGAACCTTGCTCAAGGGAACAGGGAGATCTTTTACAGAGCTGTACATGGAAAGACCTGTAACATCAGGGGAGGATCTGAGTTAATCCAGAAAGGCTTTTTAGAAATCCTGAGCTTTAGGCTATAAGTAAAGATGAGGAAAGGCTGAAATGGGTACATATGTGGTAAGAGCAAGGGTGGATACTGCAGGGAGGATCCGAGTGTGTGTGTGTGTACCTTTTGTACCCATTGCTTTATCAGTTAAGGCCTAGGAAATTAGAGCCTACAATGTCTCTCTTTCCTGGCCTGATGGTCTCAAATACCTTCTCTCTATGTTCTTTTGCTTTTCCCCCCATGATCTGGTTGACCTTTGACCCATGAAGTTTAATTTGTAGCACTGGGGCATTGACCCCAGCTCTTTGACCTCTCTTCACCTCATCTTTGTGCTCCATCAAAATATGTGTAGAGTTGCTCCGAATGGCTGTTAACTCCTTGACCTCTAACTGATTCTTCTTTCTCTGTCCTGCTGCTGCTACTACTTCTTGACTTGCCTGTTCTCACTCAGTGCATGATGGGAAAGGTATTAGGTTTACGGCTAATGAGGACATTCGGCCGGAAAAGGGTATGTTGTATACCTTGCACATGTGAATCTAACATAAGTTAACACTGTTCCCTATGAACTAGAATGAGCTGCTTAGGCTGGCGGTAGGGGAGCTATGTGTCAAAGTCTAGAAGCTTTATCCCAAGTCTCAGAGATGAGCGATGTATTCATACAGTCTGAGATGGGGTTGCAGTAGTTCCATCCTCAGGATTCCCCCACCCCTCCACTTGCAGACAAAGTTTTACCTGGGTTGCAGGGTACTGGTATTTTCCCAAAATAGTGATACCTCTGCTGAAGGGAGCCTACAAACTGGCCAGAGACGGGTGCCTGGGTGGCTCAGTCGTTAGGCGTCTGCCTTCAGCTCGGGTTGTGATCCCAGTGTCCTGGGATCGAGCCCCGCATTGGGCTCCCTGCTCCACAGGAGGCCTGCTTCTCCCTCTCCCACTCCCCCTGCCTGTGTTCTCTCTCTCGCTGTGTCTCTCTCTGTCAAATAAATAAATAAAATCTTAAAAAAAAAAAAAAAAAAAAAACTGGCCAGAGATTGGGACTGGGAAGTCGCTTGTAGAGGGGTCCAGGTGTGAATAGGACAAAGTCTGAGCAGGGCAGCCTCCCAACCAGGGGCCTCCTGGAATCTGAGGATAAGTGGGAGAGTAGAGAGTATTACCTTTGGCTAGAAGGGACCCACATTGTTCCATTGAGACACCATGGGGTGGACACAATTCCCAGACAAAGATACAAGGTGGCAGTACTGTCCTTCTCTCTAATGTCTTTCAGTGAAAAATTCTTCAGCCTAGGAGATAAGAAGAGGTTTGGGGAACCTGAAAGATTCCTGGTGCATTTTTGGAACATTTCACCTGAGATGTTGTTAGCCTAATGTATTTTAATACACAGCTTCATTCTTTATCCCCTTGCTTTCCC
Source organism: Eumetopias jubatus (assembly GCF_037043125.1). Taxonomy (NCBI): domain Eukaryota; kingdom Metazoa; phylum Chordata; class Mammalia; order Carnivora; family Otariidae; genus Eumetopias; species Eumetopias jubatus. Next base: position 58,700,395 of record NW_028274821.1, read on the forward strand.
TTCTCCCATTGCTTACTTCTCCATGGCTACTTTGGGTGATTGCTTCAGGCTTTAGGGTGTAAGGTGGTGGCCTCCTAACTCCTCAGTTTTACCTGGGATAATTAGGCCTGAAGTCTTAAGAGTTTTTCAGTGAGGGATCAACTGACCATCTGTCCTTCAGGGTCTGGTGTGGATGATCCTGTGGGAGAAGTCTCTATTCAGGTGGACTTGTTTACACATCCTGGAACTGGGGAGCACAAGGTCACAGTGAAAGGTGAGTGGCACAGACTTACAGGTCTCAGACCTTTTCTTATGCAGTGGCCTCATCGGTTGAAGGCAGGGCCTGCTTTATCTCAGTCCTCTGACTTAGCCCTCCTCCAAGGGGAATGCCACCTGGGAACACTTGGTGGAATCCCTCACAGGCTTCCTTTGTTTGGGCAGTGGTAGCTGCCAATGACCTCAAGTGGCAGACAGCAGGTATGTTCCGGCCCTTTGTGGAAGTGACCATGATTGGCCCACACCAAAGTGACAAGAAGAGGAAGTTCACAACCAAATCAAAGAGCAACAACTGGGCTCCCAAGTACAATGAGACATTTCACTTGTGAGTTATGGGGTTAGGGAACCTGCAGGACTCTGGGATGGGGGTGAGCAGGGGCATAAGACTTGGGAGGGGAGAGATGGGTTGGATGGTGGCTGGGGTGAATTCAGTTGAAGACTCTTTCAGCTCTGGCCTCCTCCCTTTCACCCACCTTGTGCTCACAGCCTCCTGGGAAATGAAGAGGGACCAGAAGCCTATGAATTGCAAATATGTGTGAAAGATTACTGCTTTGCCCGTGAGGATCGTGTTCTGGGGCTGGCTGTGATGCCTCTGAGGGATGTGGCAGCCAAAGGCAGCTGTGCTTGCTGGTGCCCCTTGGGCCGGAAGATCCACATGGATGAGACAGGCATGACTATTCTCCGGATTCTATCTCAGAGGAGCAATGACGAAGTGGCTCGAGAGTTTGTGAAGCTCAAATCGGAGTCTCGTTCCATAGAAGAGGGAAGCTGAGCACCTAGGTTCCTGTGCCAACCAGATGGCATCAGTTCCACAGGTCATGGCCAGTGAGAGTTACTATGTAGCCAGCTTAGGATCCTCATAGTTGAGAGGCTGACTCCTTCAGTTTAAGGAAATTAAAGGAAAAATTGGGGGTGGTAAGAGTATGGCTTTTCACAGAAAGGGTCATGAATCCCTCCCTGACCAGCAGGTCTGTGGTGCTAGGAACTGGGCTGTGGGGGTTACTGCATAAGGAGGTTTTCCATAAAGGGAGGGACAGACACTGATGAGAGTGTCATTCATTCTTGGTAGACACTCCTTCACCCCACACCCCATCTCCACCCCTCTCCATGCCATACCTTATCCAGCTAGACCCATGCATATCAACCATTAGAAGAACAAGTTTAGAGAGCTTGGAGCATGTACCTGGTTAGCTAAATAGTCAGTTGAGCATCCAGGTGTTGCTGAGCCCTATAGTCTGGATTGGAGTATGGCCAGGGCAGGAACATACAGAATAGAATTTAGACTCTCCCTTAAGCAGGATCCACTGGTTTTGGGTGGCTCCATGAAAACAAGGCTTTGAGACTGAACAAGATACCTTCTAGAAATGAGCTGTGCTAATCTTTTCCCCCAAATTATATGTCATGAGTAGAATGAGGTTCACATGATACTTCAGAGCCCTGAGCAGAATATTCTTTGGAACGCAAGCACCAGAGGCCACCTGCCCAGGAGTCCCCCTCCCTCATTCCTGTAGGAAGGGGAGCAATGATATTTCAGGACATGAGAGGCTATTCCTTTGTGTATGCACCTGAGGGCTAGTTGAAGGATCCAGGAGAGAGGGCTGTATTTTCTTCTTGGGTAGGCTCTGAACAAAGCCAAAAATTGTAGAAACCAGTCTAGAAGGAGTCCTCCTCACCTATGGCTACTGCCTTCTGGTTGTCCTCTCCTTTGCGGAAAGAATCTCGTCTTTGGCCTCACTCCCCTTCATCTAGGTCAGCTGCTCTTCCCCTCACAGATATTCAATCCTACAGAAGGAGCTTGGACTATGGTCCCTCTGTACAGGCTGGATGGAGGAGGCATCAACATTCCTTGGGAAGTCAGAGACAAACTTTTAGGAGGTCGTATGGACTTCTCAGGCCCTTGATCAGAGATGTGACATGGTTCTTGGATATCCTTGGTAGCAGCCTCCTGGACCTCCTGAGGACTCTGTGTTATCCACAGCTGTACTGGCCATTACATGTAACAAGAAACTAAGCATCTTTGCTGTTGTTAATTATTGTACGTGCCATTGTTACAGGACATTTTTGGCTAGTCTGTAATAAATTATAGCAGCCTTTGGGGTCTGGTAATTCTTTTAAGGTGCGGAAAGCTGTAGAAATGACTATCCTGTATAATCCTGTATAACAGTAAATTTTGTACCTGGCACTTGCTGCCTCATCCCCCCAGCAAGTGATGGAACCTAAAGCAACTCTGGATAAGCACCATGCAGTAAAGCAGGTAATGGGCTAGCATCTTGGCCTTGACCTGAGACTACCAATCCAGTTAACAGAGTCATGGGACCCAAGGTATCAGCTTCCTGCAGAACGTCCAGATGTCATGTGCTAGTAAGGGTGTGCCTCTGGGGATTGGTAGGAGGCTGAGGCTGTCATGTACAGGACAGAGAAGTAGTCCTAGGAGTAGAAACTGGCCTTTCGTTTGGGAAAATTCAAGGAAGGAAAGCTGGAGTAAAAAGTCTCCTCCTATAGTGGAAGAAACAAGGTAGAAGTGAGGCCTCTTGGAACGGGAATCAGAGAAGCTGACACAAGAAAGTGCTTACCTAGTTTCTTAGCCCTTGTGGGGTGGGAGCTGAGTGGGAGCACAAGACAGGGGATTAACTCCAGCTTTCCAGTTCATTTCCATTTGCTTGCTAAATCTTAGAATTCAGTTCCCCAGTCATTTTTAAATTTCCTCCTTCTTCCCCAAGCCATTTGCCCTCTATCATTTCTGCCTTAAACTTACTTGTTGAATCCATTGTCTTACCTCAGTTCCCAGTACAAGTGGAATAGTGGCTCTTAGTTCCTCTTGTCTGTATTACTGAGATAATCACCTGCCTCCGTTCTGCCCCTGCCCTCCTCACATACTCTGGTAAGCCTCTCTCCTGTTAAAACTATTCAGTGGTTATCTATCATAGCCTTCGGGCTGAAATTCTAAGACCCTCCAAGACAGTGCAGACATCCCCCTACCATCCTGTAGCTATTCTAAAGCACTTCCCTGAAGTTACAACCCCATACACACACTGTGCACTCCTACCCCTCTGTGCCTTGGCACATTCTGTTCCCCCTTTTGCTGGAATGGCCTGCAGGCTTTTTCACGGCCTTCTAGGTTCTGGTACTTCGTGGCAGCCTTTAGGACCCAACCAACCCTGAACCCCTTCACAACAGCACTTTACATAGTTACAATTTACTTGTTTGTCTTCCTCAAAAGTCTGTGATCCACCCAAAGGCAGGGTCTGAGTATTTCACCTGTGTACCCCAGCAGCCGGCACAAAGGGCGTACTTAGAGCCAGGCCAACAACTGCAGGACCCCTTCGGGAAACCAAGGCAGGGTGGGGCGGTTGGCGGGCTCCCGAGGAGAGGGGTGTGGTTGGAGGTGGGCTTGCGGGGAAGGGCGTGGTCAGAGGCGGGGCTCTGCTCTAGGCCCAAACCTGGGGCTCTAGGGCGCCTGCGCAGGAAGCGTTAAGATGGAGATCGCTGGAGTTGACGGCTACACTGCAATGGTGAGCAAGAAGCGCCCGAAGGTGGCGCCGGAGGAGAGGTTATTGCCTTCTCCCTCCCAACACTGAAGAGACTAACCCCGTACTACCTGACATTCGTACAGATCTGTGTACTTCCCACTAATACCTGTCTATCCTCATACTTTTCTTGTAAACAGTTCTCCCAATACTCCCCGAGGTTATTGCCCGCTCCCCATACTTGAAGTATACATAAGGGTTTTCCAGACACTCCAGAGAAGATCTATTTGCCCAAATACCTAGCAAAGGGGATATTTATTCCCAACTAAATACTTCCCAAAGTGGGACACATTTATCCAGTTACCTAATGAAACAGTTAACCCCAAACCCCTAGCTAAGGCACATTCTATTAACTCTGGAGTTTTTTTTTTTTTTTTTTTTAAGATTTTATTTATCTCTTTGACAGAGAGAGACACAGCGAGCGAGGGAACACAAGCAGGGGGAGTGGGAGAGGGAGAAGCAGGCTTCCCGCAGAGCGGGGAGCCCGATGTGGGGCTCGATCCCAGGACCCTGGGATCGTGACCTGCGCCGAAGGCAGACGCTTAACGACTGAGCCACCCAGGCGCCCCGACTCTGGAGTTTTTCCACTTCTCCAGCAATATCCAGATTCACCGAGAAAAAGCATAAATCTTCTACCACACTTGACTTGACCGCTATCATTCTCTCATATGGCACAGGAGACCTCCATAAAGAAAAGTCAAACTCTGGGTATCCATGGCTTGCAACAGCCTTGCGAGTTTGAATTAGTAGCTTTTTAAAACCAGATTTCACATTTAAAAAATGCAGATTTCCAGCTTTTTTTTTTTTTTAAAGGAAGATCTGTTAACTTTTAACTCACATTCCCACAAAGCCGCTGGTGGTTGGAACTGAGAAGCAATTGTTAATTTACGATAGTTCATTATAGACTCCATTACTCCTTGTTTATTTACAGTGGGCTTTGCTTTATTTGCCTGGCATCTGGTAGGCATTTGAATTTGTGCCTCTTATGTAGGACTTTGGTTTGGGTCATTTTTTGAGCCAACACTTTGAGCTTTTAATGGAAAGTGAAATCCAAAGGAGATGGCTAATATGTTTAGATTGTTTTGGTTTCTGCAGTGTTCTGATAAGGATCAGAAATCATCCTAATAGCTAAAACCCAGGGTGAAATCTGTACCAAAGTCTTTGTGGTAAGAGAATTCAATCAAAATACTTATAGGTAGCTCTTGTATATTTGATCTTGAAGAAAGCCAGTTTTGCCCAGCCCCTCTTTGGTGAGGTCAGGCCAAGGACAAGAGGTTGTTTCTCTTTGAAGACCTGGTTTTGTAAGGGCCTGGCTCTAGTCTGTACAGGAAGTGATGTCTCAAAAGTGCTGTCTCCCTTGTTCCAAAACACACAGATGGTAACCTTCCTTCCTCCCTCAGGAAAATAACAGGCCTCATAATAATCAAGAATGGTGATCACCTGGGGCACCTGGGTGACTCAGTTGGTTAAGTGTCTGCCTTCAGCTTATATAATGATCTCACGGTCCTGGGATCGAGCCCCACATCGGGCTCCCTGCTCAGCAGGAAGCTTGCTTCTCCCTCTCCTGCTCCCCCTGCCTGTCCTCTCTCTCGTTCTCTCTCTCTCTATCAAATAAGTAAATAAAACCTTTTTTTTTAAATATTTGTTTGACAGACAGAGAGGGAATGCAAGCAGGGGGAGTGGGAGAGGGAGAAGCAGGCTTCCCACTGAACAGGGAGCCGAATGCTGGGTTCGATCCCAGGACCCTGGGATCATGACCTGAGCTGAAGGCAGACGCTTAACAGCTAAGCCCCCCAGGTGCCCCAAATAAATAAAATCTTAAAAAAATGGTGATAATCTGCAGGCTATATCTAATCAGAAGTAGAATAGAAGTGCCTTTAATAATGGATTTTTAAAAAAGATTTATTTATCTTAGAGAACACCAGCGGGAGGGGCACAGGGAGAGAGAATCTCAAGCAGACTCCACGCTGAGAGCAGAGCCCGTCGTGGGGCTCAATCTCATGACCCTGCGATCAGTCTGAGCAGAAACCAAGAATTCTTTGCTTAACCAACCACCCAGATGCCCCAATAGTGGATTTTTAAAGGAGCAAAATCACTTCTTTGAACACAAGTGTATGATCTACCTATTCATTGTGAATATTCAGACTCACTCCCTAAATGAAACTGTTATACCTAGAAGCAGAATAGCAAAGCTGAAAAAGCCACATGGAATAATGAAAATGGTATTGAAGTAGAAGTGAAAAAACATGAATACTGGTATCAGCTCTACTACGTACTAATAAAGGGACCTCGCTTTTTAACTTCTCAGAGGCTCAGTTTCCTGCATCTGTTAAAATAGACTAATAATTCCTCCCATGTCTACCTCAGAGGGAGCAAATGGGCTCATTTAAATGTGAAAGCACTTTGAAAACTATACACTTTCTCTAGGTTATAAGGACTATTATTATAAATGATCCTCTGAGTTCTGATTAACTTCTAAGGAATTAGTCTTGCATCACAGGTTCAAAATGAGCAAATCTTTGCTGGGCACATCTTATATGCCAAATAGCTACCTAGGCACAAGGCCTAGCATTGAACAAAACAAAAACAATAAATTTAAGAGTGAGTCATTAGCATATTAAGTGCCCACTAAGTACCCAGTGCAGTATCACAGCATGGTGAAGCAATAGGAAGAATCTAGATGATGGGTTTAGGTTTGCCACTATTCTGTAGCTGTGTAAAACTAAACCTCCGCATCTATAAAATAAGGAAGTTAGACAAGGTAACCACTAAGGCTCCTTCTAAAATACGTTTGTCATTAGAGATTCTAATTGCTGAAGTTCCCTACTGCTAAAAGCTTATTGTCCTGCAGGGATGATCAGACTAATGAAACTGAACAATCATAGAACTGTAGGACAATAGAGTACTAATGTCACACTAGATACAGCACAGTAGTGGTAACAACAGTGTTTTTCTGTAGGTAACAGAATTTAGAGAGGCTTCTTGGAAGACCAGGGAGTCCCAGAAGGATGGAAAACTTTGGATCTGAGGGAAGGAAGGAGAGTCTGTTATAGATATTAGAAATTTAATGAATGGAATTGCAACAACATGCCAGGTTTTTTTGTTTGTTTTCCTAGTTTATCAGAATCCTTGCAGAAAAACAGCTGGTGCATTCAAAAGGGTTTAACTGAAGAGAGTTTAACCAAAGGGTTGTTTACAGAAGTATGATCAGTATTCACAGGAATTAGAAAGGAATGTTGAAATACATCAACAGTGGCAAGTTAGTAGGACTCCTAGCCCTGAGGGGAAAGAGGAAGGAGTGTTGTTACCAGAGCCCACTTACAGCTACAATCTGGAAGAAGGACTGCCTGACAAGAGCTATGGCCATAAGGGCTAAGCAGTTGCTATAAGCAGAAATGAAGTAAAGAAATAGATGCTCTAACCTTTCTCTCTCTCTTCCTGCTCTCAGGTCTCCAGCTAGTGCTTTCCATTGGCAAAATCCAAACAGAAGCCTAGGGGTAAGGTAGTTTGGGTGATGTAGTTCATAGAGATCAGCTTCCCACAATAGGGCAGTGGGAGGAGGCACAGCACACAGAATAACCAGCATACAAGGGATCTAGGCAAGGAAAAGTCACCACCCTGGACTCTTACCAAGAAAGTTTTACCTAAGTTCATAAATTCAAAATCTACTTTAAGGCTTAGTCTCCTTACCTGTGAAATGGGGATAGTAATGCTTTTGTCCCAGGGTGATTGTGAGGATTCTATGGAGGGTGGGAGGTGCAAAACTGGAGACTCTGAGGTTAATGATGGTGGCCTGAACTTAGGTAGAAGCTTCGGGGATAGAGGAAGTAGATGACTATTCCAAGTTAACTCTTTATTAATGAGGAAAAATACAGAATTTAATAATTAATTACAAATGGGAGAGTGAAAGAAAGCATTGTCAAAGACGACTCTTAGGTTTCTGGCTTGGGCCACTAGGTGAATGGTAAGACTAGTAACTGATGTTCAAAGACAGGAAATACAAGAGAAAGCATAGATTTTGGGTGTGTGAGAGATGGGGAATAGAGATTCAGTTTTGTAAATGTAGATTTTTTTTAATTGTGGTAAAATACACATGTGAAATTTACTACTTTAACCATATAAAAATATCACAATTCAGTGGCATTAAGTCTATTCACAGTGTTGTACAACTGTCACTAATACTTATTCCAGACCTTTTTCATCACCCCAAAAGGAAACCCCATCCGTATTAAGCAGTCATTCTTCAGTACCTGTAGATTTTGACATTTGTGTGACATCCAAAAACAGATGTTAAGTAGCTATTTGGATATGTAATACTGAAGCTCAAAATAAAAATTCGGACTGAAGGATGTAGATTTTTGAATCATTAGCATATAGATAGGGAGTTCTTAACCTGCGGCCTATGGACCTGAGTGAGAATCCCAGTCTTGAATTGGATGTAAAATGTATATAGGTGTGTATGTTTATTTTTTTTAAAGATTTTATTTATTTGAGAGAGAGCACACAAGTTGGGGGGGGGTAGAGGGAGAAGCAGACTCCCCACTGAGCAGGACTCAAGTCCCAGGACCTTCAGATCATGACCTGAGCCGAAGGCAGATGCTTAACCGACTGAGCCACCCAGGTGCCCCAGTGTGTATGTTTATTTTTATGAAGAAAGAGCATTAATCAGATTCTCAAAGGAATTTCCTAACCTGAACAAAGTTACTAATCAATGATGCTTATAGTAAATGAAGCCAGTGAGGGGATTGGGGGAAGTGGTTAAGAAAACAGGGAAAGTGAGTAGTGAGAAAAGAATGAGGATGGGACCTTGTAACATTTAAGGTATAGAGAGTTCCAAAGGATGTTCTCTTAAATACAAGAAATAAAATTCATGTCTGCTTCAAGATAAGTAAAGGCTTTTAAAGGGCAATGTCATTTTCTAGTTGTTAGATATACCTCACAGGTTGCCTTTGTCAAATACCCAAACATTCATTTCATAAACTCATTCATTTGTGCTCTTGAATAGATGGTCTAATTAAGTGACTAGCCATAACTTCTTCCTGATTTAGTCTTATTTTTGGCCATTAGGTTGGTGGGGAGAGTATCATTTACAAAGTCAATAATAGAGAATTGACTAAGTTGTCATAATTTGCAGCAAGCATGTGTACACGCCTATGTGTATCTAGTGTACATGATATGATATGATGATAAACCAGTAGTTCTCCAAGTATGGGATCTGAACCAACAGCATCAGCATCACCTGAATTTGTAAGAAATGTTAAGTTGTTGGGTCCTACCACAGACCTGCTGAATCAGAAACTCACGGGACCCAGCCTTTCAGGAGATTCTGATGCAAGTTAAAGTTTGAGAACAACTGTGATAGACCATTCCTGGCCAACTTGTTTCAGTTCATAAATAAAACCTGGTTTCCTGGTTCTTTCATTAACTTTTATTTGGTAAGATATGGATGGCAACATTTTGCAATGTCTGATGAGTTCCTCATGAAAAAAGTTGAACATTCTTGTCTATTTGTGACCTTCTCCACCACTCTGAATTACTGATACAAATACTATTCCCTACATGTTATTTTCTTCTTTGGTGTGTAGTACTTATCTTCAACATAAATTGCAAACTGTCAAGTTATTAAGCCATGGAAAAGGAAACAATTATTTATGCGAATACTCTGTCTTATCCATCCAGCCCTTTGTTTTGGAATCTCCCAGTCTTCTGAGTCATAGCCTTGGTTTCAGAGATTATGAAATGAACCGCACTGAATTGCACCCTTCTTCTCTCTTCTCTACCCCATCAAGACATTTTTCAGCTACGTGGCCTTGCCTAGAGATGCAATAGCTATGTACAAATCCCTTGAGTTCCCTAACATTAGTTGCCGTAGTCAGAAAAAAAGTAGAAGCCACAGACTGAATTTGAAGAGAATTGGACTTTGTTATCAAGGCCAATTAGGGAGTGTTTTCAGCTTCTGCTAGTTCAAGGGATAAGCCAGACAGCACAGTATTTTAGTTATTTCTGTTTTTCTAAGAAGATTGTACACTAATTGAAGGCATGGATGATGTCTTATCTTTTACCATGTTTTAACTAACACATACTAGGCACACAAACACTTGCCAAATTAGATTTCCTTAATCCAGAAGTTAGAAGATAAAGAGTTTTAATTCTGGCTCTACTTCTAAGCCACTTTGAGTTAACTTAATTGACCTCTGTTTTCCTCATTCTGAGACAGATATAGTTTTATCCTGCTTACTTCTCAGTATCTTTATAAGAATCTAAAAAGAGAATATATATATAAAGTATTCTTTAAAAGTTCAGAGAACTCTGTAAATGTGAGGTTACATAATAATCTTGATTTTATATGCTCTCTATTTTAGAGGAATAGTTCATTGTGGATTGTGAAGAGAAGATAGTATAGTGGGCTAGAAGTTGAGATGCTGGTTTTAATCCTGATCCCCTTTAAATTCTTTGGGTCTTAATTTTCTTTTATCTCAAATGAGAAGCACAGAGCAAATTGGTATGGTGGTTCCCACCCTTGGTTATACATTGAAATCACCTGGTACTGAAAAATGCTGATGCATGCTAGGCCTCGAGAATTTTTTCTTCTCTTTTGCAGCCAAGGTTTGTTTTATTTGTTTGTTTAAAATCAGCAAAACCATTATTCCGATACAGTCTTACAGAAAATTCCAGGTTACCAGTGAAGCTTCTGCAGTCATTTTTTTAGGACTTTAAGCTCTGCCAATCCTTTTTTCTCATATCCCATTTTAGAACTCCTAAGGCTTCATAGAACACTGTTAGAAAAACATTGGGATAGACCATTTTCAAGATCTCTTCCAGCTCCAAAACAATGTTAGGACCTTATGCCTTCTCACAAGATCTCTGTCCTTTTTCTTAACGCCAATCTGACCCAGTGTCAGACTGATTATTGGAGGCTGGCTTTCAATTTACCTCCTGCTGTTTACGCATTACGTTCGGTCTTTTGCTGCAAGGCAATGAATAGTCTAAAATTTAATAGGCAAAAAGACCTCCTGGGTTTCTTGTTGCCATCCCTCCCAGAGATTCTGAGTCAGTACATCCAGAGTGGGGGCCAGGTTGTCTGTATTTTCCACAAACACTTTTCATGTTTTTGAAACAATTGGTTCATGGACCATGCTTTTGGGAATGATTGCTCTAAGAGGTCTAAAGAAATAAGGGATGCTGAAATGGGGGGACATAGTGGAATAGTGGATTTTCTCCTGAGCTCAGTGCCAGATCTACCAAAGAGGAGCATGTGGGCATTTAAGACTTTAAATTCTATTCCATGGTATTTGACCACAGTTTTGTTTTTGTCTACCCACAAAGCCAGGAAATTGGTTGCTGTGCTCTCAGAGCACTCATTAAAGGATTGAATTAAGCCCACCAAGAAGCTTCTTACAATTTTGGATCTCTAAGAAACTTCTTAGGGGAGGACACAGACTTGACTTCCCTCTGATCTGGCTTTGAGACTATTTTTGCTGCAAAGGTGGGAGGAAAAAAAATTACAAAATTGAACTTGAGGTTATTGTAGAAATTCTTTGGCTATAGCCACTGATGATACTAGTTCACATTAATTCACACAGAGAGTAATGTTTAAGTGGTTTTTTTTTAATTTTTAAATTTTTTTAAATTAAATTAAAATTTTTTTAAGATTTTATTTATTTGTTTGACACAGAGAGAAAGACAGCCTAGAAAGGGAACACAAGCAGGAAGAGTAGGAGAGGGAGAAGCAGGCTCCCCCGATGCGGGGCTCGATCCCAGGACCCTGGGATCACAACCTGAGCAGAAGGCAGACGTTTAACGACTGAGCCACCCAGGCACCCTGACTGTTGTTTTAGAGGGCAGTGAGAGGAATGTTCTACCTAAAGCCTTGAGGCAGACAGATAAGTGATTTAATTTTTGAAGGTGTTTAAACAGAAAGCCAAAGGTCTGTTGTGATAACCATTGTGTAAGTATCTCTAGCAAAAAGTAAAGGTGAGTGAATGTTTCTCATCTATGTACTTTCAAAGGGAAAAAGGAGTAGTCCAACAGAAACTTTCACTGGGCTCATTGATATAATTGTAATTATTGATATTATAGTAAGATGAACCATGATTTGAACACTCGACATCCTTTTTCCATGTGAACTTAAGACGATCAAAAGGGTATTGTTGAATTTGTTTCCCTCTCTGTAGAGATCTAAATTAATAACTCATTTCTCCAATCCCAGACCATACAATTTGCATTCTTAGTATCACAGTTTGCCTCATTAATATCAGTCAGTTTCTGTTGTGGCTATTTTGGAGAAAGCTTAGACTTGCCACCAATGTCTGGAACTAAAGTCTCCACATAATTCCAACCAAATGACTGTTGACTATTTGAGAGGGTTTCCCCCAACAAAAGGAAAACTTTTTGTCATTGTTCTTTGTGGATATGCTTTTGAAAAATTTTAAAAATAGTAAAAGAGCTATCAGTGTGTGTGTTTGAGGAAGAGAGAGGGTGGTTTTCAGTTTAGTGAAACAAAAGCAATTCTATTTGAACTACATTTGTTGTCATAATTTTAAAAGCTGACGGGACACCTAGCCGGGTCAGTCAGTAAAGTATGAGACTCTCAATCACTGGGTTGTGAGTTCGAGCCCCCCATTGGGTGTGGAGCTTTTAAAAAAATATATATATATGTATACATATATATATGTATACATATATATATACATATATATATATGTATACATATATACATATATATATATATATATTTTTTAAGCTGAGCTTTGAAGAATGGGTGGATAGATTTTAGCTAAATCAAGGAATGTGCGAGTTACATAAAAGAGAATTACCCTGAAATTGGGAAGGGAGAATTGTTAAAAATCTCACATGACATCTTTTGTAGTTTGAACCTTTCTTTAACTTAGGTATACTCAATGCATATGTAAAATCTTATATACATTTATCTGAAAATTGCCATTATTGTCTGCATTGGTAGCTCTCCAAATCCTATGCTTGTGCTTATGAAGGAAGAATCTTTAGTGCTGCCATTACATTTGACTCAGTTCTTACATACGGAATTTCATTCTCCTTGGCCTTGTTCATAATCTCTTCTTGTCTCATGATAGCATCAGCATATTTCTGTATTTACAGACATATTATCTGGTTAAGATCTTGAGATATCCAGGCAGATCCTTTGCCCATCTTTGTCTTGCTCTCTTTGTTTTTATGGTAGTTCCCTAAACAGATTTTTAGAGCTGAGACTGTTTCCTTTTAATGTCCTTCAATGTAGGTTGTTGACATAGTGTCAAAGCATTGTTCAGTGAAACCCGTTCTGAGCTTGGGGCAGAACATTTCAGTTGAGGTAAGGCTTTGATGATCTGTTTCAATCAAAGGAATAACAAGTTTTAGAATATATGTATATATGTGTATATATATATAAATTCTTAACTCTTTTTTCGGGGGGTGATGAATAATTGAGCATATTGAGAACTTTTAAAATCATCCAGGTTTTTACAGACAATTTCAGGAGGTTCACAAAGTTTCTGAAGGTCCTCTATTGAGCCTTGGCTTAGAAAACAAAAGCAGATGCCTGGCTGGCTCAGTCAGTAGAGCATATGACTCTTGATCTTGGGGTCGTGAGTTGGGTGTAGACATAACTAAAAAAATAAACTTAAAAAAAAAAGAAAACAAAAACAAGCAAACAAACCCTTTCCAGGAAGTGGCTAAACAGTATATCATTCAAGCAATTCTGCATAAATTTGATTTCTTAATTTATATTAAACAGCATTAAGTTCGTAGATATACCTGGAGTACAGATAGTCTGTATTCTACAATTGTGTACTTTATTTCTCAGATCTTTCTTTAGAAGTGAGATTGGCCCAAAGTGGGGGAGGGGGGCAAGATTGGATTTAAAAAAAAAAAAAAGGCTGATAAGAGCTCCAAGAAAAGGGGAACGAACCATAATCCAGGCAAAGATGAATGTCGAGGGACTCAAGGAGTTCCAGACCCAGACAAAGGTAACATTGGAGACAAAGGTCAGTGAGGAAGGTTGAGTTCAAAGCACTAGGTAGAGGACAAAACTGGGCCTCACAGAATAAAAGAGGCAACAAGAAACACAAAAATATTGATGGAACAGGTTTGAATTTTTTTTTTAATTTAAAAAAATTGAATTGGTAAAACACATATAATATTACCTTTTTTTTTTTTTTTTAAAGATTTTATTTAGGGCGCCTGGGTGGCTCAGTCGGTTAAGCGACTGCCTTCGGCTCAGGTCATGATCCCGCAGTCCCGGGATCGAGTCCCGCATTGGACTCCCTGCTCACTGGGGAGTCTGCTTCTCCCTCTGACCCTACCCCCTCTCGTGCACTCTCCCTCACTCTCTCTCAAATAAACAAATAAAATCTTTAAAAAATTTTTTATTTATTTGACAGAGAGAGCGTACAAGTAGGGGAAGTGGCAGGCAGAGGGAGAGCGAGAAGCAGGCTCTCCACTGAGCAGAGAGTCCAGGGTCATGACCTGAGCCAAAGGCAGATGCTCAACCAACTGAGCCATCCAGGCACCGCTATAATATTACCATCTTAACCATTTTTTTAAGATTTTTAATTTATTTTTTGACAGAGAGAGACATAGCGAGAAGAGGGAACACAAGCAGGGGGAGTGGGAGAGGGAGAATCATGCTTCCCATGGAGCAGGGAGCCCGAGGTAGGGCTCAATCCCAGGACCCTGGGATCATGACCTGAGCCAAAGGCAGATGCCTAACGACTGAACCACCCAGGCGCCCCCATCTTAACCATTTTTAAGTGTACAACTCAGTGGATTTAAGTCCATTCACACTGTTGGGCAACCATTACCACCATTCATCTCAGAACTCTTTTCGTCTTACTTAACTGAAACTCTGTACCTGTTAAGCATTAACTCACATTCCTCCAACCCCTGGTTCTTGGCAATTACCATTTTTCTTTTTGTCTCTATGAATTTGACTACTATAGGTGCCTCAAGTAAGTGGAATCTCATAGTATGTTTTTTCTGTGACTGGCTTATTTCACTCAACATAATGTTCTCAGTGTTCATCTATGTTGTAGCATGTGTCATAATATCCTTTTTAAGATTGAATATTACAGTGTATGTATATATACCACATTTTGTCCATTCATATGTTGTTGGACATTTGGGTTGTTGCTTCTATTCCTTGACTATTATGAATAGTGCTTCCATGAACATGAGTGTACAAATACCTCTTCAAGTCCCTGCTTTCAGTTCTTTTGGGTGTGTCCCTAGAGGCGAAATTGCTAGATTTTATGGTAATTCTATTTTTAATTTTTTAAGGATTCACCATACTGGTTTTCATAACAGCCACACCATTTTACATTCCCAGCAATAGTGCACAAGAGTTCTAATTTCTCCACATCTTTGACAATACTTATTATTATTTTAATAGTAGCCATCCTAATGAATGCAATGGAGCAGGTTTGGGACAAAAAACTTGGAAAGACACCCTGAGACTATAGTACTTAAAGAACTTTTTAAGGCACCAGTATATGGGGAGGGAGGTGTTAAGAGAACAGAGCAGGGGCACCTGGGTGGCTCAGTCAGCGGAGCATCAGACTCTTAGTTTTGGCTCAAGGTCACGATCCTCAGGGTTGTGGGTTCAAGCAGCTCGAGGAGTCTGCTTGAGATTCTTTCCTTACCCCTTCCCTCTTCTCCCCCCGACCCCCCACTATTGCACATACATATGCATGCTCTCTCTAAATAAATAAACTCTTTAAAAAAAAAAATAAAACAAAAAAACCTATTGAGCTGTGCCTGGGTGGCTTAGTCAATTGAATGACTAACTCTTGGTTTCCACTCAGGTCATGGTCTCAAGGTTGAGGGATCGAGCTCCACTCTCAGCAGGGAGTTTGCTTGAAATTCTCTCCCTCTGCCCTCCCCCCTGCTCGCTTGCACTGACTCTCTCTCCCTGGAATAAATAAGTCTTTAAAAAAATTATTGATTTTTATATTGATTATATATCTGGAGGTCTCTTAATTTTCATGAGGAGGTTATCAAATTAATGCCCAGCTTAGGTGGTTATTAGTATCTGAATCTGCTTTGTGCAGATTCAGATTGTGCAGGACTGGATCTCATGACCCTGAGATCATGACCTGACCCGAAATCAAGAGTAAGACACTTAACTGACTGAGCCAACCAGGCACCCCTCAATAGTTTGCTTAATAGCAATTACCAATTAGAAAATATAATACAAGGAAGATTCCATTCATATTAGAAACAAAACCTTAAAATATCTAAGACTAAGCATAAAAAGAAATGCACAAAAACCTATATGAAGAAAACTTTAAGACTATTGATGGACAGGGGCTCCTGAGTGGCTCAGTTGGTTAAACAACTGCCTTCGGCTCAGGTCATGATCCTGGAGTCCCGGGATCGAGTCCCACATCGGGCTCCCTGCTCAGCAGGGAATCGGGTTCTCCCTCTGCCCCTCCCCCCTCTCATGTGCTCTCTCTCTTTCATTCTCTCTCTCAAATAAATAAAATCTTTAAAAAAAAAAAAGACTATTGATGGACATGGGCGCCTGGGTGGCTCAGTCGTTAAGCGTCTGCCTTCGGCTCAGGTCATGATCCCAGGATCCTGGGATCGAGCCCCACATCGGGCTCCCTGCTCTGCGGGAAGCCTGCTTCTCCCTCTCCCACTCCCCCTGCTTGTGTTCCCTCTCTCACTGTGCCTCTTTCTAATAAATAAATAAAAATCTTTAAAAAAAAGACTATTGATGAACAAAAAGATGGCCTGAATAAATGGCAAAACAGGGCATGTTCCTCAGTGATATACAGTGGCTCCCATTTCACTCAGAGTAAAAGCCAAGGTCCTTACCAAACAACAACAAAACCCCCAGGACTCTTAAATACAGAGAACAAACTGGTGGCTGCCAGAGGGGAGTTCGGTGGGGTGATGGGTGAAACAGAGCAAGGGGATCAAGAGTACACTTATGTAATGAACACTGAGTAATGTATAGAATTGTTGAATCATTATATTGTACACCTGAAACTAATACAACACTGTATGTTAATTATACTTCAGTTAAAAAAAAGTTGAGGTCCTCGCAATGGCCTT
The DNA here is from genome assembly GCF_037043125.1 of Eumetopias jubatus. Classification (NCBI taxonomy): domain Eukaryota; kingdom Metazoa; phylum Chordata; class Mammalia; order Carnivora; family Otariidae; genus Eumetopias; species Eumetopias jubatus. The sequence goes on from NW_028274821.1 coordinate 58,717,248, forward strand.
TTAGATTGTGAATATTCTGTCCCCGCCTTGCCTGATCTCTCCTACCACTCTGCTCCTCACCTCGCTGCTGCATCTACTCTGGCTTTCCTGCTTTTCCTTAAACAGTCTGTTCTCATTATTCCTTCTGATTGCAACACTCTTCCTCCAGATAAGCCTTTGGCTAACTCCCTTGTCCACTTCAAGTTTTTGCTCAGTCTCATCTTTTCTGTAAGGCCTACATGAATTTTCAGCTCCACACCACTCCCCCATCCTCCAGAGAGTGGAGAGGGGCTGGAAACGGAGTTAATAATTGATCATGCCTATGTGAGGAAGCCTCCATAAAATTCCGTGCGGGGTTCAGAGAGCTTCTAGGCTATCAAACGCATCCGCGTGAGGAGTTGGTTTTGCACCCCAACTCCACTGCAGTGGATGCTCCTGCACTCACACCCTCTCAGTGGGTGCCCTATGTATCTCTTCATCTGGCTGTTCATCTGTATCCTCTATCATAGCCTTTAATAAACTGATAAATATCTCCCTGAGTGAGCTGCTCTAGAAAATTAATTGAACCTGAGAAGAGGGTCATTGGAACCTCTGATCTATAGCTGGTTGATCAGAAGCACAGGTGATAGCTTGAGCTTACAATTAATGTCTGAAATTGGGGAGTGGGGGATTTTCGTAAGGCTGTACCTTTTTACCTTGAGATCTGATGCTATCTCTGGGTAGATAGTGTCAGAATTGAGTTAAATTATAGGATACCCAGCTGGTGTTGTCAGAGACTTGCTTATTGTAAGGACACCCTCCTTCCCGCCGCTGCTGTCTCATACATTTGGTGACCAAAAGTGTCAAGTGAAGTGTTCTGTGTGAGGAGTAAAGGAGGCTCAAAGGAGAGACAGTAGGGAAGACTGGGTTTTCCCTACCTAGGAAGGAAAGCTGAAGTTTTTCCTTTACACACCTATCTTTGTTTAAAAAGGTTATTTGATTATCAGGGGAAAAAATATTTGGATCTATTCTTCACCAAGACTTCACTGCTGTTGTAAAACACAGATCAAATATCATTTTCCCCATTAAACTTTTCTTGATTTCTCTGACTAGAATAACTATCTTCCCTCCAAACCATTTTGGTACTTTGTTTACTATCCCCTCCTCCAAGTTCCCTTAAGGCAATTACCATTTGCATTATATTTATTTGTACCATTAGAGCTAATTCCTTTCCCTATTCACAGTCTTCATTTTCGTATCTCACTGTAACATGTACATGGTAAGGTTTTTTGTTTTTGTTTTGTCCCCAGCTTTGAGGGGATATAATTGACATATATTGTGTAAGTTTAAGATGTACAACATGATATATATTGCAAAATGCACATAGTAGGTACTAAGTGAACATTTACTAGACTAAAGATTAAATTAGAAAATGAAGAAAATAAAAGGTGTCAGGGATTCCCATCATTTTTGCAGCTGTGATATCCTATAACTATGATTTTGATATTACAGTACCCCTTATCAAACTCCTTAAAATGACTATTATGACTGCTATTGTTGTTTCTATTGTTTTTAATAAACTAAAAAGTGAACTTTAATAGAATTAATTTTTAGGATCTCTTCATTATTTTAGAAAGAACTAGAACAATTTGAGGTGTTTTATGACCAGTGTTAGAAGTCGTGTTTTAAATCCTGCTATGTTGGAGGTATCCATTCAGTTAGATCTTTCCAATAAGCTAGTTGCCAAGTTTAACTTCGGTGATAACGAGTCAGCACACAGGCATTATGTCTTTTGTGACATAACTTTACTGTCCCCCATCCTGCCTTTCCCCAAACAGAAGTGATTACTGTTTTCTCTGTGCTCCACCTGAAGCTACTTCTATTATCCCGCTGTTGTGTAATTACTTTTTTATGTGTCTGTCTTCCCTTCTAAATAGTGAGCTCTTTAAGGATAGGGATTGTGGGGCGCCTGGGTGGCTCAGTTGGTTGAACGACTGCCTTCGGCTCAGGTCATGATCCTGGAGTCCCGGGATGGAGTCCCACATCGGGCTCCCTGCTCAGCGGGGAGTCTGCTTCTCCCTCTGACCCTCTTCCCTCTCGTGCTTTCTATCTCTCATTCTCTCTCTCTCTGAAATAAATAAATAAAATTTTAAAAAAAAGGATAGGGATTGTGTGTTGGTAATTTCCACTTTCCCCATAGTTTCTGGGACTGGGACATTGTGGGTATTAAATAAATGATAGATGTGTTAATATAAATAAAGTATATTCTGACAAGAATTCTGGCTAAATGACTATACCAAAGACAATCTCTTCAGATGGCTTAGTGGTAAAATGTCAGGATTTGATTAAATGATGAATTTTATGTATTCAGCCTATGGTATGGTTAATTGCCCTTAAGAACCTTTTCTTTATTTGTTGTTGTTGTTTTGGGTTTTTGTTTTGTTTTGTTTTAAGTAATCTCTACAGCCTACGTGGGGCTTAACTCACAACCCTGAGATCAAGAGTTGCATGCTCTATCTATTGAGCCAGCCAGGCACCTTTAAGAGCCTTCTCTTTGTAAACCACATTTTGTTTGGATCCTACCCATTTCTCTATCTCATTGTCTTTCATCTTTCACCTGGAGTTTGTAGGAGGTAAATAGTGACTGAGAGGTCAGTTGTTACTCCACCACCATCTCTAAGAACTTGGAAATAAGGGAAGTTAGACTTATGACTGAGGATTAAATTGTAACATTAACATATATCAAAGCAAAGTTATCAAAAATCACCTTAAAAAGGAAAACCGGACAAATTAAGACTTGACTAAAGATATTTATCTAAAGAACATTCATTGAAGCACTATTGGTTAGCAGTGGCAACATAGAAACAGGACAGCAAGAGGCATACTTCAGTTGTGCCTAACTGTCCAAGGGAGAGAAGGTTGTGCCTAACTGTCCAAGGGAGAGAATGTAGCCAACCAACTTGAACATTCCTGTTTCTCATCTGTGGCCTGATGCTATTAAACCTTTGAAACATGCAATTTAATTTCCCTACCTCAAATTCCAAGTTCATCAAGCAACTTTCTTTCTGATTATGACTCGTTTCTTATGTGTATCTTTCTACAAGGAGAAAATGAACTTCATGCCAAAGCAAATATTATCATCACTATGACAGTTAATCTATTTCATTGAAAATAATCATTTACCATTCTGGTTTTACATCAGCCTCTGACCCCCTTTTTTTTTTTAAATATTTAATTTATTTATTCATGAGAGACAGAGGAAGAGAGAGAGAAGCAGGCTCCCAAGGAGCAGGGAGCCCGATGCGGGACTCGATCCCAGGACCCTGGGGTCATGACCTGAGCCGAAGGCAGACGCTTAACCATCTGAGCCACCCAGGCGCCCATCCTCTGACCCCTTTTTAATGTTAGTTTGAATTGTAGGTTCTATCTCAGTAAAGAGCCAAAACCAAGTTTCTGAGCTTAAAACAGTGAATTCAAGCTAAATTCCACTTTGTTGAATTTTACCTCATATAATTGTCAAACGTAACCCCTTCACATCCTCCCCATTGCCATTGCCTTAATTCACCTACTTATTATTTTTCCTCTGGATTAAAATAATAGCATCTCAACTCTTTTTCTGGCCATCAGTCAGAATACACTGCACACTGATGTATCTTTAAAACATGTTTCATTATGTTAACTTTTAAAGTATTTAATGGCATTCTGCAATGTCCTCCATTCCGTTACCTTTCATATCTTGTTCCTCAGCCCTGCCTGGAAAATTCTGTCTCCCATATTCATTAAGCTAACTTATATTAATGCTTTAAGACTCAGCACAGGATCTGCTCCAAGAAACTTTACCTGACCCCCACAATTTGGTTTAGATATTCCTCTTTTGCACTTCCATGACATCCTGTCCTTACCTCTATCATTCTATCCACTACACTATAGAGCAATTGTTTACTCATATGTTTCCCTTACTGGACAGTGAATTTCTTCATTGCAGCGATAGGGATATTGTCTGAATCTTTTCTATATTCCCTAGCTCTTAGTATAATACTTGATCTGTTAAATGAATTTAAGAACCTCTCTTATAACTTTATTCATTTCACTTAAACTTCAACAAGGAGCGCCTGGGTGGCTCAGATGGTTGGGCGTCAGCCTTTGGCTTGGGTCGTGATCCCGGGGTCCTGGGATCGAGTCCCGCATCGGGCTCCCTGCTCCTTGGGAGCCTGCTTCTCCCTCTGCCTCTCTCTCTCTGTCTCTCATGAATAAATAAATAAAATCTTTAAAAATAAATAAATAAATAAATAAATAAACTTCAACAAGCTTCTGCAGTCTCCTTTCATCTCTTCCAATCTGAACATTTATCCCTAGCTACTTTTTTCCCCCACTTTGAACTTGTCACACTCTTGCTGTTTCTTCAGAGCCATATGACCAACAAACTACCATGTGTGTCCATTAAGGAGATTGTCAGGTTATCACAAGTTTGTGAAATATCATTTTAATATATAATTCCTCATGGGGCACCTGGGTGGCTCAGCGTCTGCCTTCAGCTCGGGTCATGATCCCAAGGTCCTGGGATTAAGCCCCCGCATCGGGCTCCCTGCTCAGTGGGAAGCCTGCTTCTCCCTCTCCTACTCCCCCACCTGTGTTCTCTCTCTCGCCGTCTCTCTCTCTCTGTCAAATAAATAAATAAAGTCTTTAAAAAAAAGAGAGAGATTTCAAGATTCTAGCAGAATCTTGTCATTTATTAAAATATATATATATAATTCCTCCTGTAGAATACAATATGATTGAATAAAAATAGTTTAAGTAAAATGTAATTGAAAATGTAGGTAACCTCTGGCTCTTAAAATTACTACATAAACGATAGCAAATAGACAAAAAAAAAATCTTTGAGATGAAAATTCTAAGCAGTTGGCTAGGTTCACCCACTACATTAATGAGTACTGCACACCACACAGAGCATCCAATTGAGAGTTATGCTTCAATAAAATCACTCTATGGGGATTTTCAAGGTCTTGTGAGCTTTCAAGGTTGCTCATGAAATTTATACAAATACTGAATCTGAGAATGCCAGGTCTGTAGTACCACATATATATGCTAGGCTTGATGATGTATTAAACAATGTAAGTTATGGTTTTTGACCTCAAAAAGTATACAGATGTTTCCCTTTATTCAAAGGACTCATGAATTTCCACCTCCTCTAGGAAATCCTATTTCGAAGAGGTAGTGAATGAATGGTCTCTTTACAGATACATTTTTAATTATTGAATAATGACTGTGATTGCATTAGATTTATAGATTAATCTGGGGGATAATTTGTATTTTTTGCAATATTGAGTCTCCTTATCCAGGAGACTCAATTTCTCTCAATTTCTCTATTAATTCAGGTCTTCTTCTGTGGCCCTCAGTAAAATTTTGTATCTTTTCATATAGACCCATACATTTAGTTATTTATTTTTTAAAGATTTTATTTATTTGACAGAGAGAGACACAGTGAGAGAGGGAGCACAAGCAGGGGGAGTGGGAGAGGAAGAAGCAGGCTTCCCGCCGAGCAGGGAGCCCGATGTGGGGCTCGAACCCAGGACCCTGGGATCATGACCTGAGCCGAAGGCAGACACTTAACGACTGAGCCACCCAGGCACCCCTAGACCCATACATTTATTGTTAGGTTTATTCATAGATATTTTAAATTTTGTTGCTATTTAAGTGGTACTTTTTCCATTATTTTTTCTGATTATTATAAGTATCTACAAAGGCTATTTCATTGTAAATTTATTTTGTGACTGGGCACCTTACCAAAATCTTATTTCTATAATTTCTAGAGTCATGGAGTAGTCCTAAGATTGGAAAGGAGGAGCGGTGGAAATTTTCTTGTCCAACCTTCTCATGTACAGATAAGACTCAGAGTAGTCCAAACAGGTTTGATTGAAATCTTAGATCTCATGAATCTCTAGTCATTGAGTTTGACAAAATATGGTAAAGAGGCAAGGGAGCAAGACTGAGACAACAGACTGCTAAGGTTGGACCTCTTAAATCTGTATCTTGATGTGGTCATCACCAATCCAAGCTTTACAAATTCAGAAATTCAATGTACAGCTTGTCTTAGGAGTGACCCGGTCTCAGGAGATCAATTCACTCCTTTCTTTCTGGCAAGAAAAATTTATCAACAAGACAACTAAGTTGGAAGTTTAACATGGAAAATCTAATAACATCCAGGGCATTATATTCTCATGGCCAGCTCTACTCAGGAGAGCAAATTAGAGATCCCAGAATCACAGCAAAGAGAACGGGATGTTTTTATGTGGTATTTACATTAAGATATGGTACTCTGATATTCTTTTCTGTTTTAATCATGATATTAGATAAATGTCCAATGATATTTCTTTCCAAATAACTCTGATAGGCATTATAATGAGAGAAAACTTTCCCTAGGCAATGGCTGAAACAGTGATAAATGTTTCAGTATTTTCTCTTCTAAAAACTGTCATTCCTTCACTCTCTCGTAACCAACATGTTAGTTTTAAAGAGTAGAGCTTCTCTTAGATTAGCTCTATTTTAACTCCATGGCTTCCTTTCTAGAGAAGAACCCTAAGCTCCATGCTGAAATGTATTTAGGCTGTACTTTAATCTTACCAGCTTGCTTATTTATTTATTTATGGGGGCGGGGCAGAGGAAGAGGGAGAGAGAGAATCCGAAGCAGGCTCAGTACTCTACACTCAGTGCGGAGCACAACCAACCCTGACATCATGACCTGAGCCAAAATCAAGAGTCACACATCCAACCAACTGGAACCACCTAGGTGCCCCTATCATCTTTTAAGCAGATTACTTCAGGAATATTTCCGTAGATGGGTTAAACATTTATTAATGTTGATTCTTGTTAACTGCCTTTCAAGGCCATGGTAGGTATGTTTAAAATCTGGTCCCCAAATTCTATATATACCTTTTTTGGTCCTATAGCTTCCCTATCAAACATAACACAGCTTCTTGAGAGCAACTATAAAACTGACCGCTAAGCATGACCCATCAGTAGTTATTGAAATTCAGGGATTGTCAGGATTCTCTGTTAGGTGGAGCTGCCCACCTGCTCAATCTTTTGTCAGAACTGTTACTGTTGCTTTAGGTGGCATTTATCTGGGTGGGCCCAACTGACCAGGCTACCATGTGATTTGGAATTGTTGGACTAGAATGAAAATACGTAGAGTGAATGTCAGTAATGATATTGGAAATCTCTGAAAGATAAATTGGAGAATTGAAATGCCTAATACGGTTTGAGGTTGGATAAGCTTGGAGTGGAGTGCATTTAAGCAGCAAAGCTGAGATGTCCTAGATCTATGCTGAGAAACTAGTAAAGTGCTCATAATTCCTTTTATTGGCTGCAGCTCATTCAGTAAGTAAGTGGATCAGCCAGATTTTAGGCCTCAGAACCCTGAATACCCAGTGCAGTTACCACAGTTACCATATGCTGGAAGGTGAGGATGGTACTATATTAAGTAGCACACTCAAGGACTTGGTGTTTATCTCAATACTCACCAGCTGGGAAGAGATAAGGATGGAACTTACGCAGGCTTTTCTTTTGGCTTTTGCTTGCCTCCAGGGCTTATAGGACTCAGGAGAAATTTAATGAATAAAGGAATTTATAAATAGAGCTGTCTGAAAATGTAGAGACCATCTTGAGAGTGATTTCTTCTGTACTTGAAGTATTTAAGTGAGGCAGCCAGGGTTGCTAAACACAGGGAATGACTGCTCTGGTTGGGAGGATGGATTAAGGATCTCCCAGTCCCCTTCTAGTTGTGAAATTCTGTAATTTCCAGGATCAGAGTAACTCTGAGAGGTTATCCAAGATCCAGGGTGGCTCCCAGCATAGACATTCCTGGTGGGAGTGGCGGGCAATTCTGAAAGTAATTATTTTTACTTGAGCTTAGTTTAATTTAGTTCCCCGTGGTCGTTCAGTGACTCTCCTTAGACCCAATAAAACCCCTTATGATATGAGAAAACCACTTGACAACTCCATTTGGCACTGTGATCCAGGGATGTTCTCAGTTTAGTCTCAAAGCCAGCATTTCCTGGGGACATAGCAGGGAGCCTAATTAATACTGGAGTGACTTAAACTCCCACAGCTTGTTGACCTGGTAGCATTAGGAATATTTTGCTTTCTGCTGTGAAGTAGAGTAGTAAAGGAGAGATCACTAGCAGAGAACTGACATATGGGGCCCAGAAAATTCCTCACAACTCATGATTTTGGATTCTGTGAGTCACAGACCCTCCCCACTTCATGGCTGCCACATTTGTATCTAATAAAGTAGGGCAGCTAAGGTGATTAAGCTAAGCTAATGTGTCTTTGGATTGGTTTTAACTAAGAGGTGTACAGATCCCAGAGCTGATTTTAGACATCACCTGACAAAGTGTTTGTATTCTTTATAGCACTTGTCTTGATGAAGGGACATCTTACAAGTTGTATTTTTCAGAAGGGCTAATATTCTTAATAATTTTACCTACTGCTTATCTTCGTTCTTTTTTTTTTTCAAGTTCATCCAATTCCCTACTTAGAAGCCAGGCTCTGTGCAAGGGCTTTAGAAGACACAGAAATTAATTAGACATGTTCACACTAGCCAATCTGAGAGAGGAGATAAAATTCAAAAAATAATTATAACATAAGGAAGAACAATTGATTAGGAGAATAATACCAATGAAGTAATATAGCAGTTTGGAGAGGTGGGGGAATTATTTCTGGATCAGAGAAAGAGAGAAACTACATTGGATTCATGGAATTTGAGCTTGCCTTTTTTTTTAATTTTTTATTGTTATGTTAATCACCATATATTACATAATTTGTTTTGGTGTACTGTTCCATGATTCATTGTTTGTTCATAACACCCAGTGCTCCATGCAGAATGTGCCCTCCTCAATACCCATCACCAGGCTAACCCATCCCCCCAGCCCCTCCCCTCTAGAACCCTCAGTTTGTTTTTCAGAGTCCATCATCTCTCCTGGTTCGTCTCCCCCTCTGACTTACTCCCCTTCATTCTTCCTCTCCTGCTATCTTCTTCTTTTTCTTTTTTCTTAAAATATGTTGCATTATTTGTTTCAGAAGTACAGATCTGTGATTCAACAGTCTTACACAATTCACAGTGCTCACCGTAGCACATACCTTCCCCAATGTCCATCACCCAGCCACCCCATCCCTCCCACTGCCCCCACCACTCCAGCAACACTCAGTTTGTTCCTGAGATTAAGAATTCCTCATATCAGTGAGGTGATATGATACATGTCTTTCTCTGATTGACTTATTTCACTAAGTATAACACCCTCCAGTTCCATCCACGTCGTTGCAAATGGCAAGATCTCATTCCTTTTGATGGCTGCATAATATTCCATTGTGTATATACCACATCTTCTTTATCCATTCATCTGTCGATGGACATCTTGGCTCTTTCCACAGTTTGGCTATTGTGGACATTGTTGAGCTTGCCTTTGTTAAGATAGCCTTTGAAGGATTTTGACTGATATAGAGCAAGGGCATTACCCTTGGGACAGCGTGAGTAGTGGCATAGATGCAGGAAAGTCTGGGCCATTTTTAGGGAATTGTACATAGGCCAGTTTGAATAAAGATAAATAATGGAAAAGAAAGGTGAAAGAATAGTTAGGGCTCAAATGGGAGCATCTTGAATGTGTGGCTGATATCTGAACTTCATTCAGTAATCCATGGGGAGCCACTGCAGGTTTTGACCTTGTCAGGAAGAAGACATGATCAGTGTTCTGCTTTAGGGCAGCAATGGATAGTGTGTAAAAGTCAGAAGCAGGATATTGAATCCAGAAGGAAAGTAAAAGGAATCTGAGATGATAGTAGTGGGATTAGAAAGGAAGTAATAGCTTCAAGAGATCTTCAGATAGAATATATAGGACCTGGCAGGTAATCAGAGGGGGAACTGAAGGTGATTCTTGGATTTCATGAACAAGTTAGAATAGTAAAACAGAGGGGCGCCTGGGTTGTTCAGTCATTAAGCGTCTGCCTTCGGCTCAGGTCTTAATCCCAGAGTCCTGGGATTGAGTCCCACATCAGGCTCCCTGCTCAGCAGGAAGCCTGCTTCTCCCTCTATCATTCCCCCTGCTTGTGTTCCCTCTCTCGCTGTGTCTCTCTCTGTCAAATAAATAAATAAAATCTTAAAAAAAAAGAATAGTAAGACAGAGAAACAGATATGTTAAAAATCAGAGAAGGTAAGAAATATCATTTTGGAACATGAGTATCTTGAGATGCTAGTGAGCAGCTAAGAGGAAATGTCCAACATTTGGGGTTTAAGATGGTTTTAGGAGCCAGGGGTAGAGATGCAATGAGAGGATTTGATATCATAATTCAAGGAAAACACACACAGACAACAGGGAGAACAATGCTTTGGGGAATAGCCCATGTGCAAGGCACTGTAGAAAATGCTTGATATACTTTATATAATCTTTGCAACCAAGGTGAAGCAATTATCTTCATATGAGAGATGAAAGACTGAAGTTCAGAGTGATTATCTCATTATCCCAAGGTTACACTTTAATAAGTGTTGGCTCCAGCGTTTAAATTTAGGTCAGCCTAACTGCTACATCACATTGCAAAGCAATCAAAGAGGTAGCGGAAGAAAAATGAGGGAAATGAATTATCATGAGAACAAGGAAAGAAAAGACCAAGTATCTTAATGAACTATATGGGGGCCACGGGATAGAAAAGACTGAGGTAAGGAGGTGAAATGTCTTCAAATGGTTCCTAGTAGCTCCAGCTTTTGTTGGGAATTGGTGCCAAAGCCACATAGATGCCAGGCTTAGGGACATCAAGAAAGGCTATGTAGGGGCCTTGAACTGTGCTTGGCCTAGCTGGAGGTTGAGTTCCATCTACAATTATACATTTTAACTTACTCAAACACTTATTCCAGAAGCATCCAGATGATTTTCCAACCTTCTTTTTAGCAGAAGAAACTACTTTTTTAAACTGAAAATATGGGAAAATACCAGATAAAAGTGGAGTTATTCAAGTTGAGAGAAAGGAAGTGCTCTCTACTTCTTCCTTGCTCCTCTCTACCCTAAACTGTATTTCAGGCCCTGAGAAACCTGCCTGCTTTACATAACACCATTTGAAAACCCCTGCTGTACTTTTTCTTTTTTTCAGTGAGAAAGGGAAGTGATTATTATTATAGATAAGAAAAGCTAGAAAACTGAAGGTAAAAGTCATTTGCTTTAGGTACAAATAATTTAGGAATCCAGCTGAGAATAGAACAGAGGTTTCCAAACTCCCCATCAGTCAGTGTTCTTTCTGGCCCTTGACTCAAATTTTAGTTGTTTAAAAAGAAATGTAACATTTGCTTTCTAAGATTTCATTCAACAGACATTTGTTAACTACTTATATGTGCAAGACAGTTAAGACTAAGTAAACGTTGACTTACTTTTATAAACTAAAAGAAAAAGAAAATAAACTACCCAAAAACATATTTTACTACTTAATAAGGAGCTTACTTTGTGAGACTGCAAAATTACAAATACTAGAAGATTTTTTGGTCAGACCCAATTTAAAGCTCTAGGCAGACAAGAGGGGTTTTTGTAACACACAACTGCTTTATAAAACCTGCCTTCTAGATGAAGCAGCTAACTCCTGAGGAAGACCCCGAGTTTGAAAATAGAAGCAGTAGCTAAGAAACTGTAGTATTTTGTGGGTTCCTTTCTACCCATTTTGTATTTGAAGTTTATATTAATCTTTAGCTTTTTTGTTTTAAACCTCCTGAAACCAAATCCAAGTTAATTGAAAGGTTATTTGAGGTCTGTGAATCACCTTTGGAAGAAGCAGGTTGAAAATCGAGGTACTGAGACTCACTTCACTTTCCCTATCTAGAGGAAACAGAAGAAAAAAAAAATCCATAAAAAAGGAATGTGGCAATTTCCCAAAAGCCAAGAAGCTATTAGAAGTAGAAAATGGAAGGAAGTTTTGTCATCTAAATGACCTCATAGACAAGTAGATGTTTCAACATACTCCCACCCCTCCCAGAATTTTAAAGAAGATCCTTGTTTTCCTAAAGTGTTTTCCTGTCAGAAAGTAGTTGTGATTGAAGTAAGGACGTGAAGTGGGGACTGTAACTGAGAAGAAAGGGAGAATGTGGAGTGCTGGTGGGTTTGGGACTGTGTTTGAGAGCATTTTGGGGTAAACTTGCTTTTTAATTATGTATGTGCTTCTGTTGCTTTAAAAAAACAAACTTTTGTTAGCTTTGCTGAGATTCATGTGATATGAATTGGGATGGGAGAACCTGATTTCTGGAGTAACTAGGGATTTGTGCATTGGATGTAATAGCTAACTCTGGGAAACCTTAATGGAATGGTCTGAAAGCTTTCATGATTTTATATGACAGTCTGGGGGAAATGTAGCTTTTAGTTTTAGTCAGGGGATGATGTTTGTTCCTTTGTTGATGAAAAATCTATTTTCTGAAAGACAGATTTGTTCATTAAGAGCCAATTATGACTTGTATGCATGCAGTCTATGACGTTCTAGTACTGAGAGTCATCAGCTATGCCACTGCCAGACTTCATTGTGTTTATTGTAGTTTATGTATCTTTCAGATGGAGCTAAATATAAACTTGAAGACTTTCTCCAAACCTTTATACTTAGTAAATTTACTAGTTTTTTGTGTATAATAACTGGGTGGGGGCAATGCAGGATGCTGGCAGCATAGAATCACAGCTAGACTTGGAGGAACTCGAAGTTGGTTTGCACTATTTTGCCAATTGGAAGACTGCGAACTGGAAGATCAATATTCCACCCCCAACCCCAAGTTTCAGTAAGGTTGTCTTTATGTTACATCATTCAGTTCAAGGTCAAGGCAGTTTAGAGATTATCAGCTGAAGATGGGACCTGTTATTTCTACCTTTGATTCTTATATCTAAATGAAAGAGTTTTAGATCCTTTAACCATGTCTTTTTTTTTTTTTTGAAAGAGAGAGAACATGTGCACACATGTAAGGGTGGTGGTAGGGGAGGAGCAGAGGGAGAGGGAGAGAGAGAATGTTAAGCAGTCTCCACACTCGGCTCGGAGCCCGAGAGGGACTTGATCCCACAATGCTGAGATCATGACCTGAGCTGAAATCAAGAGCTGGACCCTTAACAGACTGAGCCACCCAGGTGCCCCATGTCTCACAGAAGCTGGTGCTATTCCTTGACTTCTCTTCGATCCCTCTTCTTATGACTCTAGTGTTTTACAACCTTCTTTTAAAAATGTAATGAGTCCCCCACCACCAAATATTTAGTAATTACAAAGGAAAAAATAGTAAGTTTACAGTGGAAAATTCTGGCAGACACCATCTTAACCAAGCAATGTAGGTTCATATCACCAGGAATACACATGACAGCATGTATCCCCTGATAGGATGTCCTGAGAAGGGCACATCAGACAAACACAAGTTGAGGCACACTCTACAAAACAATTGGTCAGTACCTTTCAAAAGTGTCAAGATCATGAAAAACAAAGAATCGGGAACATTGACAAGTTGAAGAAGACATGCAGCTAAATGCAATGTAGGATACTGGATTGGGTCCTAGAGCCAAAAAAAAAAAAGGACATGAGTGGAAAGCATTGGTAAAAAATAATTTCTGTACCTCGATTTATATTATTATATGAAGGTTAATTTCTTAGTGTATAATTGTTCTATTATGGTATATAAGATATTAACATAAGAATACAGTGTGGGGGGGCACCTGGGTGGCTCAGTTGTTAAGCATCTGCCTTCAGCTCAGGTCATGATCCCAGGGTCCTGGGATCGAGTCCCACATTGGGCTCCCTGCTCAGTGGGAGGCCTGCCTCTCCCTTCTCCCACTCCCCTTGCTTGTGTTCCCTCTCTCGCTGTCTCTCTCACTGTCAAATAAATAAATAAAATCTTTAAAAAAAAAAAAGAATACAGTGTGTGAAGGGTATATGGAAATTCTCTATACTATTTTTGCAACTCTTCTGTAAGTTTAAAATTATCTCAAAATAAAATGTTTTTCTTTTAAATGTGGTGACCCAAATTGGCCTATTCTTTCAATAAGGGTTATTAAAAAATTACTCTCCTGAATAAGATAGGAAGGGTATTCCATATGATTGGTATATTTAATTTTTTAGTTCTTTTGTTTTTTTTTAATTTAACTTTAATTTTTTAGTTCTTTTATTATGTGTTGAATAGATGTAAAGTTTATAACAAATGTGTAAGTTGTAAAGAGTAACAATAACATAAACACAAGTGTAGCTTGAAGCTCTCAGTATATATGCCTTTTCCATCCTCCCCACCCTCTCCCTAACCTTTATCCTGAATTTTGTACTTTTCATCTTCTCGTTTCTCTTTATAGGTTTACCTTGAAAGTGTGTGTTCCTAATTGCATGATTTTTAACTTTATGTAAGTGGAACATCATATGTATTCTTTTGCAATTTTCCCCCTAAATATTTTATTCCTGAGATTTAATCATGTTAATGTGCTTAACTGTAGTTCATTCATTTTCAGTGCTATGTAGCTTTCCATTGTATGAACATACCAAAGGTTACTTCTCTATTTTACCATTAATAGCTATTTGGTTGGTTTCCAATTTTGCTGTTATGAAGAATGCTACCATACACATCCTGTATATGACATATTATGAGAGTCTCCATAGGGTGTATACATAAAATGGACTGACTGGATTATAGGATAAATGCCCCAACAACTCTGTAAGATAAAGCCAAATTGTTTTCCAAAGTGGTTGTTCAATTTTTAAGACCATCAACAGTATGTAAGTGTTCCACTGGTTCCACTTTTTCTCTAGCACAGTATTATTAGACTTAAAACTTTTTTACCAATTTAGTGGGTATGTATATTAAAATTTTAAAAATGTTGCCATTTATTGTCTACTCTGAATCAAGCACTATGGCAGACATTTTCATACCTTATTTAACTTAATCCTCTCATAACTCTTCTTCTCTGTCCCATAATAGACACAAATGTTGTACTTAGTTTGTAATACATAATTACCCCTCACTCTCTCTCTGACAGATTTATTCTTTAGTGGGTCTTTCTCCATCTTGTATCTCCCTAATTTATTTCCTGTTTCTTTTTTTAAAATCTCAGTTTAGAAAAAATTTGAGGTACTGCTCTCTGGTTTCTAAGTGGTTAATAATTTACCCCAGCTCACATTGTTATTAATTAGTAGCAGACTGAAATTAAACCTGGTTCCCTAGCTCCCTAGCTCCCAATCTTTTTCTTTTCTCTTTTTTTTCTCTCTCTTCCCTTTTTCCTCCCACATTCCATTTCTTCCTCCCACATTTCATTTCTTCCTCCCTTCCCTCACACTCTTCTTCTCTGAGGTTTTTGTTTGTTTGTTTTTTCTTTTCTTCCTCTGAGTTTAACAGCTTAAATATACTTTCCAGATGGCTGCTATGTAATGTGATGTGTGTGCAGAGAACATCACCAGATTGGGTGAGTTCCTGATTCTAGCTAAACAGTCATTACTCAGGCCCCTGGCTGGCCATTAAGTCCCTTATAACCATTTCACATTCCTAGCTATACTGCTTGTGTGGATTTGGCCAGACTACCCTCTCAGAGCTGCTGATGGCCCTGCAGGGGATGGAGAGAAGCCAGAACTTCAGGACATCCCATCCTTGGCTCTTCTTTCTTGGCAGCTATAGAAACCCCAAGCCTACTGTGAAGATGTAGGCAACTTACAGTAGGATTGGGTTCCTAGAGAATGGTGATATTAGAACTGCTAAAATTAGTTAGGAAAACACAGATTCTGTTGACAGAAGAAACAGACATTCGGTTGGGATACAAACCTTGTAGCCAACAAGCACAAATAATTTTGTTTGGCCTGCACACTATTTAATTTTCTTTCTTTTTCATTTGGATACTTTTATAGGAAGCATGTACTCTCCAATTTGTCACAGTACCCAGCGTTTCATTTCCTATTGTTTTACATCTAACTGCTGTTAACTTCCTGGCTCCTATTTGAGTTATTTGATGCAACTCTGCCTAGATTACTGAAATATGAATTTTATCCTTAATGAGGTCACTTGGGCCTCACAGCAGAACTGGAAGATACATTGTTATTCCAAATCACAATTTTCCAGCTAGTTGTGGGTTTTTTGTTTTTTGGGTGTTTTTTTTTTGGTTTTCATTTATGTTGTTGTTTTTGTTGTTTTTTTCTGATAGCTGAACATCTCTTGGCTGGAAATATCCTTTTATTTAGACTTTACATTTCCCTAAAGATATGAATTTTTTTCCCATCTAATCCTGTTTGGGGTGATTAAGATGAAAATACCTATAAAGTTTTCTAATCTTGCCTTATCCACACTTAGTGGCTTGGGAGACCTGAAAGAAATGTTTAAAATAAATATACTCTATTGGCCTTTTCTGGGTTGGGTGAAGGATAAAGAGAAAGAAGAGAAAGAAGAGTTTTTCTGTGTAGCAAACTCATGGGGTTTCATAAAGTATAATTTTCAAAAAGTTAAAAAACATGACTCTCATGTAAATACAAATATTTTATTTGTAGGTATCAAATATTTTATTTAACTCATTAATTAATGAGGTAATCAGTAAAAAGTTAAGACCAGTTCAAATGAAAATGTAGGAGCTAAGTATTTATAGGAAATTTAATAAAGGTTAAGATAAAATTTCTGAATTATACATAAAACTAATTGAATTCCTAAAGTGCACAAGTCATAACCTTTGGAGTTATCTTTTTCACCAAACATAAGATATTTTTATTTCTGTGGGATAAAAATCTACAAGTTAACCTCTGCCTACAGAGTTACAGAAGAGTCCCATCAATAGAAAATTAAAGATGTCAATCCAGAACTGCACTAAGAGATCACCCAATAATTCTTTTGCCTGTTTCCAATGATCTGTTACAGATAATTTTTCTAACAAAGTGTAGTCATCAGCCTAGACTTGATTACCAGAAAGTGGAATCTGTTTGCCAAGCTTTGAAAATATAACTTTATGATGAGGACATATGAAATGAGTTCTAAAATTTAGCATATGTATCTTAGAGGTAGATTATTTTGGATTTCAGAGAACAAGTTCCAAGTTTCTTAAGCACATGTTTCTTAAGCACATGTTTAAGTGAAATGGTATTGGCATGAGAAATTCTTATACTGAATCTTTTTATTTCCTTTACAGAAATTCCATGGAATTATAGTTGGTACTATTCTGCAATGTCTCTAATTGAAAGCCAAAGTGAGGACAGACAAAGTGACGGTAGGTGAACTCAGTAAATATCTAAATCTGTATGTCATTATTATTGCCTATAAAAGTAAGTGTGTGTGCATTGAGTACACGTGCTAATATACATAGGACAGACAAATAGACTGGCTAGTCTATCACTCAAACCACCAATCTACCAAACAACTGACCAGGAAAGGAAATATACTTTGCAGAAGTAAATACTTTGTCCTTACAAGTACAACTCCACTGTTTGGTTATCTGAGAATTCTGATGTGAGTAGTTCCAGTCTCTTATCTTTTGTACTTTTATTTCTATTTCTATTTTATTTTGTACTTTTATTTGGAAGTTCACCAGAAAAGCCTGTGTTCCTTTTCCTCTCCCCATCCTTCACAATGGCCTCCTGCTAAAAGAAGTGTTCAGTGTGAAAAGAGGTTGCTGAAACAGATAAGGTCATCCTTTGCAGACTCTTTGTGGACAGAGCAAATAGATCTGGCTATGGTATTAGGGAGGATTTCCATACCACTTCCATGCTCTCCTGTGGTGAATCCAAGTACTAAAGGGAGCTGGTGTAATCACACCCAAGCCTGACATGAGAAAAAAATTTTTTCTGACATAAAATTTTCAAAAAGGAAGCCAGAATGTAGTTCTATATTTAGAACTGCCTGACATGAAAAAAATTTTTTTCTGACATAAAATTTTGAAAAGCAAGCCAGAATATAGTTCTATATTTAGGCTTCCTTTTGAGGAATGAAGAAGGTGCAGAGAATGAAATTAGGTCACTGATTTCAGGTCACACTAAACCTTTATTTTCTGTCATTGTGCAGTTGTCTGATTCCTGTAGGGAACTCATTTCAAGGGCACATAGTTCCATAAAGAAGAATTCCATCCCAAGGGCACAGGCTTTAGTTCCAGGAAGAGGAAGTCAGGAACCTCCCAACTGAGGGAAAAACCAGGGAGTCCTTTCCTACTCTCAGAACTGCTAAAGGAAAGAAGGCTGGGGAAAACAAGGTAACTGACCAATTTCTCCCGCATCTTCTTATGAACAGAAAATATGGGAGAGGAGAATACTTTAGGGAACATTAAATTCAAGGCAAAAGAACGATGTGGCAATCATCAGTAAAGACTGATTTACTTACTCAACAAATATTTATTATCACCAAATGAATGCCAGCCACTGTGCTACATGCTGGCAATACAATGGCGACAAAACTACACAGAATCCCTGCTCTTACAGAAATTATAGCTTAGTGAAGGACAACCTTTAATGAAGTAATAACACATCAAATAATAGCACAGAGAAATATCAAATTATATCTACAATAAGTGCTGTGAAGTAAGATCATATGCAGGCATTGTGGTTAAGAGCATGGATTCTGGAGCCATACTGTTTAGGTTTGAATCCAAGCTCTGCTACTTACTATGTTATCTTGGGCAAGTCTCTTAATTTCTCTATGCTACAGTTTCTCATCTATGAAATCAGGCTAATAATAGTGCTACCTTGTAAGTATGTTGTGAGGACTGAATGAAGAAATATTTGTAAAGCACTTAGGACAGTATGTGGTATATGGTAAGCACTAGGTAAATATGTAAAAAAAATTTAATCTATAGGAGCTCTGATTTTTTTGTTGTTGTTGTTCAGGAAGATAACTAAGAACTTGAACATTTATAAATGGGGGTTATTTCAAAAGTCCAAAGTTTTACCAGTGAAAAATAATTGAAACCACTTTTCCTGGCCTAAACCCCTTTTAAGTAGGCGAGGCCTACCTACTACAGTAGAGTTATTGCTTGTGCTGTTTTCAGCAGTGAGCAATTAATACTGGTCCTTCCAAGATGTTGTCGTCTTAGCTTGAGTCAACAAAATAACAGTGGCAAACCCAGTAATTTGGCTTCTGCCCTTTTCTAGGCCATCAGCCTATTCTGGTTGGAAGACTCAGAATACATAGAGTGAATATTGACTGCTTCTAGTGTCTTGCTTATCTACCCTCTCCTTTCTATCCATCATATTAATCTTCCGAAAATCCAGTTTTATCGTGTTTTTCCCTGCTGAAAGTCTTTCTGGGATTCCTTGTCAGCTACTGATCATTTTAAGGTCATCAGCCTAACATTAAAGCCCTGACTTTATAGTCTTGTTTCCTGCCTCCTTCAGACTCTTCTTACCTCTGTAATATCATACAACTTGTCCTGTCTCAGTGCCAAACTTTTCATCAGGTTCTTCTTCCTGCTTACATACCCGTCTCCTATATTTATATTGAACCTATATTCATCGTTTAGGTTTAGTGCAAGTTTTTCTCCATGACCTTCTCCGGCAATTCCAGCCACCAACCTCCCCTGCCCCCTCCCCTGCATTATCTTTCCATCTTGAATTCTTACAGTGCTTGGCTTCTGGAGTTTTTTAAAATAATAGCCTTATTGAGCCATAACTTACATGCCATTGAAATACCCTTTTAAAGCATACAATTTAGTGATTTTTAAAATATATTAATGGAATTGTGCCACTGTGACTATAATTTAATTTTAGAACATTTTCATCACTCCAAAAAGGAACCCCATACCCATTAGCAGTCACTCCCAATTCCTGCCTTCCCCAGCCTCTAGCAACCACTAATTTACTTTCTATCTCTATTGATTTGCCTATACTGGACATGACATAAATAGAATCATAAAATATCTGGCCTTTTGTGACTGGCTTCTTTCACTTAATATTTTCAAGGTTCATGTCATAGTATGTGTCAGTACTCCATTCCTTTGTAAGGCTGAATACCATTCCAATGTATGTATATACCACAATTTATCCATTCACCAGTAGATAGACATTTGGGTTGTTTCCACTTTGGGGCTATTATGAACAATACTGCTATAGCCATTCATGTATGAGCTTTTGTGTGAACATATCATTTCAATTCTCTTGAATGTACAATTAATTTTAAGTCTTACTTATATCCTATATTGAATTGTTGCTTTACTGTTTGGGGTATATCTTGTATGATTCTACTAAATTGTCTGCCTAGCACAGTGCCTACAGAGTTTCCTCTGTTCTGGAAAGTATATATGTATACATTTATATGTAAATGCCCTGAAAAGGAAGGGACACAAAGGATATACACCAGTCTGTTAATGGTGCTTTCCTTGGGAAAGGGAGAAAGAGGGGAAAGGAAACTTACTTTCTTTCTTTATATTTCTGATTTTAGATCTTTTACACTTAAAATATATTTATGTGTTACTTTGGGTTATTTGAAAAATCATTAAAGAAAAAAGTGTAATCACAAAGGGAAGGAAGTTGGAGAAACTAAAAGGAAAGGACAGAAAAAGAAAAAGAAGGAAAACAATAGGAAGGGGGAGGGGCATAGATATTGTGGCATTTAGAGCAGAAAATTAATCAGAGCTTTAGTAATAGAATCCTACACAATACCACACTTAAAAACAAAAAATAGACCATGTATATTGCATAACTCTGTGTGAACATACTACAAACCATTGAATTGTACATTTTATTTTAAATAGGTGAATTATATGGTATGTATATCTCAATAAAGTTATTTAGGATAAAAAAGACATCTACAGTTTTTAGAGTTAGTTTCTAGAATTATGTTTCTTTAGAAAATATAAAGCAACAATTGAACTAATTTATAGGAATTTTTCCTGACCTTAGTAACAGGACCAGGGTAGCAAGATAAAATACACGATTCCCAATTAAATTTGAATCTCAATAATGAATAATTTTTTAGTATAAATATGTCCCACATAAATATTTGGGACATACTTTGTATTTTTATTTGCTAAATCTGGCAACCCTAAACAAAGGGAATTAAGTTTTGAATCTCTTAGAGTGAAATTGCTTCTTAGTATCACCAGGATTTACTATTAGATCCAGCTTTGTGTGAATGGCATTTTGTTTCTAAATGATGGCCTTTATTATAAGTTTTCCAACCTCTCATCTCCAATCCCAGGGAAGGTTTTATGACTGGGAAACCCTGAAAGTGATATCTAGCAGTTCAATCAAACATGATTAATTTTACCTTTACCACATTGATAAAAAAAATCATTGGCTCTACTTTCCAAATGATGTCAGAATGGCAAAGCACCACTCCCAACTTCCATCTATGTGGAGTGATATGAATGATATTCCTGTCAGCTTCTCCCTTGAGAGAAGAGGGAAGAAACCAAAGATCTCCAACAGGGATAGTGGGTAGGACCTTTAGTTTTGTTTTTTGGTTTTTTAAAAGATTTATTTATTTTACAGATTGAGAGAGCATGAGTGGGGGAAGGGGCAAAGGGAAAGGGAGAGGAAGAGAGAGAATTTCAAACAGACTCCTTGCTGAGCACGGAGCCCAGCATGGGGCTTGATCTCATGACTCTGAGATCATGACCTGAGCCTAAATCAAGAGTCGGACGCCTAACTGACTTAGCCACCCAGGAGCTCCCCCTTTAGTTTTGATCATGTCCTGAACTGTGCCAACTGACCAATCTTCTCTGTCACCCTATTACTAAATTAGGATTTGGTGGGTGTTTTGTTTTGTTTGCTTTTATTACTATTTTGATTTTCTATTTGTTTTGTTACTATTTTATTTTCTTTTATTACCATTTTGATTGTCCTTTGAGTAATTCTACTCTTATTTCTGCTCAGCTTGGACAGGAAAGTTAGTGAAGTTATGGAGGGGATGGGCAGAGGCAGAGGTAACAGAAGAGCTAGTAGCTCAAGAATTGGACTTTTCATGACATTCAAGACTTTAGTGAGCTTCCTCTCCAGATTCTCCTTTTTTAATTTTTTTTTGAAGATTTTATTTTTTTATTTGACAGAGAGAGACACAGCAAGAGAGGGAACACAAGCAGGGGGAATGGGAAAGGGAGAAGTAGGCTTCCCGCTGAGCAGGGAGCCCGATGCAGGGCTCCACCCCAGGACCTTGGGGTCATGACCTGAGCCGAAGGCAGCCGCTTAACAACTGAGCCACCCAGGTGCCCTGAGTCTTTTTTTTTTTTTTTTAAGATTTTATTTATTTATTTGACAGAGAGAGACAAAGCGAGAGAAGGAACACAAGCAGGGGGAGTGGGAGAGGGAGAAGCAGGCTTCTCGCGGAGCAGGGAGCCTGATGCGGGGCTCGATCCCAGGACCCTGAGATCATGACCTGAGCCAAAGGCAGACACTTAACGACTGAGCCACCCAGTCGCCACTCTTTTATTTTTTTAATTGAAAATATATGTAATTTTATTTTTAAACTTTCAAAAAATTACAAGTACAGCACAAATATCCATAATCTCCTCACCCAGATGCCTAATTGCTAATATCTTATCACATTTGCTTCATCTCTATGTATGTGTGTGTACCTACTATACATATTATGTTTATATATAACATATTTATTATATATATAATAATTAGTTGTTTTCTGAGCCTTTTTTTTAAGATTTTATTTATTTAAGAGAGAGAGCATGAGCGGGAGGGGTGGTGGGAGGGGTAGAGAGAGAGGGAGAAGCAGACTCCCCACTGAGCAGGAAGCCCGAAGCGGGGCTCAATCCCAGGACCCCGGGATCATGACCTGAGCTGAAGGCAGATGCTTAACTGACTGAGCCACCCAGGCATCCCATTTTCTGAGCCTTTTTTTTTTTTTAAGATTTCATTTTATTTATTTGACAGAGAGAGACAGTGAGAGAGGGAACATAAGCAGGGGGAGTGGGAGAGGGAGAAGCAGGCATCCCACAGAGCAGGGAGCCTGATGCGGGACTCGATCCTAGGACCCCGGGACCATGACCCGAGCTGAAGGCAGACACCTAACGACTGAGCCACCCAGGCACCCCTTTTCTGAGCCTTTTGAGAACAAGTTGCATCCATGATGTCTCTTCACCCCTAAATACTTGGGTGTATATTTCTCCACATCGAGGACCTTTTGCTACTTAACCATATAACCATCCAAGTTAGGAAGTCAGCATTAATACAAAATCGTCATTCAATTAATAGACTCTTGTACCCCCCATGTCACCTCCATTTAAATTTCACCAACTTCCCTACCAATGTCTCTTCTTCCTTTCTATGCTATCCCTTTCAGTAACACGTGCTCCTATTATCTCTTTAGCCTCCTCCAGTGTGAAACTTCTCTATTTTTCCCTGCCGTTCATGTCCTCAACATTTTTACCCCCTTTTTTTTCTTTTTTACTTTCTTTCTTTTTTTCTTTTTAATTTGAGTATAGTTGACACATAATATTACATTACCTTCAGATGTATAACATAGTGATTGGACAAGTTTATTCATTATGCTATGTTTACAAGTGTAGCTTACATCTATCCTGATACATCAGTACATCTCTATTAAAATATTATTGACTATATTCCTGATGCTGTGCCTTTTATTCCCATGACTTATTCAGGAAATACAGGCTTCCTGCTATGGTTGAATAAGTCTCCAGGTTCTTTTTGACACTACACTCTACCCACCCTCTTCAACCATGCTAAATATCCTCCTGTTTGCTGACCTTGGCATAGAAAGATCAACAAAAGGGGCACCTGGGTGGTTCAGTCAGTTAAGCATCTACCTTTGGCTCAGATCATGATCCTAGGGTCCTAGGATCAAGCCCCAAGTTGGGCTCCCTTCTCAGCGGGGAGCCTTCTTCTCCCTCTCCTCCACACTCGTGCTTTCTTTCGCTATCTCTGTCACTCTCTCTCAAATAGATAAATAAAATATTAAAAAAAAAAGAAAGATGCTTTCTCTCGCTATCTCTGTCTCTCTCAAATAAATAAGTAAAATCTTTTAAAAAAAGAAAAAAAGAAAGGGGGCACCTGGGTAGCTCAGTCATTAAGCGTCTGCCTTTGGGTCAGGTCATGATCCCAAGGTCCTGGGATCGAGCCCCGCATCGAGCCCCACATCTGGCTCCCTGCTCGGTGGGAGACCTGCTTCTCCCTCTCCCACTCCCCGTGCTTGTGTTTCCTCTCTTACTGTGTCTCTCTCTGTCAAATAAATAAATAAAATCTTTAAAAAAAAAGATTAAAAGAAAAGATCAACAAAGAATTAGCTGACATTTCTCTTTCAGCCCAGCTGTTCTGTGATTATGTAGAAACTCCCATAAGGAGGTGATTATCCTCCATTGGAGGGTTTAAACAGAAATCTGGCCACAATTTAACAAAACATGTTTTTAAACATTTACTTGTGTGCTTGTTCATTCCCTGAATCTTTATTAAATCCAAGACCTAATGCTGAACTACGTAGTAGGATACAGAGATTTAAAGAAAAAAAGGAGAGATAGGGTCTCTACCTTTAAGTAGCTCTTTGTTTAGTGGGAGAAGATGGTATTATGAATAAATATGGTAAGCGAGCTAAATGTAAACCATGAGACATAGCAGTGGACAGACTAAACCTGAAACATAATGAAGTGGTGATGAGGAAACAAATGAGTTACTGTTTATTCTGTGGGACCACAGGCCCTGCCCTTTCTTATGGTGGCTCTCTTCTATGTCATTTAGGTATTCTACTTACCATTCTTTAGATGGAAATATCATTTGTTGATATCTTAGAGATGTAGTCTGGGGAAAGGAAATAGAAATTTTTTTGTGTGTACCCAAGACTGGAAGTCATATGGTTAGCTGAATTTACTAGTAGCTATCATGTTTCAGATTATACTATTTGACTACAAAGGAATAAATTGACATCATTTGGAATCTAAGAAATTCAAGTATTCCTTTTTTTTTTTTTTAGATTTTATTTATTTATTTGACAGAGGGAGACACAGCAAGAGAGGGAACACAAGCAGGGGGGAGTGGGAGAGGGAGAAGCAGGCTTCCCGTGGAGCAGGGAGCCCAACTCGGGGCTCGATCCCAGGATCCTGGGATCATGACCTGAGCTGAAGGCAGATGCTTAACAACTGAGCCACCCAGGCGCCCCTAAGAAATTCCAGTATTCCTAAAGTAAACTGATGCCAACTAATCTGACCACAAATTACAGAAATTGGCCAATTATCCTTCCTCTGGCAGCTATCCTCACTTTTTAGAGATGGGAAAATTTTAGCCACAGGCATTAGGTGACTTGGGTGAAATCACCTAGGTCTGTTGATCTAGAATAATAACAAGGGATCATTGCTGAGTTTCTCCCACTAGCACGTGGGCTTAATTGAGTTGGGAGTGGTGTAAGGAGAGAGGGTCTGACGAATCTACTAGAGACTTGTATTCCTAAAATCATCTCACTGCTTTTCTTTCTTAGCTGGAAAATTCCATTTGTGATTGAGTTCCCACTATGAGCAAGGAGATATTTGCTGAGATCCTCCTAAGCCTAATTGCCACCTGATCAACGGCCTTCTTCCCTTTTTCTCCCTTCCTCCTTCTTCCTCCTGGTTACTTATTTTTCAGTGTGCCTCTTTCTCTAGTTCCCTCTTACAGAGCTCATTTTCCTTTTTAATTTCTGCCATTTCCTTGTCTAGGCTAATCTCCAATCTTCCGTAGCTTTAACCCTTAAAACCTGAGATTGGATTATATCCAGATTGCATAAGAGCTAAGTTTTTCACCCTGGCATTTGAATCAAGACACTAAGAACACTGTTAGACAGAGGCTTCTCCTATTTTGACATTTCCCTTCTACTACCATTGAATCTACTCAAGCCCACCAAGGGCTTGAGTAGAGCTCCCCTCACTAGACTGTGGCTTTTGTACCCTTCCTTCTCTACTGACTAGATTAGCTTTGTACATCCACAGGAGATAGCTGAAAGTTCAAAAGGGAGCATGGGGCTCCCTGTTCAGCAGGGAGTCTGCTTCTTCCTCTGCCTCTGCCTGCCGTTCCCCCTGCGTGTGCTCTCTCTCTCTGTGTCAAATAAATAAATAAAATCTTAAAAAAAAAAGAATTGTTCTAAAATGATGCTTTGTAGGCCTTAATTTATTAATCCTCACAATAACCTTATGAATAGGTATTATTATCATTTCAATTTTACAGATAAAGGAAATGAGTCCCATAGAGGTTAAGTAACTCCCTCAAGGATACATAGCTGGTAAGTGGAGAACTGAGATTTGAACCCTGGCAGCCTGACTCAGTTGCTCATGTTATAAACCACTGTTGGAGGCTACCATAGTTTTAAACTCTAAGTCCACTGCACATTTTGTAATACCACGTTGCCTTGCTTCACCAAAATGGCCCTTTCAGTTCAATTATTTTACCACCCACAGTCTAGCTCTGATCTCAAGACAGGTCCCTTTGAAACCAGGCCTTCATTCAACAGGCTGTAGACTCAACCCTTAGTTACCAAAGATGGATGCATTTTCCAGTCACCAGAGGCTGAGCTAGGTTTTTGTGTCCTTGAATTCTGTAGTCAGGACCTTTTCAACTAGACTGTCTTCTAGACTCTCCTTGTCTAATCTAATTTCTAGTCTTCTATAGTTCTAACCTCTCATCCATAATTCACATTTTGTCACTCTTGTTTCAGCCAAACAGAAAGTTTGAATTAACAAGTAATGGGGTAAACAATCAGTCATCCCAGTCTTTTCTCAACAGTAGTCACAAGCCCTAGCAAATTGGTTTTGTTGTTGTTGTTGTTGTCATCGTTTTGGTGAATCTTGAATTAATCTTTTATTATCCAGTCTGAAAACTGCCTGCCTGCCTTTATTGTCTCAAACATGACTGGCGACTTTCTTTCCTTAGGCTTGTCTTCTGTCTCTCTCAGACTTTGAGTTTCTTCTCCTAGATGGTTGTGCCAACTGACATTTTTTAACCACTTTTCTCATCATTCCTGCTTTTCTTTTTTTAGAGGCATCTTCTGAAATCTGACTTTCTAGCCCTCAATTCCTCTTCCCTTCCTATTGGAAGTCCTACTTTCTTTTCTCCTTTCTCTTTTTTCATGGAAGATGTGATATCAAAGAGCCAGAACTAGGTGAAGGTTACTCCTGCCCCCACTTTGGAGTCTCAGTCTGTCTCCACCAGCTCAGGCTCTGAACTTTGGGATCTACCTGCTTTACTTTACTCTTAAACTCAAAGAGGGAGGTATGTATTAAGTTGTTGTACAGAGCCTGGACTCCATGTATATCTTGGGACTGGTGGGCTTAGAGAGAATAGCCTGCTGCACCCAGATGAGTTGCTGGAAAAACCTGTTAGACCTTTAGTAAATTAAAAAATAGTAATATCTAGGATTAAATTTAATAAGCAGTGTAAGATTCAATAAGAAAATATTAGAACTTTATGAAGAGTTATAAAATAATATTTTTTAATAAATAGAGAGGCTGTGCTGGTTGGTTGGGTATGATTAGAGGGTCAAACGGCATGGGAGAGACTGATTTTACTTATCATTGCCTAAGCGTATTGAGTATGAACACAGTAGATTAGCCTACTTAGGGATTGAATAACCTCAACACTGGTAGAAATACCAACACTGCCCTGATACTCTTCCATAATCAGGCAGCTATCTGGGCCCCTGAAAAAGTCCCTGCACAAATAGCATAGGCCAACTAGCAGCTCTAAATCCTAGATGCAGCTAAATTATCTGAGCCATACATGTTCCACTTCTTTGGATAACCTAAGCTACAATGGTTAGCTGAAGCTCTTGTATCACAAAGTTGTAAATAAGCCACTAACTAGTCAAAACAAGGCACAACAAAAGATCCTATCAGTTCCTTTTCAACTTTCCCCATCTTTATTCACATAATCCTAGTAATCACTAGAATTAAACAATGTGAAAGAAGTGCACTAGTTTGGTAAACACACTAGAAGGTGCATAGCTGGATCATAAACCTAGCCCACGGAAGACTCATATGTATTGCTAACAAAGTAACTATACAGACATGATCGTAATAATGCACAAAAGAGTGGCTTCCCAGGGATATACCAACCACTCTCTATCTTCCTCACAGTGATCTATAGTGTATCACTAAGTGGGGGACTAATAGTGCAAAAATGTGAACTCCATCCCACTTAATCTGTATAATCTCTCAAATCCTGGAGTGAAAGTAACTAAACATCCCAGTTTCACCTTTCCTATAATTTGTGCAGATCCCTGAACTTCCTCATAATTCTATTTTTGTACTGCCCAATGTGCAGATTTTGGCCCCTTAGGTATTTTCTATAAGAAATTTACTCATGTTAGGGATGCCTGGGTGGCTCAGTCAGTTAAGTGTCTGCCTTCAGCTCAGGTCATGATCCCGGGGTCCTGGCATCGAGTCCCACATCGGGCTCCCTGTTCAGCAGGGAGTCTACTTCCCCCTCTGCCCCTACCCCTACCCCTCCCTCTGCTTGTGCTTACTCTCTGTTTCTCTCTCTCTGACAAATAAATAAATAAAATCTTTTAAAAAAAAAGAAATTTACTTATGTTATAACTTCATGATGTTTAGCAATTTTTGCTGATGGCCAGAGGAGGAACAGAGATTACGTGAAGAACCACAAAATCCCTGCCTTATCATTGTATTATCATCCCCTCAGCTATTTTTTAAAAGTCTGTGATCTAAACAACAGGTGTTGGTGAGGTTGTGGAAAAAAAGGAATCCTCGTGCACTGTTGGTAGGAATGCAAACTGGTCCAATCACTCTAGAAAAGAGTACGGAGATTCCTCAAAGTCAAAAACAGAACTACCCTGGGGCATCTAGGTGGCTCAGTCAGTTAAGTGTCCAGCTCTTGATCTCGGCTCAGGTTTTGATCTCTGGGTTGTGAGTTAAAGCCCCGCATTGGGCTCTCTGCTGGACGTGGAACCTACTTTAAAAAGGGGGTGGGGTGGGGAATAGAACTATCCTACAATCAAGCCATTGCAGTACTGGCTATTAACCCAAAGAATACAGAAACACCAAACACCAATCCAAAGGGATACATGCACCCCTGTGTTTATAGCAGCATTATTTACAATAGCCAAGATATGGAAGCAGCCCAAGTGTCCATAGATTGATGAATAGATAAAGAAGATGCGGTATACATATACAATGGAATATTATTCAGCCATAAAAACAATGAAATCAGGGCACCTGGTTGGCTCAGTCGTTAAGTGTCTGCCTTCAGCTCAGGTCATGATCCCACGGTCCTGGGATCAAGCTCCCCATCAGGCTTCCTGCTCGGTGGGAAGCCTGCTTCTCCCTCTCCCTCTGCCCCTGCTTGTGTTCCCTCTCTCACTGTGTCTCTCTGTCAAATAAATAAATAAATAATCTTTTAAAAAACAACAACAGTGTAATCTTTGCCATTTGCAATGACATGGATGGAGCCAGAGATGCTAGGCAAAATAAATCAGAGATAGACAAATACCATGTGATTTCACTCATATATGGAATTTAAGAAACAAAACAAATGAGCAAAGGGGAAAAGAGAGAGAAACCAAGCAACAGCCTCTTAACTATAGAGAACAAACTGATAGTTACCAGAGGGGAGGTGGGTAGGGATATGGGTAAAATTGGTGATGGGGATTAAGGAGTGCACTTGTTGTGATGAGCATTGGGTGATGTATGGAATTGTTTAATTACTATATTGTACACCTGAAACTAATACAACACTGCATATTAACTAACTAGAATTAAAATTAAAACTTAAAAAAAAAGTCTATGATCTTATCCTCCTGAGAAATGCAATGTAGTTTCCCAGACCGGACTGTTTCTCCCATGGGAGGTAGCTCTGACTCTCAATCTTGAGGAAGCTGGACAAAATTATTCTGAAGTTTATCTAGAAGAGAAAATAAACAAGAAGAGCCAAGAAGACTTTTAAAAAGAAGACTTACTATCCTGTGTATTAAAAATTACATGATTTAGTGGCACCTGGGTGCCTCAGTTGGTTAAGCATCTGACTCTTGATATCAGCTCAGGTCATGGGTTGTGAGATCAAGCCCCGCGTCGGGCTCCATGCTAGGTGTAGACCCAGCTTAAGATCCTCTCCCCACCTCCATCTCTTAAAAAAAAAAAAAAAGTAGAGAGGGGGAGTTAAGATAGCCGAGGAGCAGGGGACCCTAAGTCTCATCCCTCAAAAACAGCTAGATAGTTATCAAATCATTCTGAACACCTGAGAAATCAATCAGAGATCTGAGAAAAGAAATGCTGCAAATCAACAAGTAGAAAAGCAATCACCTTTTGGAAGGTGGGAAGTGCAGAGATTTGAATCGGGTTCGTGATATAGCTGAGGATATGGCAGGGAGGAGGGAGTCTGCTTATGGATGCTACTGCAAAGTATTATAAACAGTGGAGTGCAAAATTGGAACTCTTAGAAATCTGCTACAGTGGGGGACGTCCTGGCTTAAAGGTGTTAGGTGGTGAAGCAGGGCAGTATCCCAGGTGTGACAGCATGGTCTCAGGATCCCCAGGGTCAGAAGAAGAATGGGGGGTGCCTGAGTGGGGCAGAATTCCCAGACGTAGGAGTGGGGAAGCCGGTTGAAAACAGTAAGTCTAGGTGCTGGCTTTCTGTTCTCCGTTACCATAAACTGTGAACTGCTGCATGGTCGTGCAACCACTTTCCTGGGGGGTGTCCAGCAAAAGGCAGAAGGTGGTGAGACCCTCCTCCCTCCCCCAGTCTGCGCTGCAGGAATCCATAAAATTTGGGGTTTTGAAATTCAGTCGCATGCCTGAGATAAAAACAGTCAGTCACAGGTCAGGTGAACACAGAGTTCTGATGGAAACCAGGGAGACAATTGTGATTGCTTTTCTGTGAGGGCTCACTGAAGAATGGGGGTGTGCAAATTTTCAGCTCGGGGCTAGAGAGTGGGGCGCCACCATATTCATCTTGCCCATCAGTGCTGAAATCCTGCAGGGAGCAAAAGAGTGCTGCACAGTGGAATCTGGAGCCACTTACACTGAGCCAAGCCTCTGTGCAAGGGAAGTACATTTTCAATAGGGCAAGTCCACCTGAGAATCAGGGCAACAGGCTCTTCTGCCAGAAGACCAGCACAAACAACTGGATCACACCAAGTTTACTGATCACAGAAGGCTGCAAAGCTTCAGCTCTTGGGGAAAACAGTATATGGTATTCTTTGTATTTTTATTCTTTAGTCTTGCAGTATTTTTTTTTTTGGTTATTTTGTTATTTATTCAATAATTTTTTAATTCTTTTAAAATTATTTTTATATAACATTATATTTTTTTTATTTTTTACTTTCTTATTTTGGGATCTAGATTCATTCTTTCTTTCTTTCTTTCTTTCTTTCTTTTCTTTTCTTTTCTTTCTTTTCTTTCTTTTGGTGGGCAGCAAAGCAAGGTTTATTGAGTGATAGCAAACTGATAGTACAAAGATCCTGGGGTGGGGGGGAGGGATCTAGTTCCTTTTAACAAGCAGACAAAAACACACCCAGGATCTAGTTTTTTGTTTTGTTTTTCTGTTGTTGTTTTTTCTCCTTCTTCTTTTCTGGACAGAATTATGAGACAGAGAAATTCACCCCAAAAGAAAGAACAGGAGGTAGAACTCACTGCCAGGGATTTAATCAATATGGATATAAGTAAGATGTCTGAACTGGAATTTAAAACAATGATTATAAAGATACTAGCTGGGCTTGAAAAAAGCATAGAAGACACTAGAGAATCCCTTACTGTAGAAATAAAAGAACTAAAATCTTGTCAGGGTAAAATTAAAAATGCTATTACTGAGATGCAGTCCCAAATGCAGGCCATAAAAGTGAAGATGAATGAATCAGAAGAGCAAATCAGTGATATAGAAGATAAAATGATAGAAAATAAGGAAGCTGAAAAGAAGAAAGAAAACTATTAGATCACAAAGGAGACTTAGAGAACTCAGTGATTCCATAAAGCAAAATAATATCCATCCATATTATAGTAGTCCCAGAAGATGAACAGGAAAAAGGTGCAGAAGGTTTATTTGAAGATTTTATAGCTGAGAACTTCCCTATTCTGGGAAGGAAACAGGCATTCAAGTCCAGGAGGCACAGAGAACCAGCCCCCCCCCCACCGCAACATCAACAAAAATAAGTTAACATCTTGACATAGTGAAGCTTGCAAATTTTGAAGTTAAAGAGAAAATCCTGAAAGCAGCTCAGGACAAGAGGTCCTTAACCTACAAGAGTAGACACATAAGGCTGGCAGCAGACCTGTTTACAGAGACCTGGCAGGCCAGAAAGGACTGGCATGATATATTCAAATTGCTAAATGGGAAAAATATACAGCCAAGAATACTTTATCCAGCAAGGCTGTCATTCAGAATAGAAGAGAGAGAGTTTCCAGGACAAACAAAAACTAAAGGAATTTGTGAACACTAACCCAACCCTGCAAGATATATAAAAAAGGATCCTTTAAGTGGAGAGAGAGCCCAAAAGTAACAAAGACCAGAAAGGAACAGAGACTGTCTACAGGAACAGCAACTTTTCAGGGAATATAATGGCACTAAATTCATATCTTTCAATAATTACTCTGAATGTAAATGGACTAAATGCTCTAATCAAAAGATGTAGGGTGTAAGAATAGATAAAAACAAACAAACAAAAAAAAAAACAAAAGAAGACCCATCGATGTGCTGCCTACAAGAGACTCATTTTAGACCCAAAGATACCTCCAGATTGAAAGTGAGGGTGTGGAGAACCATTTATCATGTTAATGAACATCAAAGGAAAGCTAGAGTACCCATCTTTATATCAGACAAGCTAGATTTTAAACCAAAGATTGTAATAAGAGATGAAGAAGGACACTATATCATAATAAAAGGGTCTATCCAACAAGAAGCTCTAACAATTGTAAATATTGATGCCCCTTACTTGAGAGCAGCCCAATATATAAACCAATTCGTAACAAAATTAAAGAAACTCATTGATAATAATACAATAATAGTAGGGAGCTTTTATACTCCACTCACAGCAATGG
Organism: Eumetopias jubatus; assembly: GCF_037043125.1. Lineage (NCBI taxonomy): Eukaryota > Metazoa > Chordata > Mammalia > Carnivora > Otariidae > Eumetopias > Eumetopias jubatus. The sequence continues at coordinate 58,750,100 of NW_028274821.1, forward strand.
ACAGGTCATCTAAACAGAAGATCAACAGGGAAACAGGGGCTTTGAATGACACACTGGACCAGATGGACTTAACAGATATATTCAAAGCATTTCATCCTAAAGCAGCAGAATACACATTCTTCTTGAATGCACGTGGAACATTTTCCAGAATAGATCACATACTGGGTCACAAATCAGGTCTCAACTTGTACAGAAAGATTGAGATCATACCATGCATATTTTCTTACCACAGTGCTATAAAACTTGAAGTCAACCACAAGAAAAAATTGGGAAGGATTACAAATATGTGGAGGTTAAAGAAAATCCTACTAAAGAATGAATGGGTCAACTAGGAAATTAAAGAAGAATTTTCAAAATACATGGAAGCTTGGGGTGCCTGGGTGGCTCAGTCAGTTAAGCGGCTGCCTTCGGCTCAGGTCATGATCCCAGGGTCCTGGTATCAAGCTCTGCATTGGACTCCTTGCTCAGCGGGGAGCCTGCTTCTCCCTATCTCTTGCCTGCTGCTCCCCCTGCTTGTGTTCTCTCTCTCTGTGTCAAATAAATAAATACAATCTTTTTTAAAAATTAAAAAAATAAAAATATATGGAAGCAAATGAAAATGAAAACACAACTGTTCAAAACCTTTGGGATGCAAAAAAAAAAAACAAAAAAAAAACACAAAAACCTTTGGGATGCAGCAAAGGCAGTCCTAAGAGGGAAGTATATAGCAAGACAGGCCTTCCTCAAGAAACAAGAAAAGTCTCAAATACACAATCTAAATTACCCCTAAAGGAGCTGGAGAAAGAACAGCAAATAAAGCCTAAATCCAGCAAGAGAAGAGAAATTATAAAGATTAGAGCAGAAATCAATGATACAGAAATAAAAAGAACAGTAGAACAGATCAATGAAACTAGGAGTTGGTTCTTTGAAATAATAAGATTAATAAACCCCTTGTCAGACTTATCAAAAAGAACAAAGAAAGGACCCAAATAAAATCATGAATGAAAGAGGAGAGATTACAACCAACACTGAAGATATACAAACAATTATAAGAACATATTATGAGCAACTATCTGCCAATCTGGAAGAATGGATAAATCCCTAGAAACATATAAACTACCAAAACTGAAACAGGAGGAAGTAAAAAAGCTGAACAGACCCATAACCAGCAAAGAAATTGAATCAGTAATCAAAAATCTCTCAACAAACAAGAGTCCAGAGCCAGATTCCCAGGGCTTCCCAGAGGAATTCTACCAAACATTTAAAGAAGAATTAATACCTATTCTTCTGAAACTGTTCCAGAAAATAGAAATGGAAAGAAAACTTCCAAACTCATTCTGTGAGGCCAGCATTATCTTGATCCCAAAACCAGAAAAAGACCCCACTAAAAAGGAGAATTACAGATGAACATGGATGCAAAAAGTCTTACCAAGATACTAGCTAATAGGATCCAACAGTACATTAAAAGGATTATTCACCATGACCAAGCAGGATTTATTCCTGGGCTGCAGGGGTGGTTCAACATTTGCAAATCAATCAGTGTGAAACGCCACATTAATAAAAGGAAGGACAAGAGCCATGTAATCCTTTCAATAGATGCAGAAAATGCATTTGACAAAATACAACATCCTTTCTTGATAAAAACTCTCCATTGTGCAGAAATAGAGGGAACATACTTCAATATCATAAAAGCCATATATGAAAGACCCACACCAAATATCATCCTTAATGGGGGAAAACTGAGACCTTTTCCCCCAAGATCAGGAACACGACAGGGATGTCCACTCTCCCCACTGTATTTCAACAAGTACTGGAAATCGTAGCCTCAGCAATCAGACAACCAAAAGAAATAAAAGACATCCAAATCAGCAAAGAAGAGGTCAAATTTTCACGCTTTGCAGATGACATGATACTCTATGTAGAAAACCCAAAAGATGCCACCAAAAATTTGCTAGAACTGATACAGGAATTCGGCAAAGTCACAGGATATAAAATCAATGCACAGAAGTCAGTTGCATTTCTATACACTAACAATGAGACAGAAGAAAGAGAAATTAAGGAATCGACCCCATTTACAATTGCACCAAAAACCATAAGATACCTAGAAATAAACCTAACCAAAGAGGTAAAGGATTTGTACTCTGAAAACTATAGAAGGCTTAAGAAAGAAATTAAGGAAGACACAAAGAAATGGAAAAACTCATGGATAGGAAGAACAAATATTGTTAAAATGTCTATGCTACCCAAAGCAATCTGTACATTCAGGGCAATCCCTGTCAAAATACCATCAGCATTTTTCACAGAGCTGGAACAAACAATCCTAAAATTTGTTTGGAACCAGAAAAGACCCTGAATAGCCAAAGGATTGTTGAAAAGGAAAACCAAACCTGGAGACATCACAATTCCAGACATCAAGGTCTATTACAAAGCTGTAATCATAAAGACAGTATGGTACTGGCACAAAAACAGACTCATAGATCAATGGAACAGAATAGAGAACCCAGAAATGGACCCTTAATTCTATGGTCAACTAATCTTTGACAAAGCAGTAAAGAACATCCAATGGAAAAAAGATAGTCTCTTCAACAAATGGTGTTGGGGAAAATGGGACAGCCACATGCAGAAGAATGAAACTGGACCTTTTCCTTACACCACACACAAAAACAGACTCAAAATGGATGATCAGCCCTAAATGTGAGACAGGAAACCATCAAATCCTGTTAGAGAACACAGGCAGCAACTTCTGTGACCTCGGCCACATCAACTTCTTGATAGACAAAGGCAAAAATGAACTATTGGAACTTCATCAGGATAAAAAACTTTTTGTACAGCAAAAAGTTTTGCACATTCAACAAAACTAAAAGGCAGCCTGTAAGATGGGAGAAGGTATTTGCAAATGACTTGTCAGATAAAGGGCTAGTTTCCAAATCTACAAAGAACTTATCAAACTCAACACCCAAAAAACAAAAAAAAACCAGTTAAGAAATGGGCAGAAGACATGAACAGACATTTCTCCAAAGAAGACAATAGAAACATGAAAAAAATGGGGCACCTGGGTGGCTCAGTCATTAAGCATCTGCCTTCAGCTCAGGTCATGATCCCGGGGTCCTGGGATCTAGTCCTGCATCAGGCTGCCTGCTTCTCCCTCTCCCACTCCCTGCTTCTCCCTCTCCCACTCCCCCTGCTTGTGTTCCCTCTCTTGCTGTCTCTTTGTCTGTCAAATAAATAAATAATCTAAAAAAAAAAAAGAAACATGAAAAAATGCTCAACATCAGTCGGCATCAGGGAAATACAAATCAAAACTATGATGAGATACAACCTTACACTGGTCAGAATGACTAAAATTAATAATTCAGGAAACAAAGGATATTGGCGAGGATGTGGAGAAAGGGGAACCCTCTCACACTGTTGGTAGGAATGCAAGCTGATGCATCCACTCTGGAAAACAGTATGGAGGTTCCTCAAAAAGTTAAAAGTAAACTAACCTCCGACCTAGGAATTACACTACTAGGTATTTATCCAAAGGATATAAATATCGGGACCCAAAGGGGCACCTGCACCCCAATGTTTATAGCAGCAATGTCCACAATAGCCAAACTATGGAAAGAGCCCAGATGTCCATTGACAGATGAGTAGATAAAGAAGATGTGGTATATGCATACAATGGAATATTACACAGCCATCAAAAAAAATGAAATCTTGCCATTTGCAATGATGGGGATGGAACTAGAGGGCATTGGGCCAAGTGAAATAAGTCATTATGTGGAATTTAAGAAACAAAACAGAGGATCATAGGGGAAGAGAGGAAAAAATAAGACGAAACCAGAGAAGGAGACAAACCATAAGAGACTCTCAATCATAGGAAACAAACTGAGAGTTGCTGGAGGGGAGGGTGGGGTGGAGGGATGGGGTAACTGGGTGATGGGCATTAAGGAGTGCATGTGATGTAATGAGCACTGGATATTATATAAAACTGATGAATCATAGGCCTGTAACTCTGAAACCAATAATACATTATATGTTAAATGTATTTAAATTTTAAAATGTTTTAACAAATAAAAATAAAAAAATACAAATACACACAAAAAAAGATTTTTCATAACACAATAATGGGCTCTCTATTTGTAACAGTCCGTAACACCTATGTGCTTTGATGTGATGGTTTTGTCATGTGTTATAGTTATCAGGCTCACTACTACTAAACTGCAGGTCCCTTGAAGTCAGGGACTGTGTCTTACTCATCTTTTTAATCCCCCCACAAGATCAAACACACTAGCCTTTGTACAATAGATGCCTAATAATGATTTATTGATTTAAATTTCATTAAGCAAGTTTAGGAAAAGCTGCCTTGGCAAGACCCTCAGATACCTTAAAATAAGATGCTGGGATTGACTAATTGGAAAGGGCTGGGGTTGTGTGTTTAGCAGTAATGTTGGTACAGCCATCCTGTTGTCTGTGGAGACATAATCTAGGATTACTAAGAGACATTCATGATACAAAACTCAAAAGTTTCTTGTCCTGGGGCGCCTGGGTGGCTCAGTCGTTAAGCGTCTGCCGAGCCCTGCATTGGGCTCCCTGCTCGGCAGGAAGCCTGCTTCTCCCTCTCCCACTCCCTCTGCTTGTGTTCCTTCTCTCATTGTGTCTCTCTCTGTCAACTAAATAAATAAAATCTTTAAAAAAAAAAAGTTTCTTGCCCTGTTGCCTCCAGAAAGCTTTAACACTTGAGGATTTCCATTTTTATTGTCTTGATTCTTTGAATAGAGACAGAAATCCCATTTTTAGATATAATACTCCTCAGTGAGAAAGTGTGAAGATCTAGTGAAGTCTTCACTAGCAGCCAGTATCCCAGGCTGATCTGTAGAGGGTTATCCTTCTCATCATTTCTCTCCTCTTTTTCAGAACAAGTGAGATATCTGCAAGCCAACAGCAGAGAACTCAATTCTACATTTGGGTATCCTGTGAGTATTAGGCCTCTAGTTACTTTGGAAAGAGGCTATTATTCTCCTCTAATATTCCCCTTTGTGAGTGGGGCAGGAATTCATTGTAGATGTAGATCCTACAACATAGGTTCTACTTTCTTTCAAGCTCCTATACAATGAGGGCTGGTATAGTGAGGGCTCAGAAACCAAAATTAATTCTAGTGACCTAGGCTCAGGAGAGAATATATCTCAGATTTTGGGTTTCATGTATAATTTCTGGAAAAGAGATATTGTAGCTTTTTCTTGCACAAATGAAGTCATAGTCCAACAATTATTTTTCTACTTTGACATCTGTGACAATACGTACAGCTCTAACAGTGGCACGGTTTTCCACTGTTTTCAATATACCTTAATTTATTGTACTAGTCTCCTATTTATGAACATTTAAAATGTGTCCATTCAGGGGTGCCTGGGTGGCTCAGTCAGTTAAGCGTCTGACTTTTGGTTTTGGCTCAGGTCATGATCTTGGTGTCATGAGGTTGATTTCCACATCAGGGCAGAGTCTGCTTGAGATTTTCTCTCTCCCTCTCTCTCTGCCCCTCCCCTGGCTCACACACGCACACACACTCTCTCTCTAAAATAAATAAATAAACCTTAATAAAAAATAAAATAAAATGCTTCCATTCATATCCAGGTGTCCCCTCCAAAAAAATAGTCTCCAGTGTTTTGCTATGATAAATGGTTCTGAATGAACACCATTAACCATAAATTTTATCACATTTGTGTAACTATATCTCATTTTTAAAGATATTTTTATTTTAGAGAGAGAGAAAGAGTGCAAGAATGGGAGGAGGGGGCGGGGGGGGTGTTGAAGCAGACTCCCTGCTGGGCAGGGAACCCAACACAGGGTTCTATCTCAGGACCCTGAGATCATGACCTGAGCAGACACCAAGAGCCGGATGTTTAACCGACTGAGCTACCAAGGCGCCCCTTGTGTGAATATATCTTATGAGAATTTCCTAGAAGTGAATTGGTTGGGTCAAAGGGAAAACACATTAAAAATTGTGATGCATATTGCCAGACTTCCATCTAAAAAGATTATATCCATTTATATTTCTACCTACAGTAGAGACTGCTATTTTTTCCATATTGCTGCCAGACTAGGTATTATCAATCTTTTTCCTCTTTGCCAGCCTCTTGAATGAAAAATGGTATTTTGTTGGGCGCCTGGGTGGCTCAGTTGGTTAAGCGACTGCCTTCGGCTCAGGTCATGATCCTGGAGTCCCGGGATCGAGTCCCACATTGGGCTCCCCGCTCAGCGGGGAGTCTGCTTCTCCCTCTGACCCTCCTCCCTCTCATGCTCTCTGTCTCTCATTCTCTCTCTCGCAAATAAATAAAATCTTAAAAAAAAAAAAAAGAAAAATGGTATTTTGTTATCTATCTTTCCTTAATTTCAAGTGAGTTCAATAATCTTTTCATGTTAATTACCCTTTTGTATTTCTTTTTATGGAAAATACCTCTTTGCCCATTTTCTATTAGATTGTTCATTTTTCACTTATTTATTAATAACTCATAAAAAGATATATATTTAAAATTCATACTCCAGCACCCATCCTTGCCCACCTCTGCTCCCTATAGGGAACTACTCTTGTTACTTTCTTGTATATTCATCAGTACTTCTTTGTATAAATAAAGCAAAGCCACTTTCTTAAACTGTTCTAAACTTTAAAAATATGTCCTGGAGATGTTTTCTTTTCTTTTTTTTTTTAAAGATTTTATTTATTTATTTGACAGAGAGAGACACAGTGAGAGAGGGAACACAAGCAGGGGGAGTGGGAGATGGAGAAGCAGGCTCCCTGCTGAGCAGGGAGCCCGATGCGGGGCTCGATCCCAGGACCCTGGGATCATGACCAGAGCCGAAGGCAGACACTTGATGACTGAGCCACCCAGGCGCCCCAACAAGCAATGTTTTTATACATGTTATTTTGTGTATGTGCAGCTGTACCTATCTATCTGTAGCTATAGGCATATAAATACATATATAGCCATACATATTTGTAGTCTCTGTAGGACATTAGTTTATGATTTCTAAGTTAGAGAGGTTCTGGACAGTAACAGTGTTCAGGGTGTGGCCATGCAAGCAGATTTTCTTTCCCCCTTTCTATCTTCTAGACACATATGAGAGGCACTATAATGCAACAAAACTAGGTTTTGACATCAAACGGACCTGAGTTTGAGCACAGCTCTACTCCTTACTAACTTTGCCTCTTTAGGCATGTTTTTTAACCTCTCTGATCTTGAGTTTCCTCATCTATGAAAAGGGCCTAACTCACCTTACTTGGTGGTTTTGGGAGTTAGAGATAGCTGTGAATAATGTTAGCTCTCTTTCTGCAAGAAACCATTGCCTCTTGAAGAAAGAGTACAAGTCTCTTTCATCTCTGTATCCACAGTTTACACCACAATATTTGGCACATAAACTGCATTTGATAAATATATGCTGAATAAATACCTTTTCTTATGTATTTAACAACCATCTCATTTCCATGGCCCACTGCTGATTTTTCTCCTCTTCTCTACTCTTTTCCAGGCCCACTCCTTTTCTTCTTCTCAGCCTCTACCTTCTGAATCCCATTATGGCCTTGGCCTTCTGTCCTCTTCTATTCCTTCATTTAGCCGACAGTCAGGTTTCACTACCTAAAAAAATAAACAGCCCAAACCAAAATCCACCACCTCTAGCATGCTTAAATTTTATCACCTCTGCCAAAAAAGAACTAAACACTGAAGAAATTCATAGTTTAACCAGATGTTCTACATTCTTTAGATATTGCTTTTGGTTTGATGTTTAAGAGTAGAACAGAACACTCTGGTTGCCAAGTTAGTAAAGAAGTGCTGATATTTCTGTCTTGAGATAGAATCAGCAAGGCTTTTGTCTTTGTTTGCTAAATAAATGCTACCAAGTGGGTAGAAACCTGAAATATGATAATTAGTTATAAAATCAAATGGAAAATCAGGAGTGAAGGCCTGCTGCTTCAGTAAGCCTAAAGATCAGAAAAGGTCTTTGGTTCCAAGTTTCAGAACTATCTGGACTTAGACACTGAGAAATTCAGAGTATCTCATGATCAAAGACAGCGATTTCTATGTTAGAATAACATTTTCTCAGGGTTAGAAGGGCCAATAGTGATCATTTAGTTAAAACTTCTTTCAAGACAGACCTATGAGCTTCTCTGGGATAGATCTTGTTTAATTTTTTTCAGCCTACTAGTATAGCCCAGAACAGGACTATAAACAGAGCAAGCCTTGAGAGATGTATAGTGTTTGATTGGTTATTAACTAGAAAATCATAGAGAAAACACCCAGGAAATCTTAGTTGTAGCTTAGATCTCTAAACTCCTAAGCTCTATGACCAGCTTCTCTTCCCTAGGGAAATAGACAAGCATGTCTTGACTGAAGAGCCTATCTAGCCCTCCTGGGCAAGTTATAGCCTTAGGACTGAATGGTTTTGGTTTTCCAAGAGAAGGTCTCTGATGCTTTCCCAAGGCAGAGTCCGGCAAGATTTTTCATACTTGAGCAATATCTATACTCCAGGACTGCATGTGGGTTTTTTCCTCTTGTTTTGGCCTTCTACATGGAGAAGGTAGGGGAGAAGCCCTGTCCTGAGGAAATTGTTTGGTTTAAATTGTTATTCTTTTGCTTTTCTTGAGCTCTTATATTCAAGCTCTGACATCTTAGGTCAAATGATTGAAGACCCCAAGGTAGAAAGTACGATGATCCTGTCAGCATCTTGAGATCAGGATTGAAGAGTTAGCAAGTTCCCATTTTCACTCAGAAAAATCATAGCTCAGATATAAACCAAAACTATTTAGATTCGCTCAAGACAATTAAAAGGCAAGTGACTTCCCAATGCTGACAGGGACCAGTGTAGGAACCTTCAGTGGGCTAAGGTTGAAAGAGTAATTTGCTTTTGGCATCTGACATCCTTCAGCATTGAAAGCGGTATATAAAGGCACACCAAACTGAATTTGCCAGGCTTAGAAAAACTTCATTTGAGAGCCCTGGAGTAGAGCTAATACAAATGGCAAACTTGCCTACTATTTAGGGCTGAGAAGGACTAGTGGGTGAGAGGTAAGATGACTCTGAAGGATCTCTGATTCCATGAAAAGAAGGCACTTGGATAGCTACACAAGTGAAACTGAGACTCAGGGGACAGCGCAGCCCCAACTCTGCAACTGACTCTGTGGTCTTTGGCAAATAACCTCAGTGCCTCAGTTTCCTCATCCTCAAAAAGTGATCATATCGTCCTCTCCTCATAGGGTTATTGTGAGGAATAAATAAGCTGCTACATATAAAATGCTTAGAACAGTGCCTTGCATGTAGTAAATATTCAATAAATGTAAGCTTTTATTGTTGATTTTATTAACATTATTATTAATAGCATCAATAAACAAAGAATTCTATGCCTCAAAAAAGTCCCATATTGATCAGCCTTGCCTTCTTTGCATTCTCTAGGTCTCCAAGAAAAGTGGGAGACAAAAACTTCTTCCTTCCCTCCCCCTCACCCCATGGTGGAGGAACTATGGCTTTTTCCTGTTTTGAGGAGTGGTCTTGGTGCTTTTTATTAAGACTGGGAGGTGGGGTCTTTAGTTCCTCTAATTGTGCTTGTTTTCTTTTACTCACAGAACAATACCATCAAGACCTCAAGATACAGCGTCTTTAACTTCTTGCCCCTGAACCTATTTGAACAATTCCAGCGACTTGCAAATGCATATTTCCTCATTTTGCTATTCCTACAGGTATTGACTTTTGAGATCTTTTCCACAGAGCATTTTATCAATATCTCTGTGATCTGATTGTGTAATCAGTCCTTCTCCTCCCTAAACTGAGAAATGTCTCTCTAGGTAACAGGCAAATGGATGGCCTGGAGTGTCAGGCCAGTCCTATAGAGTAGCTGTCGTCAGGATTAGGTGGGATGAAATAAATCTCTGCAAAAGGAAGGACACAAGGTCACTGAATCCCAAGGAAGGGGAGCTCCCTCATCATGTCTGCATGGCCACAGTTCAGCTTGACCACAGGAGGTCACAGACTCTGCACCCCAACCACAACTACAACTCCATTTCTCATTCATTGTCCCAGCCTCCCTGACAGAAAGTTAACATGGAGGAATTCTGAGAAAGAGAATGGTTTAGAACATAAGAATACCAGCACAGGGCAAGGAAGCAGGGCAGGGTCAGCCCAAACTGGGGAGAGAGGGACGGATTGTTTCATTTCCCCTTATGCTGAGGGATAAGGGAGGGGATGTGGTTTTCCAATGTCCACTCTTATCTCCCAGTTCCCCCTACCTCTCACCAGAACCTTCATCATCAGAGGAGAAATAGCCCATCAAGACTATTGTAGTGGAGTTTGGGACAGATAGGTGGCAACTTTCCATCTCCTATTCTTTTGTCCTTTCTTGGCGATGTTTACTTATATTAACATCTATATTATATATTTACTTATATTACTTATATTTCCAAAACAGTGGAAAGCAACTAGGATAGTTGAATTTATTATGAACCTTGTGGAGGTGAAAGAGGTGGGGGGGGTTGCTGGTAGGAAATATATTGTCCTTTAAGCTTTCTGAGCCAAGTTTCTCCCTTTTCCCTCTCACAGTTGATTCCCCAGATCTCCTCCTTGGCATGGTACACAACTGTGATACCCCTGATGGTGGTGCTGTCCATAACAGCAGTGAAGGATGCCATCGATGACATGGTGAAGTGGCTTCCTGGGCTCCTAGTCCTTCACAGTACCTAGTCTGGTTGGGGGGCAGAAAAGACTTCCCAGAATTACCTAGTGCGAGGAAGAAGCACTGAATGGAAAGAGATGTTTCCTTTCCTTGCTTCCTTATCCATCCCAAAAGAAAATGTAACTCCCTTAGCCTCAAGACAGTGCAAGGCCTTTCTCTGTCTTCCACTGCCACCATTTAGCCCTCTTCCAGGCTTTCTTCCAGCTCCTTTTTAATAACCCACCTCTTCCTTCACTTGGCTTTCTCACTTCTTCATTCACTTGGCTTTCTCCAAGTTTGTGCTCATCTTTCCTCCTCCATTCCCCTTCTCCTGTTGTTATACTCCTGTTCCTTTCCTCCCCCTGTCCTCTCCTCCCTCTTGTCCTGTTCTTAGTTTTCTCCTCCCCTTTCCACATTCCCTTTCTCCTCTCTAGCTCTCCCTATTTTCCATTCCAACTTTCACTTCTATAAGGTATATACAGCTAGGAACCCCCTGGGTTTAGAACACCTTAGGACATAAACAGAGGCCAACTCCTTTCCTGGTCTTGGAGGGAGAAACTGGCTGGCAGTGAGTGCTGCTTGGCATCCTCTTTGCGCCTTAGAGCAGGCCTGACATAGAACCATGAGAATGAGGCCCCAGTACCAAGCCTGCTAGTGGGATTTGGGAAGTCAGACCTGTTGACCTGCCTCCAGCTTCCCTAAGAGAGTCCTTCTGATTTTGCCAGGATAGATTTTTAGACCAAAGTTTTTGAGCTTGATGTTTCTCTAGCTTTTTAACTCTGCAACTCTTTTAAATCCATAATTAGCCATGTAGTGGTTGAAATTTTAGTCAAAACTCGGATGTGCAAAAAATGTGACTTTATTTCTCTATAACTAAACTCAGTATATCTCACAACTACCACCACACCATCCCAAACCTTTTTAATGAGAGCTGAAAGCTAAATTTGCCACTTCAGGATAACCCAGTTACTTCTGGGTTAGAACTTAGTTTCTTTAGGAGAAGCATGCTGACAAATTCAAGATTCTCCCGGCCCTCTTCATAGTCCTGCCTTTTTCCCAGGGAGAAATCTCAACTGGAAGTAGAAGATTCATGTGAGCATCAGGACATACCCTGTATTTGTCCCCCTTCTATTTGGTCTTTGAATAGAAGACCTCTGTTGTCTTTCCTTAATGCATCCACTGTAGAAGCTTCTGTGTGTTGACTGTGGTGGGAATAGGCTTGAGAATTCTTAACTTTCCCTGCTCCTACCAAGGTGTTCACAGGGACTCTAGTCCTGTCCATCATTTTTCATTGTCTGCTCTGTGGCTTTGACTAAGTTGTTTGTTTTCATTCCCCCAGGCTTTGGCTTTTGATATTTAAAACCAAGATTTTGTCTCTTTCTTTTCCTTTGGTTCTTTTTCTGACCTCTTTTCCCAGCTTCCCTGAGACAATCAGCCTCTTACCCTGGTTTTAATGGTAGTTAGGCTTGGGAGGTAAAGGAAAATTATAAATAAGGAGAACTGCATTGGATAGTATTTCAGAATACTAACCTTCGACATACAATTTGCTCTATGCCTATTTCCTGAACATTTTCTTGTGTGATTTTAGAAAAGACACCAAAATGACAATCAAGTCAACAACCGTTATGTTCTGGTGGTGATGAATGGCAGGTGAGTCATAAGGAAACCAGTTTAGGTAGGACCAACTCTGGGAGAGGGTTGTCTTTGGCAAAGCTTGATGGTGTTGGGTACTTTGGAAAAGTAGGACAGTGAAAAGAACCTAAGGTTGAACATAAGAATTTGTTTCTAGATCTAGCATACCCTGAATTTGCTGTGTGACCTCAGACTTCTCTGGGCCTCATATTATCTGTAAAGGAAGATAATATTCTCTACCTTGGAGGATGTTGCAAAAATGAAAATGAAATAATATATATTAAGGTAACTAACAATTTATGACATACAAGCGATTATTATTAACGCAGTGGTCAGCATGGAGATATGTGTCTTTAGAACATCAGTGGATTCTGGCAGGGCTTATTGGCCATTCTACTATATAAACTTTGATCAGGTCATCTTTTCGTTAACATTCTAAAGAAAGTATTGTCTTAAAAAATAATAATAATACAATAAAGTATTGGTGTTGACCTATTGCTGTGGTGTTTGGTCATAGCTGTCTAAAGTGTTGTCAATGGGTCCGTGTTTATATTTGATGATGCTGTACAAAATTTGAGCAATTTACCTTTGTCAGGAATATAGGGAGGCAGATGTAACTCATATATAAAATAAAATATGGAGACTATTAAAGGAGATACAAAAAATTATTATAGGAATTAATAAAAATGAGGAATCATAGCTGGTTAAAGGAATCAAGGAAGACTTTCTGGAAGAGCGAATGTCTGTGCTAGGCCTTCAGGGACGGGGAAGAATTCAACAAATAGAGATTGTAAAACAGGAAAAATGACCAGTGTGTGCAGTAACATGATTGCTAATAAGTACAAACCTGAAGGAATTAAAAATTGAAGTCCAGGGGCGCCTGGGTGGCTCAGTTGGTTGAGCAACTGCCTTTGGCTCAGGTCATGATCTCAGGGTCCTGGGATCGAGCCCCGCATCGGGCTCCCTGCTCAGCAGGAAGCCTGCTTCTCCCTTTCCCACTCCCACTGCCTGTGTTCCCTCTCTCACTGTCTCTCTCTCTGTCGGGTAAATAAATAAAATCTTAAAAAAAAAAAACTGAAGTCCAGTCTTTGTTCACAGTGGCCTTACAGAACCCCCCGGGAGCTGTAATTTTAATCATATAATTCTTTTATGTGAAGTTCTTGGGCATCTAATCCTGTTATTTATTCTGACTGCTGATTCTTACTCGTGGTGGATTATTTCCTCAAGTGTTTTGGTCTGTTGAAGCCTCTCATAAGATACCAGCAAAAAAGTCAGTTGTGATTAAAAAGAAAATTTAAAACAAAGGAAGAAAGAAAATTGAAAAAAAGAAAAGACAAAACTCAGTGTATTAGAAATTTGCAAGGCTAGGGAATTACTGACCAAATGGATTTAGTCAAATGAACCCCTCAAGTAGTTTGAGCACTTAGGTTTTGAAAGGCTTGGAAAAGAATTTGTCATAGAGTGGTTTCAGGGTGGGAGGTCATAAATGGGGCCCTGGTTAGACTTTATAAGCCAGTGTTTAATTTAACGCTCAGTGAAGCTGGTTGTTGAAATAGTCTGTATTCCAGAAAGTGACTTTCTTTTTCTAGAACACATGGTGTTGAGTAGAGCTACTATTGAAAAAGTTTGCCTGTTTTGCAAGTTGTGATTTCTGTCATTTTCATTTCTCAATAATTTTGGTTACCAGCACATCATTAGTGGAATTTTCTTTATGAGAATTCTAAATGCCCTGAGTTGAGGTTGTATCCCTTTTGAGGGGTTTGTGTTTGCTTCTGCCAGGTAACTCAACGGTATCACCTACTGAGACCTATTTTGAGGAGTTATACATTTGAATCCCATACCTCACAAGGTTATAAATTCTTAAGGGAGAGTTCTTTACTAACCCCCAACTCTCCAGAGTAAGATAGACAAACTTTCTTGCCAGTGGGTTAATTTTTTTTTTTTTTTTTTTAGATTTTATTTATTTATTTGACAGAGACACAGCGAGAGAGGGAACACAAGCAGGGGGAGTGGGAGAGGGAGAAGCAGGCTCCCCGCGGAGCAGGGAGCCCGCCCAATATGGGGCTCAATCCCAGGACCCTGGGATCATGACCTAAACCAAAGGCAGACGCTTAACCACTGAGCCACCCAGATGCCTCTGGGTTAATTTTTTTTAGACCACCTTTTCCCTAATGGTGTTGCCCTTTCAGAGTCCTGGCTTTGTAAGGGGTTCTTAGTTCCACCTCATTGCCTCTCAAGATCCTAAGGCTTCATGTCCTCTCAGTGGGCTAAATTAAAACTCAAGTCACTAATTATTAAGATTGGCAATTCCTTCCTTCACTTAGAGCAAGAACAGCTTTAGAGCATACTGACTGTTCTGGATTTCAGACCTTTTTTTTTTTTTTCCTCCTGGCTCCTTACTTATGGTAAGCATATCTTTACTTTTGAAAGAATGTTTGCCCTAGCATATCTAGCATTTCTAAATATTTGTAGTAGAAAAAGTACCAGTATGTTACAGAACTCCAGGAGGTACCACTCATATAAAACAGAGAATATAATGTGAATGGTCTCCTCTGGAGTCAAAGCACTGCCTTCTCTAGCTCTTGGATCATATTTTCTAAACCAAAAGTTAGAATGCAATGCCTGAAAATTCAAAATGTGCTTATGGCATAACAGGATTGAATATTTTAAGTCAGAAGGGAGTAACTTCCCCTCTCCTAAATCTGGGATACATGACTGTTATAATGTCCAGGAAAAAATTGGTAGTAGTTTGACAGCTCCTATGTAATAAAATATAAGCTTTTAAATCTTTAGGAAAAGCCAGAATGGTGTAGCCCTTCTTGCCAAATTTACTGGTGAAAATCATAGCAGACAGAATGCGAGAGAACTAGCAAAAGTGAACGTGGATCAAAACAAAGCAAAACAGACATTCAGATATTTTTCTCCAAGTCTTATAGCTACTCCCTTTCAGTACTGTAAAGCAGATTTGAAAATTAGTAACAAAATTAGTAAATGTATTGGATTTTATCTGCATTGAAATGACACTTGAAACCAAGGGAAGGAGATACAAGGATATATAAATAGTGGTTTTATAACAAAGTCTTACATTTGTATTATAACATGCAAAGAGGGGTGGTGAAGTTGGTTGGGCCTCCAGCTCTTGGTTTTGGTTCTGGTCATGGTCTCAGGGTTGTGAGAGTACTTAAGATCTCTCTCCCTCTCCCTCTGCCCTTCTCCCCTGAAAAATAAATAAATAATCTTTTAAAAAAATAATAACATGCAGGGGAGGGGGTGGGGGGATGGGTTAGCCTGGTGATGGATATTAAAGAGGGCACATTCTGCGTGGAGCACTGGGTGTTATGCACAAACAATGAATCATGGAACACTACATCAGAAACTAATGATGTAATGTATGGTGATTAACATAACAATAAAAAATGGGAAAAAATAATAACATGCAGAGAAAATTGAATTTGTAATAAGATTTAAAGAAATATAACCCAGGAATTGGAAGAAAATTATCTAAAAGAAAGAGTGGATTTATATAAAAGAAATTTTGGGGGGGAATAAAAGAAATTTGGGGGGGATAAAAGAAATTTGGCCCTTCTTAAAGAAGCTATCTTCCCAGAAAAGGCATTGTGAGAAAACCCATGCCTTTGTGTGTCTGGCAAAGTGATGATGTATGTCATGCCTACAGATAACAAGGCTTCATTCAAAGGTGAAACAAGCAATGGCATCCAGGTATGCCTTCCCTTTGCCAGCTCTTTGGGTGCTTAGCATAATAGAATTGTTGCAAAGAGGTAGCTCATAATTCCAAAATGCTCGTGGCACTGTGTATATCTTTCTTAGTCCCTTATCAGAAAGGAAGGATTTATGGCCTGTATGGAATTGGGGAAATCAAGATACAAAAAAGAGAAAGGAAGAGAACCAGTATTGTTGTAGAATCTGCTCTTACTGCCAGCTGCCTTTTGTGGGAAGTGAGGATTTGAGGGGTCAAAAATAATCCAATTTTGAGGGCACTTGATGTCTTGAGCCCTGGGCATTATATGCAACTGATGAATCAGTAAATTCTACCCTGAAACTAATAATACACTATATTTTTTTAAAGATTTTATTTATTTATTTGAGAGAGAGAGAGAATGAGAGAGAAAGCACATGAGATGCGGGGAGGGTCAGAGGGAGAAGCAGACTCCCTGCCAAACAGGGAGCCCGATGCGGGACTCGATCCTGGGACTCCAAGATCATGACCTGAGCCGAAGGCAGTCGCTTGACCAACTGAGCCACCCAGGCGCCCATAATACACTATATGTTAACTAACTTGAATTTTTTTTTAAAAAGTAATCCAATTTTGGGTGCCTGGGTGGCTCAGTTGGTTAAGCGACTGCCTTCGGCTCAGGTCATGATCCTGGAGTCCCAGGATCGAGTCCCACGTCAGGCTTCCTGCTCAGCAGGGAGTCTGCTTCTCCCTTTGACCCTCTCCCCTCCCATGCTCTCTCTCTCTCTCATTCTCTCTCTCAAATAAATAAATAAAATCTTAAAAAAAAATAAAAAGTAATCCAATTTTAACATAATAAAATTGGTACAGCCGTATGATAGAATGCATTTTTATCTATCAAAAAGAATGAGCCACATCTTCTGTAAGTGCTCTGCAAGACATGTTATTACATGAAAAATGCAAAGTGTAACAAATTATGTATCTAGTGTGTAACTTTTAAATGTATGTGTTGTATTATTTGGATTGATATTTTCTAGAAAGAAATACAAAAAGTTACTCACAGTTGCTACCTTGAGAAGCAAAACTAAAATCTGGGAAGAGAGGAGAATTTTTCCTTTTATATACTTCTTTATTATTTGGATTATTTTTTTTACCATATGCCTATATTACTTTTAGTGAAAGAATAATGCACATGTATGACTACATATGACTTTATGGAGGTTTAGAAAACCCTTATAACCTGAAGTCAAGAGAAATGGGCCCCATTCTTGATTATAGCAAGCATGCATCACAAAACAGTTTGGTTCTCCTATAAGTCTTGATTTCATCTCAGCTTTTTTCTTTCACTTTTTATTTCTTTTCTTGATTGTCAAAGCAGGACTGTGGGGAAATTCTCAGAGCACACATTCAAGGCTCATTTTCTTACAGGATAAAGGAGGACAAATGGATGAATATTCAAGTGGGAGATATAATAAAACTAAAAAATAATCAGTCTGTCACGGTGAGTACCTCTTTGGGCTGTGGCTTTTTCTTTTTTGGCTTGAGCGCGTACAAAGGAACCCTTTTAGCACTTCTGCTGCCACTGCTTTTGGTGACCTCTGTCTGCCTCACTTTGCATCCAGAGATTAACAGCTCCTGTGCTAAGAAGCTTGTTTTTGTCTGCCTCTCGCCATAGCTACAGATAAAGTATGACTAGTTTCAGGAGGGGCTGTGTGTGGTAGCTGCGGTGGGTCCTAGACAAAGAGAGTAAACCAAATATCTGTAAAATTCTTAGGATGAACATCTGTTCCTGAGGTAATTGCTTTTGTTACACGGTAATATTAAAAGTCTGCCTTCCTGCTTTCCTTATCTTCTCTGACTTTTCTGACCACAGGCTGATATGCTATTACTCTCTAGCAGTGAGGCCTGCGGTCTGACATATATAGAAACAGCAGAACTGGATGGGTAAGTCTTCCTTCCTGATAGTCATTTAAGACAATTGAGCCACCTTAATTTCTCACTGAGGGAGAGCATGATGCAGAGAATGAATATTATTCTCAGATGGAAGTGCCAAAGATGCTAGAAATATCCAGGTAAGCGAAAAGAGGAGGCCTGGCCCTTGGGACCTCAAGTCTAAGACTGAGCTCTTAACAACAGTAAGCATCCACTGGATGCAGAATCTGGACAAATAAACTCCATATTCTCCATCTCTAAACTGGAGACACTCTGGTTGTATTCACTAATGCTGAATGATAGGAAAGAGGTTAATAGAACTGTAAAATTTCAGAATAGGGTTCCGAAGTTTGGAGTGGGGAGGATGGGTATGGAGGTAATTATTTACTGATAAAATACCATGTTCTACAAAGGATTTAAGGTAGAAATTCATTAACATGCAAAAGCTAAGGTCTTAGGAGGATAGAGGCCATCTTCGGAGAGCTTGTCCTTTGCGGTTTTCTATTGATTACATTCTTACAACTGTTCTTCTTGGTGCCCACAAGCTTTTTGAAATGCGGCTTCCATTTTTCTTTCTGTCTCTATGCATTCCTGTATCAGCAAATGGTTAACTGGGGTTCCTTCATGGGTCCTATAACTATTTACGAAGTGAGGAGTATATTTAATTGAAAGTGTGTGCAACATTCTTACCAAGACCTGCTCCTTGTTCTTGAAGGGAGCAGTGCCACCTTCAGGTTGTTTTGTGATGTCTCTTCAGCTTCATCTGGAGCACCTGACCAGCAAGATTTCATGGATTGATTAAAGTAGAGATGGTGTGTTGCAGGGAGACAGGAGAGTGAGCAGGCTAACACTCGGCTTCCTTGTGGAGCCATCTACCTCAATACTGTCCTTGAGAGAGAACAGCGGAGGTGACTCTTACAGCTCAAAACTGTAGCCCAAGCTCTACTGGCAGTATCTATATTCTAAAATCCCATGACGAAGTGGGAGAAACGTGACCTCTGCTGCTGTTGTGCATGTGTCCTGTGCTCTGGTGACTCTGTACCCTTTGCTTTAGTGAAACCAACCTGAAAGTGAAGCAGGCCATCTCAGTTACCAGTGACTTGGAAGATAACCTGGGGCTACTGTCTGCCTTTGATGGTGAGTTAGGAAGTAGGTTTGCCCACAAACATGTTTATCAGTAGAGGACTGGTTAAAGAAAGTAAGTATGGTAAATCCATACAGTGAATTCTTCATAACTTACTAAGAACAATACGCAAATTGATATTTATTTACATGAAAAAAATATTCACAACATATTCATAAGTGAAGGAAACTATTACAGTCGACTGTGCATAGCATATATAACATAAGATTGTTTTTGGAAGCATATATGTTTATAAGTACATGTATAGAAAACTGGGAGGGATGTACTTCAAAAGATTAATAGCACTTACCTCTAGGCAATTTTACTTTCTCCTCTTAGTATTGTATATGTATTTACAAAGGACATATTTTACTTTAGTAATCAGGAAAAAGCAAATTATTTCCATTTTGAAAAAAATACTAGATTTGCTTTAAGTTAAGTAGTTTTTTAATTTCTTCAGATTCAGAGCTCATATGATCTGGCAGTACTGATGGTGAAAAGTTATCATGCGGGTTTTTATCTCTCTGGATGACCCATGTCACATACAGAATTACTCTTCTTTAACGTTCAGAAACCTTTGTCTGCCTTTTTAAAGGGAGCTGGTGAGAAATAGGCAGCAGCTGAGAGAGGATAGGAAAAGGAAGTGTATGTATTTTGAAAGAGGGATGTTCTTTCCTCTTTTCTGTTAAGCCTCCTGTTAGGAAAGGCCTAAGATTACAGAGCCAGGACTTTTACTCCTTCATTTTTCTTCAGGAAAAGTGAGGTGTGAGTCTCCCAATAACAAGTTGGACAAATTCACAGGAATACTGACTTATAAGGGAAAAAACTACATCCTGGACCATGACAAGCTGCTACTCCGAGGCTGCATCATCAGGAATACAGATTGGTGCTATGGCTTGGTGATTTATACCGGTATGTCTCCTGAGAGTCGCAGTCAGGCCCCCAGTCTGCTAGGTTCCATTCATGATCAATTTATGGGTACTCAGTTTCCAGGATGTAGATATGGGACCCAGATATACATACACCATGGCTTTGAGACAGACAGAAAGGGAAGTAGATAGATGGATAGATGGATGGATGGAAGATTTAAGAAAAACCTTTCTTCTTAGAAAAAAAAAAGACATTTTTCCCAGAGCAAGAGTCTGTGTTCCAAGACCACAGGGCACTTACGAGTCTTTCCAGTCATATCTGGACACAGGAGAAGGTGTATGTATAGAAAGAGTACACATGGAATTAACATGTGAGAGGGGGAACATCTGAAAGGAGAGTGTATATATGTGGATTACTCCCAGGAGAGAATACACACAGTGCTCACTATGGAGAAGATTATAAAATGTGAGAGATTCATGCCACAGGAAAAGGCACATATGAATCATTAGCAGCGGCCCCTCTTGAGACATCATTTAGAACCATAATCCCTTATGCTTAGTGAAGGTTTTTTGGGGGGTTATGATGTGTTTGGGAAGATGGAAGAAGCTTCTGTGCCACCCTCTGCCCTTGGTGACAATGGGCATTGATGACAACAACCATAGTAAGAGGCTGGGGAACCTGAAGAAAGCATCGAGGAAGATTTACCACGGGGAGTACTATTCAACTCAGAGCTCCCCTTCTGAAGAATTCACCCTAGACATGGGGATCTTAGATGCCTCACTTCTATGGGAAATAATGAGATCCAAACCCTAGAGAGAAGCTTAAGAGTCCAGGGAGGCCTTGGTGGAAACTTTTTCATCAGTTCTTGAGCTATAGTGACAGCTTCTAGGCTGACTAATCCCAAACCCAAAAGATGTCAAGTACTCTTATTTTCTTCAGTGTACTTCAGCAGCTACCCCTACACATTGCCTTTCAGAAAAAGCTCACTTTTCAGCAAAGGGTTTCTCTCTAAAGCAATGGCAGTGAGGTTGCCAACCAGCACAAATTTAGCTAAGGTTGCTCTCTGGCTCTTGGTTTACATGGTAGTGAAAAGTCTTTTGGGGCTTTGGGAAACTTAGAGCAGAAGAGAACTGATACCCTTAAGAGCATCTTGAAGTATTCAGTGCAGAATTTAGTTGTTATTCCTCTACATGATGCCCAGGTTCTACCATGATCTCCACATCCTTCTTGAAATGTGAGGTAGAGTCATTCTTTCTAAGGACCCTTTGAAGATTCTGTCCCTTGTAGCTTCCAGGCTCTGAGACAAACTTCTCATGACTTCAGGCCCTTCACGAAATGCCTTAGAAGGAAAGAATAGTGTAGCTTAGGCCCTGTATTCTCAGCATCTGCCCACATTATCAGGGAAGTTCCAGCTCCCTCATGTGTAAACATTAAGGAAATTCCTTCATTGGAGTACATGTAAGAATAACAATCAGGTAGTAAAAACCAGAGAAATTGCTACTTACACTTTCTTCTAAACCTCTTACATTTTCTCTACAACCATATTTCTGGTCAGTAATACCCAACTCTAGTCCTATTGGCCACTAAAAACTCTTTACTTCTACTTACCATCTGCCCTGTCATGAAGAAATACGGTCTCTGGTCTCTCAGCCCCAGAAAAGCCCAGCTTCCACCTCAGAAGAAATCACTGCTATTGCCTTTTCCCACTTAGAAACTTGGAGTAGAACCTGGCCCGGCAGAGGGTTTCCTCAAAAGAAGGTGGAGATCTCTTTATCAAAAAATCTCTTTTCTAAGCTAAATAAATCAGATGATGATGATGAGAAAGAAGCTTGTGGCTCCTAGTGTTGAATTACTATATTGTACACCTGAAATTAATATAACACTGCTTGTTAACTTACTGGGATTAAAATTAAAACAAAACAAAAAAAAGTTTGTGGCTCCTATTCTGACTTATCTCATCTGTGGAAGATTAGACTGTCTAAGGTGCTGCAAAAAGAGAGGTCAGCATCAATGTACTTTGCAGAAATACTTGGGATTATCCTTAGAAATAAAACGTGTATTTTTATAGTTATTGGCACCAACTACGAGCCTTTCTCTAGGGCTTTATCCCCTGGCATTGGTAAGAGGTTTGATTAGGTGATCATAAAGGTATATTTCAATCCATTTTCAATCCTCTGAGTATATTCAATGATTCTAAGAGCTGGTCTCCCTGTTTCACTTAGGACCAGACACCAAATTAATGCAGAACTGTGGAAAGTCTACCTTTAAGCGGACGCACATGGACCATCTCTTGAATGTCCTTGTGCTCTGGGTAAGTTAAAGACATTTTTTTCTTCTTTACAAATAGACATGCTTTTCTTCCTTCCGTGGCTGTAGCTGGCATTTCCGACCTGGATTTTAGTTTTTTGAAAAACTCATGGTACGCTATTTACTAATGCCAGAAGCAGAAAAGAACAGAGCCAATTGACAAGGAAGTCTCTCTCTAGTTTACACCTCTGTTGTAGAGGACAGTCACAATTTAAGATTTCATGCTCTGATTAGTAATACTGGGATGGATCAAGGACCCTGCTTTAGAAACTGACACATTTTTATTTCCTCATAGCCATCGTGAGCACTTTAATAAAACATTACTTAGACTAATAGAACACCTTACTTACACTCAGACTGTTTCCTTAGAGGAGTCTAAGGTCTGCCACAGGGGGAATAGGAAAGATCAAGTGAGTTTTGTTCTGGCCCCATCATTCTGATGTTCTTACTTCAAGAAGAGCAGCTTGACATTTGTCTGTTCTGTAAGATTTCAGTTGGAAAAAAGAGATTCTGTTGCTAAGAAATGAAATTTGAAAAGCACTCAATAGACAGTAATAGCTTTGATAATAGAAGTTTAATCTGAAGATTTATTTCCATGCTATCCTATACAGAATTTTCTTCTTGTTAGATATAGACTTGTTTGCATAACTAAGTAATTTCAGTGGTGCCTATACTTAATTCAATAACTTTTCATTTTTATTTTTACTCTATTGCTTAGACTCTGAAAATTTAAAAGTGCCTTTTCTTTCTGTATATCTCTCATTAATATCAGAATTATAAACTGCCTCATCTCCCTTATTAATTATGGAAAATATCACTGTTCTTTTTTTTAGGATTTTATTTATTCATTTGAGAGAGAGAGAGCACAAGCAGGGAGAGAGGCAGAGGGAGAGGGAGAAGGAGACTCCTTGCTGAGCTGGGAGCCCAAAGTGGGGCTCGATTCCAGGACCTGCAGATCATGACCTGAGCCAAAGGCAGATGCTCAACCATCTGAGCCACCCAGGCACCCTGGAAATATCACTGTTCTTTTCCTAAATCCTCTGGATTTAGTAAATGGGGTTTTAGAAAATTAGGAAAGTTCATTCAGCTTTGAGACTAGAAGCTGGCATCCACTCTTTCTACTACTGTCTGCGTAGCTTTCAGCAACTGAAACAAAGTAACATTTCCTGGTTTCTTCATGAGGAAATCACATTTGAGAATTCAGGGAGGTGACATAGGTAAATATGCCTCTGACAGTATTAGGAACATGTATCATTAGGCACTAAGTTATGTCGTTTTGCCTAGGCTTATTTTCAAAACAGAATGTCTCCCATGTGCCCAGGAAAGTTCACCTACTTAGTGAAGGTCGGTGACAATACTTGACATCTGTTAGAGTGATTTTAACTTTTTAGAATATTCATCATTCACTTACTGGAGCCTCACTACATCCATGACAATAGACAAGTCATGAAGTATTTCCTCATTTGACAAACATGCAAATTGAGACACAATAAAGATAAATATTGTAAGTAAAATCCTACAAAAAAATAATGGCAAAGACATTATAATAATAATGTCCTACAAAAAATTGTAGGATAATATAAAATAAATAATAAACAATAAATCCTACAAAAAATAATGGCAATGACTCATCAATTCATATTTATTGAGAATCTATTATGTGCCCAGATGTGCCTGATGTTGTGAGAATCATAAAGATGTATAAGATCTGGGTGCAGCCCCCAAGTTTATAAAGGGGGCAGGGCAGCAATATGTGTTACATGCTTTACATATATCATTTTATTTAATTATCACATCTATCCATCTAGGCATAACTTTTCAGAATCAATGCTCTTTCTGCTATACTTGCTGTCTCCTGGGGGGACAAAATTAAAACACATGACAAGTGCTGTTTAAAAGGCAGATTGGCCTCAACATCGCTCGGCATCAGGGAAATCCAAATCAAAACCTCAATGAGATACCACCTCACACCAGTCAGAATGGTTAAAATTAACAAGTCAGGAAACGACAGATGTCGGTGGGGATGCAGAGAAAGGGGAACCCTCCTACACTGTTGGTGGGAATGCAAGCTGGTGCAACCACTCTGGAAAACAGTATGGAGGTTCTGAAAAGGTTGAAAATAGAGCTACCATACAATCTAGCAATTGTACTACTGGGTATTTACCCCAAAGATACAAATGTAGGGATCCGAAGGGGTACGTGCACCCCGATGTTTATAGCAGCAGTGTCCACAATAGCCAAACTGTGGAAAGAGCCAAGATGTCCATTGACAGATGAATGGATAAAGAAGATGTGGTATATATATACAATGGAATATTACGCAGCCATCAAAAGGAATGAGATCTTGCCGTTTGTAATGATGTGGATGGAACTGGAGGGTGTTATGCTGAGCAAAATAAGTCAATCAGAGAAAGACATGTATCATATGAACTCACTGATATGAGGAACTCTTAATCTCAGGAAACAAACTGAGGGTTGCCGGAATGGGGGGTGGGAGGGGTGGGGTGGCTGGGTGATAGACATTGGGGAGGGTATGTGCTATGGTGAGCACTGTGAAGTGTGCAAGACTGTTGAATCACAGATCTGTACCTCTGAAACAAATAATGCAATATATGTTAAGAAAAAAAAGAAGAAGATAGCAGGAGGGGAAGAATGAAGGGGGAGAAATCGGAGGGGGAGATGAACCATGAGAGACGATGGACTCTGAAAAACAAACTGAGGGTTCTAGAGGGGAGGGGGGTGGGAGGATGGGTTAGCCTGGTGATGGGTATTAAAGAGGGCACGTTCTGCATGGAGCACTGGGTATTATGCACAAACAATGAATCATGGAACACTACATCAAAAACTAATGATGTAATGTATGGTGATTAAAATAACAATAAAAAATTAAAAAAAAATAAAAGGCAGATTGGCCACATATGAAGAAATTAAAAAACTAAAAAGAAAATCCCACAAGCTTCCAGAGAAGAATAGAAGGTCATATACCAGGATCAAAAATTAGAATAGCATTAGACTTCTCAACAGCAACAGCAGAAGGTAAACCTCAATGCCTTCAAAAGTGTGTGAGAAAATTATTTGTAGCCTATAATTCTAAATCCAGTGAAACTATCAATAAAATTCAAGCATAAAGAAATATCCATATGCATAAAGACTCAAAAAAATTTATTCATCGTGTCTCCCCTCTTAGGAAGCTCCTAGTGTATATACTTAGACAAAACAAGAAAGTAAACTAAGAAAGATTACAGAAGCCAGGAAACAAGGGGACAAGTGAAAGGAAGTCCTAGGAAGATAGCTGAATAGCAGGCCTAGAGAACTCCAGTGCAGATTACAGCAGGAACATAGAGGTACCTGCAGGGGGTTCTGCAGAGAGAGAATGTAGTTCTCTGCTCAGGTTCTCACAAAACAGAGGCAACAGAGAGTCAATGCAAATGCTGGGGGCAGCTAAGCTGGCAGAGTAGTTGCTATAAATTCCTGTATTTCTATGGTTATTCATGCAATCTTTGTATGAAATCTTATCTGGGGTACTGTGTTCACTTTTGGGCACCAGTTTAAGAAGAACACTGAGAAGCTTAATGAAATGACTATAAAGACGTACAGACAGGGGACACCTGGGTGGCTCAGTCGTTAAGCGTCTGCCTTCAGCTCAGGTCATGATCCCAGGGTCCTGGGATCGAGCCCCGCATCAGGCTCCCTGCTTGGCGGGAAGACTGCTTCTCCCTCTCTACTCTCCCTGCTTGTGTTCCCTCTCTCGCTGTGTCTCTCTCTCTGTCAAATAAATAAAATCTTAAAAAAAAAAAAGAAGTACAAACAGGAAATAAATACCTAACAGCCCTGACAGAGGATGAACCAGCAGCAGACCCAAGATGTTGATGAGTTTTTGGAAGGCAGAAAGTAGATAGATTATATTGATAGATAAACCAGAGTAGTGAAAGCTTCAGTGCAAATGTATTCTTCTTGGTAGAGCTCAGTAATAGCTCCAAGCTAGCATCAGCAGGTATGGAGAGCAGAAGTGGTAGGTGGGAAAATGATTAGGATAATTAATTTTAAAACTGCCCATAAAACAACATGGGCAACAATTTTTTGGCCCTCTGTACCCCCCTGCCAGCCCTATAGCATGCATATAACAATAGCAAATGTATTTGCTTTCCAGTCTCAAACAAGAGAACTGCTTTCTAAAGAAATTTAACAACCTTTCTCAGAGGGCTAGGGCTTCTAATGCAGGTGTCATCACTTCAGTGTAAAACCCATTTTATTTTAAATTTAAGGGGCAGGGCACCTGGGTGGCTCAGTTGGTTGAGTGTTGGACTGGTGATTTTGGCTCAGGTCATGATCTCATGGGTCCTGGGATCAAGCCCTGCATCAGGCTCCTCCAGCCTCACATCAGGCTCCACACTTAGCAGGGAGTCTGCTTGGGATTCTCTCTCTCTCTCCTTGATACTCCCCAAAGCATTCACAGGCACTCTCTCTCTCTCAAATAAATAACATAACACAACTTAGTTAGTTAGTTAGTTAGTTAGTTAGTTAGTTAGTTAGTTAGTTAGTTATGGGGCTCCAATGTGCTTGCATGCTCCTTGTGCACCTGAAGGTGAGATCTGTCAAATAACACATACTGCCTACCCACACAGAATGCATGCTTCCATGTGCCCATTCAGGAGAGTGGCCTACTGGGGAAACAAAATTAACCAAAGGAAACCAAACCAACCTATAATGATTAAACTACTCTTTTACTCATATTTTTAAGTGGACTAGAGGGAAACCAGGAACACAAAAGAGGAGGATGAGGCTGAATAAATAGAATAACTGACCCCAGAAAAGACATAATTCAGGGAAGAGAAAAGAACTTCCAAAAATTCTTATTACTATTCTTAGAAGACACAATTGCATAAATAAAATAAGAATAGGGTTGCTAAAAACGGAAAAAGAAAAAAGCAATCTAAGAGCAACAGAAAAGAATTTCAGGAAGTAAAGATAGCTGAAATTTAAAAAGCCAATAAAGGGGCATCTGGGTGGCTCAGTTGTTAAGCGTCTGCCTTCAGCTCAGGTCATGGTCCCAGGGTCCTGGGATCGAGCCCCACATCGGGCTCCCTGCCCCACGGGAAGCCTGCTTCTCCCTCTCCCACTCCCCCTGCATGTGTTCCCTCTCTTGCTGTCTCTCTCTCTGTCAAATAAATAAATAAACTCTTTAAAAAAATAAATAAAAAGCCAATAAAAGGGCTGAAATAGTTAAAGAACGCTCTAATAAAAAGATAAAGAGACAAAATATATGAGATAAATACTTCTTTTTAATAGAGAACCAAACCAGGAGCCCCCAAATTCATCTACCAGGAGTATCAGGAAGAGAAAATGGAGGGGACGACATTGTCAAATAAATAATAGAAGAATATTTCCTAGAATTCAAGAAGTTGAAATATTCTTCTTCTAAGAATATTTCCTAGAACTCATATCGAGAAGATATGAGTTTCAGATCTAAATCATCCAATAAGCATCATGAATTTTAGAGCTTCAGGGGTATAGAGAAGTCCCTCAAAATCTTCACAGGGATAAGAATAAGATATGAACAGAAAAAAATGAGAATTAGGTTGGTACCAGATTTCTTACCCACACAACTGGGTCCTAGAAATTAGTAGGGTCATCCCTTCAAAGTTCTTAGTGAAAGTTATTTTGACCTAGAAATCTATACCCAGGAAAACTACAAATTAAGTGAAAAAGCAAACTTGTTCCTATCTTAAAATCTTTACCTTTGCTGTCAAGGCCTGCCCCATGGCTTGCTTTGCATGGCTTACTTCTTGTTCATCATTCAGTGCCGCCTTTTCAAAGCAGCCTCTTTTCTGTCTAAAGTAGCCACCCCCACCAAGACCTTCTTTATTCTGTTAACCTGTTTTATTTTCATCACAGCACTAGTTAAATTA
Organism: Eumetopias jubatus; assembly: GCF_037043125.1. Lineage (NCBI taxonomy): Eukaryota > Metazoa > Chordata > Mammalia > Carnivora > Otariidae > Eumetopias > Eumetopias jubatus. The sequence continues at coordinate 58,778,223 of NW_028274821.1, forward strand.
TTTATATATATATATTTTATTTCTTATCTCCACAGCAGTGTAAACTCTTTGAGATTAAGGACATTGTCTTTTTTTTTTTTTTTACCACTTTATCTTCAGTCCCTAGAACTATGCCTGACACATAACAGAACTTTACTATTATTTGTTGAGTTAGTGAAAAAAGAATGACTATCTGAGCTACCAAATTATGAACCTCTAAGGTAGAAATTAGGTCATATTCATCTCTATATTCTTGGAAGTGCCTTGCACAAAATAATGCTCAAGAAATATCTTTTGAATTGTTATTAAATGAGGAAATGTTCTTGAATTAGCTAGGTTCTTATCAGCACTGTAGTTTTGTTTATATGGTATTTTTTGCCAGGACATTGTTAATGTAGTTAGATATAATGCACTCTCATTTCTTGAAGCTGCAGCACAAATCTTACCTGGTTTAAACAGTTCATTTTTCTGCATTTTTGGAAATGTTTCTTAGGGAAAATCTGGCAGATATAAGAAGCATGTTTAGCAAAGCTGCTTCCTGACAAGCCCACAGCTGAGCTGGAGTTTGATCCCCTCTCTCTCCCCAGTGATCAGAGCTCACAATGAACCCTATTCTATTAAGTAAGAGTGTGTCTGTTGGGCAAAAAAACAGAGTGTTTGAAATTTGAGTGGTGCCAGAAATCCAGGATATACTTTTGTGGTAAGGAACAATAAAAAGCACAGATGTGAAGGTCAAAGGACCAAGGAGTACTTTCTTTTTACAGGCTGCCTATGAAGCCTGGGAGCTCCCCTGTGACAGTGACGACCTTAGTAGTTCTCTGTTAGTTTTGTCAACAGTGACAAAATTGAGTATCTCTTTGAGCATTTATTGGTACCACTTTTTGCAAAATGGAAGGCTGTTTGCTCTTCTTGGGTCTGACTGGCTCTGATAATAAACAAGCAACCTGGGAGTTTGTAGCCACAACCAATTTATTTGTTTCTTACTGTAGAAAAGAAGCAAGGTGAAGCTTTAGAGACTACATACCAATAAACTCCATCGCGATAAGAGACATAGAACATCTGCAAGGGCTTAGAAAGCCTTGGGATGGCAGGAAAAGTTCTGGGAATGAGCAAAGAGCAGACTGTGTCCTGACACTGCAGGCCTCACACTGCGGGGGAAGCCTTGCCCTAGGGGATTTGGTCTGATAGAGGTAATTTTCCTTTCTGGTGGCTTAATCTGAGCAGAAAGATCTGGTCCTGGGGGACTCATAGTCTAACAGTAGAGGCAGGACACATCACTGGAAATCATGGGTAATTATCAGTTATCCAACCAACAGAGATGGAGGTTGAAGGTCTGTAATATTTTCCCACAGCTTTGAAATAAATAATTTATTTTAATAATTTATCACAAATAAATTATAAATACATTTCTGTTTATAAATAAAAATTTATTCTAATCATTTACCTTCCCCATTTTTTCCCACTGGAGCTGATGAAATAGGGCCTAGAAAAGGGGCAGGTAGAAAAATATGGACCCCAATTTAATGCTGGCCACATAGACTATCCAAAAAGGAAGGCAGGACCAATGGAATTCATCATTGGGGTTTGATCTGAATAATGAGGATAGCCTTGCTTTCACATGGCTCATTGAAGAGAAGGATAAAGAAATAGAAATAAGATTGAGAAGAAAGGGTTTTATGGCCCCAGAGAGACCATCACAAAGAGCTGAACTAGTCAGTATGAATCTGCATTTGTCTAGAAATAACAGCAGGTTTTACTGTTTTTTCTCAATCCTCCTTTGTTTTGTTCTCCCCCATTCTGTTACTCACTCAACACTCAAATCTCAAATATTGAATGATACTAAGGATTTATTTTTAATTTTTTAAGTGATAAAGGTATTATGGTTATATGTTTAAATAATAGCCTTTAAAGGTGAATATTAAACAGTTTCCAGATAAAATTATTTAATGTGAGAAATTTGCTTAAAAGGGGAAGTGGGGGGCGCCTGGGTGGCTCAGTCGTTAAGCCTCTGCCTTCAGCTCAGGTCATGATCCCAGGGTCTTGGGATTGACCAAGACCCTGGGATCTTAAAAAAAGGGGGGGGGGGAAGCGGGGGTTTGGATGAAATAAGACTGGCCATGAATTGAGAGTTGTTGAAACTGAGTGATGGGTACATAGGGATTCATTATACTATTTATATAACTTAATATGTGTTTGAAATTTTTCGTAATAAAAAGTTCTCTAAACTCTCATTTTTTTTTTAATTTGTTTATTTGACAGAGAGACAGCAAGAGAGGGAACACAAGCAGGGGGAGTGGGAGAGGGAGAAGCAGGCTTCCTGCTGAGCAGGGAGTCCGATGTGGGGCTCGATCCCAGGACCCTGGGATCATGACCTGAGCCGAAGGCAGATGCTTAATGACTGAGTCACCCAGGTGCCCCTAAAATCTCATTTTTTGAGAATGGTCTCAGTTAGACCTACTCCTCCTGCCTTTTATACCCTTGTCTTCAAAGACTTTCCCATCAAAAACAAACACACACTTTTCCCATCAGTGATTCAAAGATGAGAGCTCCAATCATCTAGCAGTGGGGATGTGTTGCTTTGAGCTAGTCACATTTTGTGACAAAGGGCACAGGTGTGAAGACCACTGAGTAGACTTAGACGTGATTCAACAGTAACATCATATCTGTCTGCTCCAGCGGTATGTGGGCATATAATGTAAGTGGAACATAAAATTGTACAACCACTTTGGAAAGCATTTGTCAGTTTCCTAAAAAGTTAAATATAAATTTACTGTAGGATCCAGCAATTCCACTTCTAGATATTTACTAAGGAAATGAAAGCATATATCCATGTAAAATCTTGTACATATGTGTTTGGTGCAGCTGTTTGCAATAGCCATAAACTGGAAAAACTCAAAAGTCCAACAAATTAGTAAATAGATTGTGCAGTATCTATATAATAAAATACTACTCAGCAATAAAAATAAATAACCATCAGTAGATGCAAAAACATAAATGATTCCCAAAATAATCATGCTGAACAAAAGAAGCCCATCAAAAAAAGGGCATATACTATATGATTCCATTCATATAAAATTTTTCGGTATTTTATTTTTCTCATCTTTAAGATACAATTGACATATAACATTGTATACATTTAAGGTGTACCATGCAGTGTTTTGATATATGTATATATCAAATATATAGTGAAATGATTACCACAATAAGGATAGTTAACACATCCATCACCTCACAGAGTTACAGTTCTTTTGTTAGTTTGGTGTAAGAACTTTTAAGATCTCCTCTCTCAGTGACTTTCAAATATACAATACAGGATTGTTAGGCATAGTCACCATGCTGTTCATTACGTCTCCAGAACTTAATTATCTTATAGCTGGAACTTCGTACTGTTTGACCACCTTCACCCCACTCCTCTGCACCTCTTCACCTGTCCTTGGCCCCTGGCAACCACCAATCTGCTGTCTGTTTTTATGAGGTTTTGTTTTTGTTTTAGATTCCACATATAGAGTATCAGAGTGTTTGTCTTTCTCTGACTTATTTCACTTAGCATAATGCCATCAAGGTTCATCCATGTTGTCACAAATAGCAGAATTTTCTTCTTTTTTAATGGCTGACTAATATTCCTGTGTGTGTGTGTGTCTGTGTGTCTCTGTGTGTGTGTATCACATTTTCTTTATCCATTCATCTGTCAGTAGACACTTAGGTGATTTCCATGTCTTGGAATTTGTAAATAATGGCGCAGTGAACATAGGGGCACAGATAACTCCTCAAGATAGTGATTTTAGGGGTGCCTGGTGGCTCAGTCATTGAGCGTCTGCCTTCTGCTTGGGTCATGATCCCAGGGTCCTGGGATCAAGCCCCGCATCGGGCTCCCTGCTCCGCGGGAAGCCTGCTTCTCCCTCTCCTGCTCCCCCTGCTTGTGTTCCCTCTCTCGCTGTGTCTTTCTCTGTCAAATAAATAAATAAATTCTTTAAGAAAAAAAAGATAGTGATTTTTTTTTTCCTTCAGATATATACTCAGAAGTGGAATTACTAGATCATATGGTAGTTCTAGTTTTAATTTTCTCAGGAGCATCTGTACTGTTTTCATAGTGGCTATACCAATTTACATTCCCACCAATAGTGTACATCTTCCCTACTACTTGTTATCTCGGTTTTTTTTTATTACAGCCATTCTAACATTTTTTGATTGTAGCCTTTTATTATGTTATGTTAATCACCATACATTACATCATTAGTTTTTGATATAGTGTTCCATGATTCATTGTTTGCATATAACACCCAGTGCTCCATGCAGAATGTGCGCTTTTTAATACCCATCGCCAGGCTAACCCATCCTCCCACGACCCTCCCCTCTAGAACCCTCAGTTTGTTTCTCAGAGTCCATAGTCTTTCATGGTTTGTCTCCCCCTCCAGTTTCCCCCCCTTCATTCTTCCCCTCCTGCTATCTTCTTCTTTTCTTTTTTTTAAACATATGTATTATTTGCTTCAAAGGTACAGATCTGTGATTCAACAGTCTTGCACACTTCACAGCACTCACCACAGCACATACCCTCCCCAATGTCTATCACCCCGCCACCCCATCCCTCCCACTCCCCACCACTCCAGCAACTCACAGTTTGTTTCCTGAGATTAAGAATTCCTCATATCAGTGAGGTCATATGATACATGTCTTTCTCTGATTGACTTACTTCGCTCAGCATAACACCCTCCAGTTCCATCCACGTCGTTGCAAATGGCAAGATTTCATTCTTTTTGATGGCTGCATAATATTCCATTATGTGTGTGTGTGTGTGTGTGTGTGTGTGTGTGTGTGTGTGTGTGTGTGTGTGTGTATATCACATCTTCTTTATCCATTCATCTGTCAATGGACATCTTGGCTCTTTCCACAGTTTGGCTATTGTGGACATTGCTGCTATAAACACTGGGGTGCACGTACCCCTTCGGATCCCTACATTTGTATCTTTGGGGTAAATACCCAGTAGTGCAATTGCTGGATCGTATGGTAGCTCTATTTTCAACTGTTTGAGGAACCTCCATACTGTTTTCCAGAGTGGCTGCACCAGCTTGCATTCCCACCAACAGTGTAGGAGGGTTCCCCTTTCTCCGCATCCCTGCCAACATCTGTCATTTCCTGACTTGTTAATTTTAGCCATTCTGACTGGTGTGAGGTGATAATCTCATTGAGGTTTTGATTTGGATTTCCCTGATGCCGAGCGATGTTGAGCACTTTTTCATGTGTCTGTTGACCATTTGGATGTCTTCTCTGGAAAAATGTCTGTTCCTGTCTTCTGCCCATTTCTTGATTGGATCATTTGTTCTTTGGGTGTTGAGTTTAAGAAGTTCTTTATAGATTTTAGATACTAGCCCTTTGTCTGATATGTCATTTGCAAATATCTTCTCCCATTCTGTCGGTTGTCTTTTGGTTTTGTTGACTGTTTCTTTTGCTGTGCAAAAGCTTTTTATCTTGATGAGGTCCCAATAGTTCATTTTTGCCCTTGCTTCCCTTGCCTTTGGCAATGTTTCTAGGAAGAAGTCTCTGCGGCTGAGGTCGAAGAGGTTGCTGCCTGTGTTCTCCTTTAGGATATTGATGGACTCCTTTCTCACATTTAGGTCTTTCAACCATTTTGAGTCTATTTTTGTGTGTGGTGTAAGGAAGTGGTCCAGTTTCATTCTTCTGCATGTAGCTGCCCAATTTTCCCAACACCATTTGTTGAAGAGACTGTCTTTTTTCCATTGGAAATTCTTTCCTGCTTTGTCGAAGATGAGTTGACCATAGAGTTGAGGGTCCATTTCTGGGCTCTCTATTCTGTTCCATTGATCTATGTGTCTGTTTTTGTGCCAGTACCATACTGTCTTGATGATGACAGCTTTGTAATAGAGCTTGAAGTCCAGAATTGTGATGCCGCCGGCTTTGCTTTTCTTTTTCAACATTCCTCTGGCTATTCGGGGTCTCTTCTGCTTCCTTACAAGTTTTAGGATTATTTATTCCATTTCTTTGAAAAAAGTGGATGGTATTTTGATGGGGATTGCATTGAATGTGTAGATTGCTCTAGTTAGCATTGACATCTTCACAATATTTGTTCTTCCAATCCATGAGCATGGAATGTTTTTCCATTTCTTTGTGTCTTCCTCAATTTCTTTCATGAGTATTTTATAGTTTTCTGAGTACAGATTCTTTGCCTCTTTGGTTAGATTTATTCCTAGGTATCTTATGGTTTTGGGTGCAATTGTAAATGGGATCAACTCCTTAATTTCTCTCTCTTCTGTCTTGTTGTTGGTGTATAGGAATGCCACTGATTTCTGTGCATTGATTTTATATCCTGCCACTTTACTGAATTCCTGTATGAGTTCTAGCAGTTTTAGGGTGGAGTCTTTTGGGTTGTCAACATAAAGTATCATATCATCTGCAAACAGTGAGAGTTTGACTTCTTCTTTGCCGATTTGGATGCCTTTTATTTCTTTTTGTTGTCTGATTGCTGTGGCTAGGACTTCTAATACTATGTTGAATAGCAGTGGTGATAGTGGACATCCCTGCCACGTTCCTGACCTTAGGGGGAAAGCTCTCACGTTTCCCCATTGAGAATGATATTCGCTGTGGGTTTTTCATTGATGGCTTTTATGATATTGATGTATGTACCCTCTATGCCTATACTCTGAAGAGTTTTGATCAAGAAAGGATGCTGTACTTTGTCAAATGCTTTTTCTGCATCTATTGAGAGGATCATAGGGTTCTTGTTCTTTCTTTTATTAATGTATTGTATTACATTGATTGATTTGCGGTTGTTGAACCAACTTTGCCGCCCAGGGATAAATCCCTCTTGGTCGTGGTGAATAATCCTTTTAATGTACTGTTGGATCCTATTGGCTAGTATTTTGGTGAGAATTTTTGCATCCGTGTTCATCAAGGATATTAGTCTGTAATTCTCCTTTTTGATGGGGTCTTTGTCTGGTTTGGGGATCAAGGTAATTGTGGCCTCATAAAACAAGTTTGGAAGTTTTCCTTCCATTTTTATTTTTTGGAACAGTTTCAAAAGAATAGGTATTAATTCTTCTTTAAATGTTTGGTAGAATTACCCTGGGAAGCCATCTGGCCCTGGGCATTTGTTTGTTGGGAGATTTTTGATGACTGCTTCAATTTCCTTAGTGGTTATAGGCCTGTCCAGGTTTTCTATTTCTTCCTGGTTCAGTTTTGGTAGTTGATACATCTCTAGGAATGCCTCCATTTCTTCCAGATTATCTAATTTGCTGGCATACAGTTGCTCATAATATGTTCTTATAATTGTTTGTATTTCTTTGGTGTTGGTTGTGATCTCTCCTCTTTCATTCATGATTGTTGATTTGGGTCATTTCTCTTTTCTTTTTGGGAAGTCTGGCCAGGGGTTTATCAATCTTGTTCATTCTTTCAAAGAATCAGCTCCTTGTTTTGTTGATCTGTTCTACTGTTCTTTTGGTTGCTATTTCATTGATTTCTGCTCTGATCTTTATCATTTCTCTTCTCCTACTGGGTTTAGGCTTTATTTGCTGTTCTTTCTCCAGCTCCTTTAGGTGTAGGGTTAGGTTGTGTATTTGAGACCTTTCCTGTTTCTTGAGAAAGGCTTTATTGCTATATACTTTCCTCTTAGGGCTGCCTTTGATGTATCCCAAAGATTTTGAACGGTTGTGTTTTCATTTTCATTTGTTTCCATGAATTTTTTTAATTCTTCTTTAATTTCCTGGTTGACCCATCTCTTAGGGCTGCCTTTGATGTATCCCAAAGATTTTGAACGGTTGTGTTTTCATTTTCATTTGTTTCCATGAATTTTTTTAAAATTCTTCTTTAATTTCCTGGTTGACCCATTCATTCTTTAGTAGAATGCTCTTTAGCCTCCATGTATTTGAGTTCTTTCCAAATTTCCTCTTGTGATTGAGTTCTAATTTCAAAGCATTGTGGTCTGAAAATATGCAGGGAGTGATCCCAATCTTTTGGTACCGGTTGAGACCTGATTTGTGACCTAGGATGTGATTTATTCTGGAGAATGTTCCATGGGCACTAGAGAAGAATGTGTATTCTGTTGCTTTGGGATGGAATGTTCTGAATATGTCTGTGAAGTCCATTTGGTCCAGTGTGTCATTTAAAGTCTTTATTTCCTTGTTGATCTTTTGCTTAGATGATCTGTCCATTTCAGTGAGGGGGGTGTTAAAGTCCCCCACTATTATTGTATTGTTGTCGATGTGTTTCTTTGCTTTTGTTATTAATTGCCTTATATAATTGGCTGCTCCCATGTTAGGGGCATAGATATTTACAATTGTTAGATCTTCTTGTTGGATAGACCCTTTAAGTACAATATAGTGTCCTTCCTCATCTCTTATGACAGTCTTTGGTTTAAACTCTAATTTGTCTGATATAAGGATTGCCACCCCAGCTTTCCTTTGGTGTCCATTAGCATGGTAAATGGTTTTCCACCCCTTCACTTTCAATCTGGGGGTGTCTTTGGGTCTAAAATGAGTCTCTTGCAGACAGCATATCGAGGGGTCTGTTTTTTTATCCTATCTGATAGCCCGTGTCTTTTGATTGGGGCATTTAGCCCATTTACATTCAGGGTAACTATTTTTTTAAAGATTTTATTTATTTATTTGAGAGAGAGAGAGAGCACATGAGAGGGGGGAGGGTCAGAGGGAGAAGCAGACTCCCCACTGAGCAGGGAGCCCAATGCAGGACTCAATCCTGGGACTCCAGGATCATGACCTGAGCTGAAGGCAGTCGCTTAACCAACTGAGCCACCCAGGTGCCCCAGGGTAACTATTGAAAGATATGAATTTAGTGCCATTGTATTGCCTGTAAGGTGACTGTTACTGTATATTGTCTGTGTTCCTTTCTGGTCTGTGTTGCTTTTAGGCTTTCTCTTTGCTTAGAGGACCCCTTTCAATATTTCTTGTAGGGCTGGTTTCGTGTTTGCAAATTCCTTTAGTTTTTGTTTGTCCTGGAAGCTTTTTATCTCCCCTTCTATTTTCAATGATAGCCTAGCTGGTTATAGTATTCTTGGCTGCATATTTTTCTCATTTAGTGCTCTGAAGATATCATGCCAGTCCTTTCTGGCCTGCCAGGTCTCTGTGGATAGGTCTGTTGCCAATCTAATGTTTCTACCATTGTAGGTTACATATCTCTTCTCCCGAGCTGCTTTCAGGATTTTCTCTTTGTCTCTGAGACTCATAAGTTTTACTGTTAGATGTTGGGGTGTTGACCTATTTTTATTGATTTTGAGAGGGGTTCTCTGTGCCTCCTGGATTTTGGTGCCTGTTTCCTTCCCCAAATTAGGGAAGTTCTCTGCTATAATTTGCTCCAATATACCTTCTGCCCCTCTCTCTCTTTCTTCTTCTTCTTCTGGGATTCCAATTATTCTAATGTTGTTTCATCTTATGGTATCACTTATCTCTCGAATTCTGCCCTCGTGATCCAGTAGTTGTTTATCTCTCTTTTTCTCAGCTTCTTTATTTTCCGTCATTTGGTCTTCTATATCGCTAATTCTCTCTTCTGCCTCATTTATCCTAACAGTTAGAGCCCCCATTTTTTATTGCATCTCATTAATAGCCTTTTTGATTTCAATTTGGTTAGATTTTAGTTCTTTTATTTCTCCAGAAAGAGTTTCTCTAATAACTTCCATGTTTTTTTCAAGCCCAGCTAGTATCTTTAAAATCATCTTTCTGAACTCTAGTTCCGACATCATACTAATGTCCGTATTGAGTAGGTCCCTGGCAGTCGGTACTGCCTCTTGTTCTTTTTGTTGGGGTGATTTTTTCTGTCTTGTCATTTTGTCCAGAGAACTGATGAATGAGAGAACAAAATGCTAACAGGGTAACAACGTCCCCAGAAAATATACTCTAAACAAATCAGAAAAGACCTGAAACCGGGGGACAAGAAAGGGAAAGAAAGAAAAAAGAAAAATAGGAAAAGAAAAAGATAAAAATGAACAAAACAAAAAAAACAGAATATGATCAAATATGATCAGGCTGGTGCATAGATCAGTGCCACACACTAGATTTTGGGCATATTTTGGTCTGTTAGAAGAAAGTGCCTCCCAAAATTTTAAAGAAAGAAAAACTTATATATGTACAAAAATAAGGGTTAATACAATGAAGGGATGGAATATGACTGTAAAGAAGAAAATTATAAAAGATTCTATAAAAGGAATTGATAAGAAGTTTGAAAAAAGAAAGAAGAGGATTTAAAAAAAAAAGAAGAGAAAAGGGAGAGAATGTGATCAGGCAGGAGACTAGAACAAAGCCATACACTAGAGATTTAGGGTATATTTTGATCTGTTAGAAGAAACTGTATCTCAAAATTTTTAAAGAGAGAACAACTTATATATATGCCAAAAGTAAGGGTAACTACTATGAAGGGATAGAATATGACTCTAAAAATGAAAAATAAAAATTTTTTTTAAAAAAGGGATTGATAAGATGTTGGTTGAAAAAGGGAAAAAGAAAAATTCAAAAAAAAAAGTTAAAAAAATTAACTTTGAAAGACTAAAGAATCATGGTAAAAAAAAGCCATGAATTCTTTGTGCAGTATCCCCCTAGCGCTGGAGTTCTGCCGTTCTCCTTGATCGGTAAGCTTGGTCTTGGCTGGCGGTTCTTGCTCATCTTCTGGGGGAGCGGCCTGTAGTGGTGGTTCCCAGATGTCTTTGCTGGAGGCGGAATTGCCCCACCCTTGCCGGTCTGGGCTAAATAATCTGCTCGGATTTGCTCTCTGGAGCTTCTGCTCCCTGCACGCTTTCCGTTTGGCTTTGGAGGACGAGAGTGAAAATGGCGACCTCCCAATCTCTGCCCCAGAGGAGCCGAGAACTTGGGTCCCCACTTCTCAGTGCGCCCCCAGAGAAAAGCAGTCAGTCACTCCCGTGTCCCCGGTCTCCAGCCGCACTCCGTGCTCACCCGGCCTGTGACCAAGCATTTCTATCTCTGGCACCTGCCTCCATGTGGAGTCTCCAAACCCAGCAGATCCCTGCGGTGTGCTCCCACGCTGCTCCTCCTGGGGGAGGAAGGGGAGTCTCCCCGGATCTGCCGCTTGTTGGGTCCCTGCTGGAAGAGCAGTGGCCCGACTGTGCCGCGGATCACGGTTTATGGCAACCCCGAGCTGAGACCCCGCACCTCGGCTCCATCTCTGTGGCCGGCTTCCCCGCTCCGATACCCGGGAGCTCTGCCACACTCAGGCACCCCCAGTCTTTCTGTGACCCCGAGGGTCCTGAGACCACACTGTCCCGCGAGGGTTCCACCCCCAGCTTAGCCACTGGAGCGACATCCCTCAGTGGATCCGACTTCTAAAAGTTCCGATTTTGTGCTCCGCTGCTCTCACTTGCCAGAAGCGGCCTACGGAGGCCCCCTCCCCCGCCGTCTATCCTCCCGAATATCGCCTCGGATTCACTTCACCGCATGTCCTACCTTCCAGAAAGTGGTCGCTTTTCTGTTCAGAGAGTTGTTGCTGTTCTTTTCTTCAATCTCCTGTTGAGTTCATAGGTGTTCAGAATGGTTTGATCCCTATCCAGCTGAATTCCTGGGACCAGACGAAATCCAGGTCTCCTACTAGTCCTCCGCCATCTTGCTCCACCCCCCCGTTCAGTATAATTTACTTCTTAACCAAATAGTGTGACAGGTCCCTGTGTGACAGAGCTTGAAGTCTAGATTAAACACTCAGCATATTTCTGAAGTTGAGAAAATTCTGAGGGACTAAGGTGGGCCCACTTCTCCTGGTTTGTCATGGTGGTAGTGAGAAGTCTCTTACATACCAGGTAAGGAATTCTTTATTCAGGTGTTTGGCAGAATTCTATGCTTCAAAGTTTCCACATGGCATGTTTCATTATAAAATATCTCAAGCTTTCAAAATATGAAATCTGTCAACATGAAACCACTGTGGATGTGAATTTATAATTTCAGTAATCTATTAAAGACCTGTTGTCCATGACTCTCTCATCTCTTGGAGTCCTTCATTTCTATCAAGATGCGTTGATACTGGAAATCTGTGCAGTGCGTGTGTGTATGTGCCGATTATAGCCTTTCTAAGGTGACATCTCATTGTGGTTTTGATTTGCATTTCCCTGATAATTAGTGATGTTGAGTATCTTTTCACGCACCTTTTGGGCATTTGAAATCTAAATATGAAATAAATATTTGAAACCTATTATCAGGGTGCCTGGATGGCTCAGTCACTTAAGTGGCTACCTTCAGCTCAGGTCATGATCTCAGTGTCCTGGGATGGAGCCCTGCTTCAGGCCCTCTGCTCAGTGGGAAATCTGCTTCTCCCTCTCCCTCTGCTCCTCACCCCCCTGCCACTTGTGTGTGTGTACTCTCTCTCTTACATAGATAAATAAAATTTAAAAAAAATTTTTTTAATTAAAAAAAAGAAGCCTATTATCTCTTTAGGTCCTTTGCCCATTTTTTAATCCAATTATTTGCTTTTTTGCTATTTGCTATTGAGTTGCATGACTTCCATATATATTTTAGATATTAACCTCTTATCAGATAAATGGTTTGTAAATATCTTCTCTCACTCCATAGATTGCCTTTTTATTTGTTGATTATTTCTTTTGTTGTGCAGAAGCCTTTAATTTGATGTAATCCCACTTGTTTATTTTTGCTTTGTTGCTTGTGCTTTTTGGTTGTCACATCCATAAAATCATTGCCAAACTGTTGTCAAAGAGCTTTTTCTCTGTTTTTTTCCTAGGAGGTTTATGGTTTCAGGTTTTACATTTAAGCCTTTAATCCATTTTGAATAAATTTTTGTGAGAGGTATAAGATAGGGATCCAGTTTCATCCTTTTGCATATGAGTACCTAGTTTTTCCAGCACCATTTATTGAAGAGTCTGTCTTTTCTCCATTGAGTATTCTTGCCTCCCTTGTCCAGTATCAGTTGGCCATATGTGCATGGGTTTATCTCTGGACTCTTGATTCTGTTCCATTGGTGTATATGTCTGTGTTTATGACAGTATCATACTGTTGTTTTTTGTTTTAAGATTTTATTTATTTGACACAGAGAGAGAGAGGGAGAGAGCAAGCATAAGCAGGGGAAGTGGCAGTCAGGGGAGAAGCAGGCTCCCCACTGAGCAAGGAGCCCGATGTGGGGCTCAGTCCCAGGACGCTGGGATCATGACCTAAGCCAAAGGCAGCCGCTTAACAACTGAGCCACCCAGGTGCCCCCATACTGTTTTGATTAGTATAGCTTTGTAATATAGTTTGAAATGAGGACATACGATGCATCCAGCTTTGTTTTCTTTCTCAAGATTACTTTGGCTATTCAGGGTTTTTCAGGGTTCCATAGAAATTTTAGAATTATTCTTTCTATTTCTGCAAAAAAAATAAAATGCCATTGTAATCTTGATAGGGATTACATTGAATCTATAGATAGCTTTGGGTAGTATAAGCATTTAATAATGTTTACTGCTCCAACCCATGAACATAGAATATCTTTCCATTTATTTATGTCTCCATTTTCTTTCATTAATATCTAAAACCCAGTTGATCACAGTGTATAATCCTTTTCATGTGTTGTTGAATTTGGTTTGCTAGTATTTTGTTGAGAAGTTTTGCATCTATATTCATCAAGGATATTGGCTTACTGTTTTCTTTTCTTGTAGTGTCCTCGTCTGGCTTTGCTACCAGGGTAATGCTGGCCTTGTAAAATGAGTTCAGGAAGATTATCTCCTCTTCCCAAACTTCTTTTCTAAACATTTCTCAAATTTGTCTTTTTTGCTTCCTTGTCCTTCTATGCCCTTTTCTCTCTCAACCTGATGGGAGGTTGAGATTATCTAGAACCATAATCTTGAGTAAGAAGGTATCATCTTTAGGGGCAACTGGGTGATACAGTCAGTTAAGCGGCTAACTCTTGGTTTTGGCTCAGGTCATGATCTCAGGGTCGTGAGATTGAGTCCCACATTGGGCTCCATGCTAGTTAGTAGCTAAGTGACTTGAGGCAAAATACTTTTCTACTCTTAATATCAATTTCCTCATCTATTACTAAAAGAGAGGTTTTATAAATATTAAATTAAATAACATATGTAAAGTACTTGGCACAGTTCCTGATAATTAGTATTTAATATAGTTTAGTTACTTTTATTTTCCTTCAAAATCCCAAGGATGGCTCCTGCTGGGCTTTTTTTTTTCTGTCTGTGTAGTACTGCTTAGAGCCTATGAACTATGGGGCCCCCCTGACCTCCAAGAACAGAGAAAAGTTTGTTGAAAGATAAGTCTCCAAAAGGTAGGTCTGAAGCAGCACATGCCTTGGATGAAATGTTAATTTAATTCTTTTTTTGATTTTCAGATTTTCCTGTTTTTAGGCAGCATGTGTTTTATCCTAGCAATTGGGCATGGCATTTGGGAGAACAATAAAGGCTACTACTTCCAGGATTTTCTGCCATGGAAAGAATATGTGTCTTCATCAGTTGGCTCTGCTGTCCTCATATTCTGGTCCTACTTCATTATTCTCAACACTATGGTGCCCATTTCCCTTTATGTCAGGTAGGCTTTTTTGACTACTTTGTGTTATAGGGGGAGGAACTGACTTTATACTTTCTGCTTAACTCCCCAAATAGAGTGTGAATGTTTAGAAAGCATAGATTGTGTGCTCTTCAACTCTTTACTTCCCACAGTGCCCAGTGTACAAAACACTCTGAGAAATGTCTAGAGATAGGGGTGCCTGGGTGGTGCAGTCAGTTAAGTGTCCAACTCTTGGTTTCAGCTCAGGTCATGATCTCATGGTCCCAAGATTGAGCCCCGCATCTGGCTCTGCACTCAGCACAGAGTACACTTGGGATTCTCTCTCTCCCTCTCCCTCTGACCCTCCCACTTATGCTTGCTCTTGCATGCTCTCTCTCTCTCTCAAATAAATAAATAAATCTTAGAAAAAAAAAAGGATAAGAAACTGCCAAACCTCTTGTCCAAGTGTTTAAAAAAAAAATGCCTAGAGATTGTGTAAGTGCTTTCCATATCCAGAATACTGTGCTAGATACTATGTGAGTTATACAAAAAGAAAATCATCCCTACCCTCAAATGGCTTTTAATGTAAATGATGAAATAAGACATATTAAACACATGCAATAATTAGAAAAAATGCATACAAATTTGGTGATCCTGAAGCTCAAGCCAGGGAGCCCCTAGTTAATCAAAGAGATAGGTTCCAAACTTTCATTTGTAAATCAGTTAATCAGAACTTACAATTTGTTTTCCCGTAGAAACAATGTGGCAAATGGTAGATAGGTATAATTATGACCTAAGTTCTGGTTTCTAAAAGTTGGCGAAGAAAAGGATGTTTCCTCCTCTTTTGCATGGACAAAAATTTGAAATAGGTAAAATAAGTCTTTGCTCTCCTTTTTGTTTTCATCATTCCCTTTCACACATGCACACCCAGACACATTTTCGCATCCTTCTTCCCAAGTTTCCTAAACCCTGCACTGGGAGATTCCAACGTGAAAAGCACCCTAAGTGACTAAATTATTTTATTAATTATATATTTATTGGGCACCTACTATGTGCCAAGCACTATACTAGGTGCTAGAAATAGGAACATGAATAACAAGACAGCTGTTTCTCTAGATAAGCTCATAACATAGCCGTGGAAACAGATACTTAAATAATTATGGTACAATATGGAAAATGATGTAATAGGAATATATATGGGAATGCTATGGGAGACTAGAAAAAGAATGGGTTGATTCTAGCCCAAGCGCCTTGGGGATTTACAGAAAAAGTAATAATCAAACTGGTATTTGAGAAAAGAGTAAAATTCACGAAGTACAAAATAGCAAAACAATATTGCAAACAGAAGATCAGCATGTATTCAGCATGTAGGAAGGTCTGGTGTTTTTTATTTTTTTTTTTAAGATTTATTTATTTATTTTGAGAGAGTGAGAATGAGAGAGAGAGAGAGTACATGAGAGGGGGGAGGGTTAGATGGGGGAGGGTTAGAGGGAGAAGCAGGCTCCTCGCTGAGCAGGGAGCCCAGTGCGGGACTCAATCCCGGGACTCCAGGATCATGACCTGAGCCGAAGGCAGTCGCTTAACCAACTGAGCCACCCAGGCGCCCCAGGTTTGGTGTTTTTTTAAAAGCTTGATCTGGTCAGAGAACAGTGAGTGGTCTAGGGCAAAGTGTCGGATGGTAATTTAGCATCAGATCCAGGAGAGCCTTAAATGCCAGGCCAAGCAGTTTGGATTTTATCCTAAAAGCAGGAAAGACCTTTCTAAGGATAGAAATAATATGACTAAATGTTTGGGTTTAGAGAAATTGCTATGTTGGTTAGTATGGCAAAGGAACGGAGGGATCAAGATTCAGTGCATGAGGTCTAGTAGTCAATAATGTGGGCTAGAGCCCTCCAACCTCACCTGAAATAAAAAAATCTATGCTGCTCAATGCAGCTGTCTCTTAGAAGCAACCTAAACTAACACCCATTAAGCATGAATGATGATAGGAAGGAGGCCCCTTAAAAATCTTCCCGTGTTAAAATGAAGATGCTTGTTAACCATAAAGAATCTATAATATACCTTACCTGTAACAGAAGGCAATAGGGAAAATTCAGATAAAGTGAAGAGGACACTATTGGGGGTGGGGGTGAGGGAGAAGCTACCCCACAGACAGCTGCCAGGAAATTTATCAGAAGGTCAGCTTCTGTATAAGCTGTTTCTGATTTTCACAGATCCTTCCCTCTTCTGAAACAAAGAAGCTTCTGAGTGTTTCAAATTTCTCTCTCTTCCTCACCTGGGGATTTACATGACAGCCACAGTAATCCTCTAATTAAACCTGGCCAGCCTTTTATTAGTTAGTTCTTAATGCTGTCAGGCCTTGCATTACTGCAGAAATTCAAAATATTTTACTTTTCCTGGGTATGTTTTGGAAGAAGAAAGAATGAAAGGGAGTTATGCCTCAGCAAAATTAATCAAGTATGTCTCGGGTCGTAAAGCCCTGAATGATAATGGTCAAAATCAGAATTACATAGGGTTGGCTGGTGGGAAGAGTCCTTCAAAATCCATGGTAGGTTCCCAAGGAAGATATTCTGATTTTCAGGTGCTCACCCTGACCTGTCACACGACTGTTAAGAAGGAAACTAGGATGATGTATTTGATCTGTTCTGACCCAGGACCCTTTTTTTCTTGCTTTCTTCATAGTGTTGAGATAATAAGATTGGGCAACAGTTACTATATCAACTGGGATCGGAAGATGTTTTGTGCACCAAAGAACACACCAGCACAGGCTCGCACCACCACCCTTAATGAGGAGCTTGGCCAGGTCAAATATGTGTTCTCTGACAAAACAGGAACTCTGACTCAGAACGTCATGATTTTCAATAAGTGTTCTATTAATGGGATATTCTATGGTATGCATGCCTTCCTGCTTTCCCTGAGTCCTAGGGAAATTCTACTTCGCAGATTGTTTTCAAGAGTAATCTCCCTCTAAATCTATATGCCTCTGAAATTCACATTTACCTCTTATTTTCCAGCCTTCTCTGTTCACTAGGCAAAGATCCCCTACTCCATTTAGTTGCTTACCAAAAAGCATTTATTTAACACCTGATAGAGGTAATCCATTGTGTTGGACATTGGAAATACCTAGATGTACAAGACTTAATCTCTGTCCTCAAGGAATTCCTGATGTCTTGAGAGTGTCAGTTCACTCTCATATTAAATCAAATGGAGAAACCAGCATGTTGTTGAAGCTGCTAATCTCCTGGTTCCCCTTCAGACCAATAAGCAGTCTTGAGAGAAGTCATCAAAGGAATGTAATTAATGCCACTGAATTGTACACTCAATAATGGTTAACATTTTATGTTATATGTATTTTACCACAACAAAAAAATTTAAACCTTTCTTTAAAACCCTTGCCAAATCTCTGCTCTGTTTCCTTACCAACAGGTGGTATCTATGACAAGAATGGACAGAGGGTAGAAGTCTCTGAGGTGAGTGACTACAGCTCCCTGTGAAATGCATGTGGGAGCTGAGGCTGTGCTGCATAGCAGCATCTTTGACACAAATTGGGAGTCCCTTAGCTCCTGAAATAGTAAAGCTTTTATTGGCCCCATAATAACAGAAAGCATTATATAAATGGCCTACGTTTATTTGAGGGGATTTGGGTTTTTGTTTTATTTATTTTTTTATAAAAAGACTTTATTTATTTGTCAGAGAGAGCGAGAACACAAGCAGGGGACAGAGGGAAAAGCAGACTCCCCGCTGAGCAAGGAGCCTGATGCAGGGGTCGATCCTAGGACTCTGGGATCATGACCTGAGCTGAAGGCAGATGCTTACCTGACTAAGCCACCCAGGCGCCCCATGAATTCCTCACGTTTTATTCATATTTTATAGCTCAACTCCCATTTGTTGGTTAATTCTTTTTTAAAATCTGTATTTTAAAATGAAAATACCTTTCTTGTTTCTTTCTGTTTAAAAAATAATCTACGCTCACTATAAAAAAAAATCCAAACAATACAGAAATACATGAAGAAGAAAGTTAAAACCACTCAATCCCTTGTAGAAAACCAGTGTAAAATTTAGGGATATACTCTTTCAGATATTTTTCATGTGTGTATATGCACACACATATACATCAAGATCTGATGATAGACACACGAATGGATGGATGAAAGGGAGGGAGGGAGGAAGGAGAAGAAAGAAAATAAGGGAAGAAAGAAAGAAAGAAAAGGAAGGAAAGAGGAAGTATTATAGCATGTATGCTATTTTCAGCTTCCTTTTTATTCACTTGACATATATTGTTGTCTTCTTTCCATGTCAGTAAATTTAGGTCTACATGATCATTTTGAATGAGTGGCATATCCAGTTGTATTGGTATACCTTAATTTATTTGACCAATCCCCTATTTTTATTCCATTTTCTTTTGCTATTCTAAATAGCATTGTGGTAAGCACCCTGGTACATACATTTTTGTCTCTTCTTCTGATAATTATTTCCTTAGAATAAAGTCCTAGAAATGAAATTGGCTGGTCAAAGGGTAGCCACATTTTTAATGAATTTAATATTGCCATATTGCTCTCTAGATAGATTGTATCAATTTATAATCCCACCAAAGCATATGAGAATTATTTTTTTCCCATATCCTTCCTACTTCAGGAAACTCAGTCAATCCTGTGTTCTCTCTTTCTTAATATCTGAAACTTATCTTCTTATGTGATTCTTTCCCCTCAACTCAAGTTTTTCTTTTCTTTAAAAAAATACTTAATACATCCATACAATGGAATGTTATGCAGCAGTGAAAAGAAATGAGCTGTCAAGCCACACACACACACACACACACCTGCACACACACACACACACAAAGAAGAACTTTTTAAAAATATTTTATTTATTTATTTGCAAGAGAGAGAGCACAAGCAGGTGGAGGGAGAGGGAGAAACAGACTCCCCACTGAGCAAGGAGCCAGATGCAAGGCTGATCCCAGGACCCTGAGATCATGACCTGAGCCGAAGGCAGACGCTTAACTGACTGAGCCACCCAGGTGCCCCAGGGAAGAACTTTAAATACATATTGCTAAGGGAAAGAAGCCCATCTGAAAAGGCATGTACTGTATGATTCCAACTATATGACATTCTGGAAAAGACAAAACAGTAAAGACAGTAAAAAGATCAGTGGTTGCCAGGGGTTTGGGAAGAGGTGGAGAGAGAGATGAAGAGTGGAGCACAGGAGATTTTTAGGGCAGTGCAACTATTCTGTGTGATGCTATCATGGTGGATTCATTACAATATGCATGTTTCAAAACCCATAGAACTGTACAATGCAGAATGAATTCTAATGTAAACTATAGAATTTAGTTAATAATGTATCAATATTGGATCCTTGATTATAACAAATGAACTACACTAATGTGAGATGTTTGTTAATAGAAGAAACCAGAGTAGAAAGGAGAGAAAGAGAGTATATGGGGACTTCCTGTACTTCTGCTCAATTTTTCTGTAAACCTAACACTATTCTAAAAAAAGAGTATTAATTTAAAATAAAATAAAATACATAGTTAGAATAAATAAAATAGTAAAATAACCCTTAGCCCATTAACCAGAGGTAACCACTAATAATAAATTTTTATATTTTATTTTTATTTTTATTTTTTTAAAAGCACTTAGAACCATTCTTGCATTACCCTCTAACCATTATCTGTCTCCATCAGTCCAAAATACTGAGTATCAACCATATGTCAGATTTTGAGTAAATGCTAAAGGTTGGAGAAAAACAAAAGAGACATGTCCCTCCCTTCAAAGAATTGGCAGACATATAAGTAAACAGGCAATTACAGAGGTCTCTAACTCCTCAACTTTCTTTCATTCTTCAATCAACTCTCTGTAATCAGACTCTGTCCTATCATATCCACTGAAACTATCCTAGCCAAGGTCACTAATGACTATTTGCTCTTAAGTCCTTACCCAACTTCTCTGCAGATTTTAACACATAAACTCCACTTTTTCTTAAAGTTTTCTTGTCTGTTGGTTTCTTTTAAATAACTCTCTTCTTGTTTTTTCTTTCTGTCTAATTGCTTTTTCTCATCAACTTGGCCATAGGGGCTGATGTTCTCCAAGGCTCTCTTACTGAACCTCTTCCCCATCTGTATAGTCTCCCTGAATAATCTCATGTATTTACATAGCTTTAACTACCACCTACTTACTGATGACCTCCAAATCCATCTATCCAAGGAATCCTTTGTAGTTCCCTCCCAGCCATGGCCAAGAATAAAGATATGTTATGAAAACTATCTATGGCTATGTCATAGCATCTCAAGGAGTTTCCTCAGTTACCACCTCTACCCTCCATTCTGAATCCCCTTCCTCTCACCTGATAATCCCCAGTTTCCATCCTATTGTCTAGTACCTGGATTTGCCTTTCACCCTTACTTAACTGCTTGTTTGGCTTTTGGTTTCAGAATTTTCCATGAATGCTGCCTCTCAGATAATGCTGTACTGCAGCTCCAAGCCTGCCCTGCCTCACTCCTGTATGCAGCCAGGTCTAATGTTCTCAAACATTACTTGTCTGGAAGGGGAGATTAGAAAATAGCTCAGATCTCTTACTCAAAACTATATATGCCTGCTTTCATTACTACCTGTAAGTCCTTCAAGTATCTCCAATTCAGCCAGTTAAAAACTTCCTCCTGACAGGTATCCTATCTCAGTGAATGATCTTACCATCTATCCAGGACCCCAGTTAGGAAATATAAAATTATTCTTAACTCTTTCCCTCTGTCACCTCTCATATCATGTATCAATTCTAGCTCCCTATATTTTCAAACCATTCCCTTAATTTAATATTTATTGTCACTACATCATTTCTCTTATGAATTACTGAATAGCCTCCTAACAGGTCTCTGTGCTTCTCATCTTGCTAGTTCTAGTATATTCTGCTGCTACCAGAGGACTTTCTCTGACACATATCTAATTACACATCACTTCCAGCAAAAAAATTGCTATGACTCCCTATTGCATATAAGATAGTAACGCAGGGCTCTCTGCCCCTAAGAGGCCTGAGGTGACCTCTGAAAATGGTTCGCTATTAGCTTGACCCAGAAAACCCTACGAAATCATGTAAATCAAGAGGTTCAGATCTTTGTGTTCACATTAAGAACACATGTGAAGGACCTCTTTCACTATTTCTTGTAGGGCTGGTTTTGTGTTTGCAAATTCCTTTAGTTTTTGTTTGTCCTGGAAGCTTTTTATCTCTCCTTCTATTTTCAATGATAGCCTAGCTGGATATAGTATTCTTGGCTGCATATTTTTCTCGTTTAGTATTCTGAAGATATCATGCCAGTCCTTTCTGGCCTGCCAGGTCTCTGTGGATAGGTCTGTTGCCAATCTAATGTTTCTACCATTGTAGGTTACATATCTCTTCTCCCGAGCTGCTTTCAGGATTTTCTCTTTGTCTCTGAGACTCATAAGTTTTACTATTAGATGTCGGGGTGTTGACCTATTTTTATTGATTTTGAGAGGGGTTCTCTGTGCCTCCTGGATTTTGATACCTGTTTCCTTGCCCACATTACTGAAGTTCTCTGCTATAATTTGCTCCAATATACCTTCTGCCCCTCTCTCTCTTTCTTCTTCTACTGGGATCCCAATTATTCTAATGTTGTTTCATCTTATCGTATCGCTTATCTCTTGAATTCTGCCCTCGTGATATGTAGTTGTTTCTCTCTCTTTCTCTCAGCCTCTTTATTTTCCATCATTTGGTCTTCTATATCGCTGATTCTTTCTTCTGCCTCATTTATCCTAGCAGTTAGTGCCCCCATTTTTTATTGCACCTCATTAATAGCCTTTTTGATTTCGACTTGGTTAGATTTTAGTTCTTTTATTTCTCCAGAAAGTGTTTCTCTAATAACTTCCACGCTTTTTTCAAGCCCAGCTAGTATCTTTAAAGTCATGATTCTGAACTCTAGGTCCGACATCGTACTAATGTCAGTATTGAGTAGGTCCCTGGCAGATGGTACTACCTTTTGTTCTTTTTGCTGAGGTGATTTTTTTCGTCTTGTCATTTTGTCCGGAGGAGAACTGATGAATGAGAGAACAGAATGCTAACAGGTTAACAATGTCTCCAGCAAATATACTCTATACAAATCAGAAAAGACCTGAAACCAGGGGACAAGAAAGGGAAAGAAAGAAGAGAGAAAAAAAAAAGGAAAAAGAAAAAGATAAAAACAAAAAAAAACAGAATATGATCAAATATGATCAGGCTAGTGCATAGATCAGTGCCACACAGTAGCTTTTGGGCATATTTTGGTCTGTTAGAAGAAAGTGCCTGCTAAAATTTTAAAGGAAGAAAGACTTATATATGTACAAAATAAGGGTTGATACAATGAAGGGATGGCAGATGACTGTAAAGATGAAAATTATAAAAGATTTTATAAAAGGAATTGATAAGAAGTTGTTAAAAAAAAAAAGTACACATGTGAAACTGCCCAGGCCATCAAGAGTTTGCATATCCGAAAAGCCACCATGTATCTGAAAGACATCACTTTACAGAAGCAGTGTGTGCCATTCCATCGCTACAATGGTGGAGTTGGTCGGTGTGCCCAGGCCAAACAGTGGGGCTGGACACAGGGTCAGTGGCCCAAGAAGAGTGCTGAATTTTTACTGCACATGCTTAAAAATGCAGAGAGTAATGCTGAACTTAAGGGTTTAGATGTTGATTATCTGGTCATTGAGCACATCCAGGTGAACAAAGCCTCCAAGATGTGGCGTAGAACGTACAGGGCTCATGGTTGGATTAACCCATACATGAGCTCTCCCTGTCACATTGAGATGATCCTTACTGAAAAAGAGCAGATTGTTCCTAAACCAGAAGAGGAGGTTGCACAGAAGAAAAAGATATCCCAGAAGAAACTAAAGAAAAACTTATGGCCTGGGAGTAAATTCTGCAGAATAAATGCAAATAAAAATAAAAAGAGAATGTTGGTGGCCTTTTATTATTAAACATATTTCAAGTATCTTTGAAAAAAAAAAAGATGGTAACACAGGATCTACCTCATGCCTACCTCTCCAACTTTTCTCTCATCACTCACCAGCTTCCAGTTTCAAAGAGTGTGCCAGTGTAAGAGCCCAGTTCTAGAAAAGCCTCAGGAGATGCTACATAATGAATTCTCTTAAATTACTGAACCCACAAACTTTCCAGAGCCCATGAGTCTGTGGTTGGCCAGGTCTGGGGCCTGGTTCTGGACCTAACCATACTTCCTCACTGCTATGACAAAACGCCTTCTAGATAGGATATAGAAAATAGCCAATATAGGGGCACCTGGGTAGCTCAGTCAGTTAAGCATCTACCTTTGGCTCAGGTCACGATCCCAGAGTCCCAGGATCAAGCCCTGCATTGGGCTCTCCACTCAGCGGGGAGTCTGCTTCTCCTTCTCCTCCTGCTCCTTTTCTCTCTCACTCTCTCTCTCAAGTAAATAAATAAAATCTTAAAAAAAAAAAAAGAAAAGATCCAATATAACTCACTACAAACTTACCTTTTCTGGACATAGCACCAACCAGGAGAGTTATATCTATACTTGACATACCGGGACCCAGCACAGGTAGCACCACAACTACAAAGAGCTGGAGAAATATCCTTGAGAGTTCTGGTATGGATTGGAGAAGTCTGTTATTAACATGACACTCCAGAATGGGGACAATAGAGTCTCAGGGCCAAATTGAGTCATCTTTACCCAAGATGGTCACTAAAAACCTGGCTGAGGGGCGCCTGGGTGGCTCAGTTGGTTAAGCGACTGCCTTCGGCTCAGGTCATGATCCTGGAGTCCCGGGATCGAGTCCCACATCGGGCTCCCTACTCAGCGGGGAGTCTGCTTCTCCCTCTGACCCTCTTCCCTCTCGTGCTCTCTATCTCTCATTCTCTCTCTCTCAAATAAATAAATAAAATCTTTAAAAAAAAAAAAAAAACCTGGCTGAAATGGAGAATTAGAGTCAATATCTAAAGGAGCCAGGAAAATGTTAGTGAATATTAGGTCCATGAAGGGTAGAGGCAGGAAGGAACCAGGTATGCTGACAGGTCAAGTAAAATGGCTTAAAATTAAGTCTGTGATCAACAGGTATGTACTGAAGCTTCCTTGTTATACACCCGTGCCTCTATCTTGCAGTTTTCCTCTCTAGCCACCTGTGGGGTTAAATAGAAGTAGTCCAACACAGTGATATCACTGTACTTAGGGCTCAGTTCCCTTCCCAGCCCCCAAATCAGACAGAGGATAGCCAGAGACAAAATTTTTTCCAGACACCATTTACTATTATGGAGCAATTACCCCCTCATATCCTCAGGTTTGATTACCATGGATTTGGGACTTGGAAGAGTAGAGCCTGAAAATGGCCATTGGTCATTCAGGGTAGCTGGGGAAGAAAGGGGGCAAGAAGGGTCTGCCAGACAGTGTTCAGCATGTCTCCTGTGGGATAGATCTTTTCTGGCCCAAGTGAATGGATGGTCCAGAGCTACAAAGGCCTTAGAAACCAGCCAGAGTCTCCTCCATTTATCTTGATTTTCTCTTCCCATCCTCCTCTTAAGAGTTCTCATCACATTCCAGAAGTTGTCCCCAAATAGACCTTCTTTAAAGTGTCAGGCTGCCACTGAGAAGTTTGTTCTGGCTTATATGTTCCAGGAAACAGAAAAGGTCGACTTCTCCTACAACAAACTGGCTGATCCTAAGTTTTCATTTTATGACAAGACTTTGGTAGAAGCAGTGAAAAAGGGAGATCGCTGGGTGCACTTGTTTTTCCTCTCACTCTCATTGTGTCATACTGTGATGTCAGAAGAGAAAGTGGAAGGTGAGGAGGGGCCCGAGGACTCATTGACCGAGAATATGTCATAGAATCTAGGATGGCTACAGATGGGGTTGGTTTGGTATCATTTGTAATGGCTTAATCTAAGAGCTTTCTAATAGGGAGCGTTGTCCAGCAGTGGGATGGATAGGCAAGTATCCTGTGTGATGAATAGTCACTGGAGCTACTCAAGTAGAAGACAACCTCTTAGTCTTAAAGAAGATTCAGTCATTGGAAAGGGGTCAAACTTGATGCTATCTAGGGGGCTTCTGATCCTGAGATTCAGCAATGTTTGGTCGCAGAGTCTATCTGAATTATCCCCAAGATCAGCCCCATTATCTCTGACAAGACTTCCTGAAGGATGAGTTGAGTTGTCCTCTTGTTGCTTCACAATTTCATGGTATCCCCACATATCCTAGTTTCTTTCGTAACCAAATATGACTATGACATCCATGAATTTACTTAAACCTCTTTTAGAAACAATGAATGAGAAATGACATTAAAAACTAAGAAGGCTTTTGGACCATTTGGGTGGCTCAGTCGGTTGAGCATCTGATTCTTGGTCTCAGCTCTGGTATTGATCTCAGGGTCATGGGTTCAGGCCCCACATTGGGCTCCACACTAGGCATGGAGCCTACTTTAAAAAAATATTAAGAAGGTTTGTTTTTTTTTTTTGGTAACAAACAAGAGTTTAGGCAACCAAATAAATCATATGCTTTAAAATTAATGTAATTTAATTTAATACTACTACTATTTTCAAATATTTGTAGTATTAAATTCAGAGTGAATCACTTAGCTTCCCAGGATGAGAGTTTCAAATATTAAAATACTTTAATATAATATAATACTACTACCCTTAGTAGCACCTTGTATTTGTATATCACTTTACAGTTTTACAAATTGCTTGCTTTTTTTTTTTAAGATTTTTAAAAATTTATTCATTTGAGAGAGAGTGAGAGCATGTGGACAGGGGAGGGTCAGAGGGAGAGGGAGAAGCAGACTCCCCGCTGAGCAGGGAGCCAGACGTGGGGCTCCATCTCAAGACCCCAAGATCACAACCTGAGCCAAAGGCAGCCGCTTAACTGACTGAGCCACCCAGGCGCCCCAAATTGCTTACATTTATATCATCTCCCACAATCTTCACAACAGCCCTCTTAAGTAAGCAGAACAAGAAAAATGACTCCAGTTTTATAGAAAGGGAAACTGAAGCTAAAAGAGATTAAATGACTTGCCTAAAATCTTATAGTTAAGAAGGCAGAGATAAGAACCCATCTCAGGTCCCCTCCCTCTTCAGGAGCTTTGTATTACTTTCACCAAACTTTACTTTGCTGCCCACCACAAAAATAATAATAATAATAATAATAAAAATAATAAAAAGAACCCAAATCTCATGTCTCCTGGTGCCATGAGATCCTACGCCACCACAGGTGTCTCCAGAGCTGACATTCTAATAAGTTGCTATTATTTGAAGCATATTTGGAATTGTCTTTGTTTATTGCCTTAAGTGACAAGGTAGGAAACAAGAAAATAGTCTTACTGTCCTAAAGATACATCTTATATCTGACCTAAAATTATATGTCCCATGTGCCTTATTAACAAGTGTAAGACTCTGATGATGCATAATTCTTTTTAAAAATCAAATTGACCTTCTGAAGAGAAATAATCCAAAATATACCTCAGGTTATGGTGATATTGTAAAAGAGGAGTTATGCATTTTTCAGTGCTATGGTGTTTGCATTCATCAGTGCAGTTTTTTGTTCCATTCTCTTTATGACCAAAATAATTTGAAGCAGTTATTAGAATACAGTAGTTCGTGATGAGAAAAAAATAATAGATGTCACAACTGAGGAGTGAATTCAAGGTTTTTCTTTTTTTAAGATTTTATTTATTTGAGAGACAGAGCGTGGGCACACAAGCAGGGAGGGGGCAGAGGGAGAGGGAGAAGCAGACTCCACACTGAGCAGGGAGCCCAACGCGGGGCTCAGTCCCAGGACCCTGAGATTATGACCTGAGCCAAAGGCAGATGGTTAACGGACCGAGCCACCCAGATGCCCCTCAAAGGTTTTTGTTGTTAACTTTCTGAAGTGTTTCTTCACAATCTAGGAAAGTATTTTTTCAATAGTGGACACTGAAAACTATGAGTTAAAATTACCTTATAATGGCAAAATGGGAAAGAATAAATTTTATTTCACTCTGCTGTAAAAAAAATTCAAGAGGAGTTACAGAAATGTCTTGAGTAATATAAGATTGACAGACTGATTCAACAGAGTGAATCACTTAGCTTCCCAGGATGAGAGTTTCAAAGGTGACAATATTCACTTATATATATATATATTTTTAATTGTTTATTAAATCATCAGTCTTATTATCATCAATCCTATTATCCTATTCTATATGTCCTACCCTTATTGTCCTACCTTATATGAGTGTTCATCAAAGTATAGCCAGTCTTGGGGCGCCTGGGTGGCTCAGTCGTTAAGCATCTGCCTTCAGCTCAGATCATGATCCCAGGGTCCTGGGATCGAGCTCCGCATCGGGCTCCCTGCTCCGCGGGAAGCCTGCTTCAGCCTCTCCCACTCTGCCTGCCTGTGTTCCCTCTCTTGCTGTGTCTCTGTCAAATAAATAAATAAAATCTTAAAAAAAAAAAAAAGTATAGCCGGTCTTATATAGGAGCAGTTTACCCAGAACAACCTGCTTGAAACTCACCCAGGAGATTTGTTAAAAATTCAATTTCCTGAGCCCTCCTCCAGTATTTTGTGATTCTGGATTCAGTAAGTTTGAGTAGGGCCCAGGAACCTGCATTTTTAACAAGCCCTCTGACCCTTTACCCACCAAAATCAGAGAGTGAACTATGTTTTGTTCATTTGTGTATATTGCCTGTACCATGTTCCTCTATAATACTAACTCAGGTCTGTGAAATCAGTTGGAAATATTGGAAAGGAAAAAAAAAAACTGACCTGTATGCAACCTAGCTTTTTAGAGCCAAACTTGTGAGGAAGTTTGAAGAAAAATGTTCCCTCTTGGGGTCTATCTTTATATAAGCTGGGTTGACTTCAGCTGCACATCTCTGTGGGCCCCTCTCTCCTGCCAGGTAAGCTGATGTACCAGGCTCAGTCCCCAGATGAAGGTGCCCTTGTCACTGCTGCCAGGAACTTTGGCTTTGTGTTCCGTTCCCGCACATCTGAGACGATCATGGTAGTTGAAATGGGTGAGACCAAAGTCTACCAACTGCTGGCTATTTTGGACTTCAACAATGTACGCAAGAGAATGTCTGTTATTGGTAGGTGCCCCTCTTAGTCAGTCCTCTCCCCTTATTTGTCTTTCATACACATTCACACATTGACTTTCTCTTTTATATACACACAAATGTGTTCTCCCACTCACATGCCTTCTCAAAGGTATCATACCTCAAATACAATACATAGCCATTCCTACTTTCTCCCTCACATACCCTGTATATTTTCTCTTTGGGAGCTTGCTACCATATACTTCTTTAGTGTTCCTGGATAGTGTCTTGTCTGAACTCCCAAAGCCAAGATAAGAATAGAGAATTAACCCATAAAGCCTGAACCTGGAGTAAGAGATAGGGGCAGACAATTAAGGGAAATTCATACTCTCTTATTCTCAATTAGGTTGAGCCTCAGACTGAAGAGGAAGAAGGTCATTCTTCATTCTTGGTCCTTACTAGGTATGGGCCTTGGTCTGGAACTTGGACTTGGGGAGCTTAATATGATTCTGCATCAGAGTCTTCCAAGATGAGATTGAACTCATGGAAGAACTGGTTGCATAAGGTCTCTTCCCACTCCCACCAGCCTTTACTAACTGCATCATTTGTCCTCTGTGACCACTCAATGAGTGCTTTGCCCCCAAAAGAATCGGAAACAAATGTCGCGGGAACAGCCTCATGCCATCCCTCAGTGGCCCAGACAAGTTCTTGTAACAATGAGCCTATATGGTTACTCTGCCCAATTTGTGTATCCTTAGTGAGGACACCTGAAGATCGAGTAATGTTATTCTGCAAGGGTGCAGACACCATCCTCTGTCAGCGGCTCCATCCATCCTGTAGGTCCCTCAGAGATGTGACCATGGAACATTTAGATGTAAGTGTATAGGTTGCAGGGGAGGGAAGCTGTGGGTGGTTCTTTGTACATGGATTATGAATCCACATATATGTCTTTGTGTCCACTGTAACCTTCATACATTGCTGATAGAAATGTAAAATGATGCAGTCAGTCTAAGGGATTGAGCCACCCAGGAACCCCCTGATGCAGTCATTTTAGAAAACGGTCTGGCAGTTCCTGAAGAAGTTAAGCGTAGAGCTATCATATCACCTAGCAATTCCACTCCTAGGTATATTCCCAAGAGAAATGAAAATATACATCCTCACAAAAACTTGTACACAAATGTTCATAGCAGCATTGTCAATAATAGTGAAAAAGTAGCAACAACCCAAATGCCCATCAAGAATGGCATAGATGAATAGGTAAAATGTGGTATATCTAAACAACAAATATTATTCAGTCCCAAAAAGGAATGACATACTGATACATGCAGATGAGCCTTGAAAACATTACATTAAGTGAAAGAAGCCAGTCACAAAAGGCTACATATTGTATAATTTCATTTATATGAAATACCCAGAATAAGCAAATCGGTAGAAACATGTAGGTTAGTGGTTGCCAAGGGCTAGGGGAAAAGAGAATGGGAATGACTGCTAATGGGTACAGGGTTTCCTTAGGGAGTGATGAAAATGTTCTGGAATTAGATAGTAGTGATGGATGCACAACTTTAAGGGTATAATTTTTTTAACCACTGATTTGTATACTGTAAAAGTATGAATTTTATGATCTATACATTATATTTCAGGTTTTCAAAAAAAGTCCATGAAGTATCCCACACAGGACAGTTCTTATGTCCTATAGTGTTTCCCAGAAGCCACAGTATTTTTTATGGGCTAGTCTGAAAAACTTATCTTTTTTTTTTTAAGATTTTATTTATTTATTTGACATATAGAGTCATAGCAAGAGAGGGAACACAAGCAGGGGGAGTGGGAGAGGGAGAAGCAGGCTTCCCGCTAACAGGGAGCCTGAAGTGGGGTTCGATCCCAGGACCCTGGGACCATGACCTGAGCCAAAGACAGACCCTTAACGACTGAGCCACCCAGGCACCCCTGAAAAACTTACCTTTTAACGTTCCAGAACACATGAATTAGGGTATCTTCTCAGAGAGCATTTCCACAGGCTGGCTCCAAAGGGGGTCATAAAATTGTTTCAGATCTTTTGACCTGTGTCCTGCTACCCACCTTAACAGACACCCATAATAAAGCCTGACTACACTACAATCTATTAACCACAGATGATAAACTTGTAAGAGTGAGGCTTATACTCAGGAGTCAAGATTCAAAAACTCTTACAAAAGCACAGCTCCAGGCCCTCTAAGACAGGAATCAGCAAACAGGTCATATAAAAACAAGCAGCAGTCAGGATTTGCTCACCACAATAGAAAAGAAAAAAACACAAGTAAGGGGTAAGTAAGAAATAACTTCAACCACAGACTGCTAAATTATTTGTTGAATGAATTAAGAATCTGTCTGTGTTAAACCTTGTTTAATATCCTATGCAAGATCAGTTTCTGTCATATCTCTTCCTTCTAAGAAGTCTCTGAGATCTTCTCTCAGGCTTCTTTTCATAGCTTCATCTGCTAATAGTACAGAGGTTTAAGAGATGGCATTCCGTACATATATTGTTTTATGTTCATTTCACCTGACAACTAATGTCAAACACCGAGGAGTTTCACAGGGAACTAAGAGCAGAATATCAGGATGATAAAATTCTTTTTCTCTTTGCTCTTATAATGCCAAAGTGAATTATTTTGAAGCTCACTATAACAGTGATCATGTAGAATTTTTATTCATGTGCAATTCTCAGGACATAAAATCTTCTAACTCATCTTCAGTTGGATATGAGTTCTGCCCTAAACTACACACACTCTCACTCAGATCTCCTTATGATCAAGAGTATACTTTACAAGATAGTTAACTGTGGTTAGTTGGGATATACTGGTGGTCACAGAGCAAAAAATGCTAACTCATCCAGAGAGCATTTCCACAGTGCCTCATTAACACAGTTGGCTGTGGCTAATCAACTGAGCCAATCAGCTGTAGACAAATATACAAGTGTGTGTGCTTTTGAGGGGCCTGTTGGATGCTTGAAGGAAGGCAGGGAAAGAGGAAAATAAAATGAATATATGGGGCGCCTGGGTGGCTCAGTCAGTTAAGTGTCTGCCTTCGGCTCTGGTCATGATCCTAGGGTCCTGGTCAGTCTCCCTGTTCAGCGGGGGAGCCTGCTTCTCCCTCTCCTGCTCCCCCTGCTTGTGTTCCTGCTCTTGCTATCTCTCTATCAAATAAATAAATAAAATCTTTTTTTAAAAAATGAATGTATGGTTGTAAAAGATAGTAAGTCCTTTGAGTATGTTTTATAACAACTCCTTTTTACTTTAGTATTCCATTCTCATATTACAGACATCATTATCCTCTCTGTAAGCAGTGAATTATTATCCCAGTTTTACAACAAAGAAATCTAGAAGCCTTGATTTTTCCCAGGGTCACACAGCAAATTATCTAACTACAGGTAAAAGCTAGAACTTTCTATATTTCAGAAGTACTTTCAAACTTTGCCCCCAGCTATGCTGGCGCCACCTTTAGGACATTTTGCTGAGAAAGCTCAATGGTTGTTTTGTGGTTAAGCTAGGTACTAGCCCCATGGTACTAATCATTAAATCCTATTTTGCAGGCAAATGGGTTGGTGGGGTCAGTCTGCTTTTTCCTAAACTCAGCCCTCACCCAGCCCAGGCCTACTCAGTGCACACACATGTCTTGCAGGATTTTGCTGTTGAAGGCCTCCGCACCCTCATGGTGGCCTACCGAGAATTGGATAATGCATTCTACCAGGCCTGGAGCAAGAAGCACAGTGAAGCATGCCTGTCTTTGGAAAATCGGGAAGATAAAATGTCAGATGTCTATGAAGAGATCGAAAAAGACTTGATGGTTAGTGTGAGGAAGCCAGGAACAGATTGCGGGCAGGATTGGGGGTGGCAGTCAGCAGACTGAGCAGAGCAAGGTCTCTGAAAGTGGCTTCCAGCAAATCAATAGGTTCAGACTCTCCGGATACAAGATACTGGAATCCAAGCTGATTCAGGATGTCCCGGATCTTTGAAATCCATAAATCATGGGGCAGGGGGGGGAATGTACTAGTTATAAATTTTATCCCAAAGCTGCTCACAGAAGCTAAGTAATCTGGGAAAAATGAGGATCTTAATAATACACAGATTAGATTATCCAGAACTAATTGATGGAAATATTCACTCATTCATTCAACATATTTATTAAGTGCCTTCTGTGTGCCAGGCATGTTTTAAGCCCTGAGCATGTAGCAGCAGACAAAACAGACAAAAAAGTAACATATATAGTATGTTAGATAATGAAAGTGCTATGGGAGAAAATAAACCCAGGGAGAAAGCTAAGGAGTTATCAGCATATGCATGAATGTTTTGGAGAGGGCAGAGTATAGTTACTATTTTATACAGGGTACTTAGTCTTCACTTAGTCTGAGCAGAAACCTGAAGAAGGTGGCAAGCCAAACAGATCTCTGGGGAATTAGCTTTCCAGACAGAGAGAATGGCATGAGTGGAAGCCCTGAAACAGGAATAAGCCTAACTTGTTAGTTGAACAGCAAGTCAGCTAGTGTGGCTGATACAGTATAAGTGAGGAGGAGTGAATAAAAGGACATGAGACAGAGAAGTAGTAGAGTGCCCTCATAGGCCAGTATAAGTACTTACAATGAGATATGGAAAGCCATTGAAGAATTCAACCAAAGAAGTGATGTGATAGCTTTTTTTAAAAAGACTTACTTGTTCGTTTATTATTTATTTATCTGAGAGAGAGAGAGAGTGTGAGCAGGGGGAGGAGCAGAGGGAGAGGGACAAGGAGACTCTGCTCTGAGCGCAGAGCCAGACATGGGGCTTGATCCCAGGACCCTGAGATCACGACCTGAGCCAAAATCAAGAGTCAGACGCCCAACTGAGCCACCCAGGCACCCTGATGTGATGGCTTTTAGAACAGTCACTCTGGCTGCTGTGTTGAGATTATACTAGAGGGGAGCAAGGACAGACCCAGGGAGACAAATTAGAAGATAGTTGTAATAGTACAAGTGAGAGATGATGATGGCTTGGACCAGATAGAAGTAGTGGAAGTGGTGAGGAGTCATCAAATTCTGTACATTTTTTAAAGGTAGAGCCAACAGAATTTGCTAATATATTAGATTATAGGATATGAGAGAAAGAGACGTTAAGAATGACCCCAAAGTTTTTGACCAGACTGATACAGGCTGGCTCTGCTATTAAAAGAGAAATTGCTGATACCAAATGGGAAAACAGAAATTCCAAAGGTCACACATTTCCTTCCATCATCAGTTCTGTGGTTAGTATTTCTAATCTGTCCTTCTGGAGGCCTAGCAGAAATCAGCCAATTGTTTGTCCATCTGTCAGTTCCTCAGACTGAGTCCTGGTGCCCATCCCTATGGTCAACACTGGAAAGCCAGGAAGTGTGCTGTGAAGCAAAAGAGCAGTGAAAGTATGTTGAGAAACAGATGGTTTAGAAGTGGCACAGGGCTTCATGTATGACTTGGGCAAGTCTTTTCCCTCTTTGATCCCTAACATTCTGTGTCTAAATTTGATTTATGTGGTTGAAAACTTGCATCTGTTGAGAGGCAGAGGGTGCTGAATTTTATACCATTTGGATCCTCATGTCAGGACAGAGCCAGCTTGCTAAAGAGGATGATGAGGTGCCCGCTGAGTTGTTGGGTAGCACTAAATGCTGTGACATTCCGCCTTTTCCTCACTCACTGCTCTCTCTGTTCAAAGCTGTTAGGGGCCACAGCCATAGAAGACAAGCTGCAGGACGGTGTACCTGAGACAATCACCACCCTGAACAAAGCCAAAATTAAGATGTGGGTCTTAACTGGAGATAAGCAAGGTAAGGGGAAGCTCCTCACTTGACCAGTCCTCTTTTCTGTCCACCTTAGCCATTTCTCTTATTTTGTGTCTTCTTTTTTTCTTAGCCATTTATTTAACAAATACCTTATAATCCAGGTCACGTCCTTACAGGACACCTTCACTCCTAGTCTTGTACACAGTTTTCTAAGAGTATACTTTATGCTGGATTCTGTATTAGGCAGTGGGGACACAGAGATGATTCAATCAGACATGACCCCTGTCATCCAGGAACCCACAAGCTAAAAACTTTGGAAGTACCTTTGACTGTACCCTCTCTATTGTCCCAAAGACTCATTATCTCACCATGTCCCACCAAGTCTTCTGAAGATGCCCTTGACTGCGCCACCACCCTAGTTCAACCTTTGTCCCCTGTTGATTGTACTTGTGCAAAAAACTTCTGATTGCTGTCTCTTGTCCTTATTGATTTCAGTGTAGCCTACTTACAACCATCAGCTTAATCTTACTAAAATATATTACTTTTATATGTTATTCCTCTGCTCAGAAACCTTCAGAAACTTTATGTAGTAAAGTCAGACTCCACTCTCTGAGGTCTTGATAATCTGTAACTACCTACATAGAGCATCCTGATGTGACCGTTATCTTTAGTGTCCCAAACAATCCAGTTCCTACTCTAGGGTCTCTGTTTGGGTTGTGTACCCATTTGAAATCTTTTTTCCTTCCCCTAAACGAGTCTTACTCATCCTTCAGAGTCTTTTCCCAAGAAAGTTTCTATGACTTTCTATGCAATCTCTCCTCTGAATTTTGATACCACTTGCAGTGAGGGATCAGGATTTAATTTTTGTAATTTTTTTTCCTTAGTATGAATTTAGTCCAAATTCCAGAGTTCTTGATGTAAAGAAAAGACCATAACCGAAACATATCCCAGTCCCCCATAAAATCTGGCATAAAAGCAGGCACAGGGAAATACATCCTGACTGTTTGGAGAAGTGGATACAGAGTGGAATTGTTGTAGGAAATAGGGGAAGGCCCTGTTGGAAGGCTAAGGCAGAATGGTGCTGGCTTCAGTGGCACATATACTAAAATTAGAATGATACAGAGAAGGTTAGCATGGCCCCTGCACAAGGATGACAGGCAAATTCATGAAGTGTTCCTTGTTAAAAAATGAAAGAAAAAGAAAAACTAAGCCAGAATGATCCTAGTTATTGATAAGTAACTCACAAGTCTGTACTAGGCTGACCATTCCTGTGTGTTTGAATATGGTCTCCACTGACTCATGGAAAACATACTTTGACTGCATCCATGGCAAATGTGGACAAATGGGCTCTGCTGCCCATCATTAGTGCCTATGTATGTATACACTTTTGTAAAGACCCTGTCCCAGCCAAAATGTCGCCAGTGTTCCCCCTTCCCTGCAGAGACTGCTGTAAACATTGCCTATGCCTGCAACATATTTGATGATGAAATGGATGGGATGTTCATCGTGGAAGGCAAGAATGATGAGACTGTTCGGCAAGAGCTCAGGTACAGATGGGAGAACTGCCACAGCTCTTCATTTAGTATGACCCCCACACTGTTGGAAGGAACAAAGAAGAAACGGAGAAGGGGAAAACAAAAAACCTAAAATATTTGAGATAATTTTGGGAAGATGCTTTACGGCTCAAGGAGTTGGAGAAGTGTGGTGTGTGGACGGTCAGGGACCTGAGACAATGGCAGTTCTCAGGAGGCAGCCGAGTTTGAGATCCTGGCTGGGGCTTTGTAGAGGCTCTGTATCTACCTTGCCCGCTTTCATTCTGGGACACTTTTACTTTCCTAAGTTCTGGGGCTTTCAGTCAGACATTAACTACTACTCTTGGCTTTCAGGTCAGCAAGGGTCAAGATGAAACCTGAGTCTCTACTGGAATCAGACCCAGTAAACACTTACCTCACCACGAAGCCCCATATGCCCTTCAGAGTACCTGAGGAGGTACCCAATGGCAACTATGGCTTGATCATCAATGGCTACAGTCTGGTGGGCAACACAGAGCTACAACTCTATTCTTTTCTCCCAAGGAATTTTTTTCCTAGGTCCAGCCCGCTTCAGGGAAATTTTAAGACCCCTTGTCTATTTCATGAGTCACCTTTTTCCCCTCTCTTCTGGTGCCCTTTCCTGACAGACACTTCTCCCTACCTTTCTCTAGGCAGGAATAATGAGGAAAGAGAAGCCAAGAGCATGTTCCTTCCTTATCCAAATTCTTCACTACGATGTGGCCTATCAGTTAGGGGAAGAGGGAAAGCAAACAGAACCAGGTCCTCTAAAAAGTCACTTGGCCTTATAGCCCAGTTAACTTATTTGACCCAGTGAGAGAGGCTGACCAGTTTCCCATTGGAGGCTGGATCAGATATGAGGATGCCTAGAACTGACTTGGGGACTTAGCCTCCCTCAGGAGTGGAGCACCTGGGAGCCACTCTGCCTGACCTATGTAGTACAGGAGAGTATCGATATGGGGAAGGGCCTAGGAAGATCCTGTCCTGAGAGCCTTTTGGGGCAACCTGAAATGTGGATGTGTCCTGGTACTGCAGGCCTATGCTCTAGAAGGGAACCTGGAGTTGGAACTGCTGCGAACAGCGTGCATGTGCAAGGGGGTAATCTGCTGCCGAATGACACCCCTTCAGAAGGCCCAAGTGGTAGAGCTGGTGAAGAGGTACAAGAAGGTGGTGACACTGGCCATCGGGGATGGGGCCAATGACGTCAGCATGATCAAAGGCATGTGAGGGTTGGGGGACAGTAACCTCCAACCAAAGGCTTGCCCTTTCCTTCCTCCATGGGCAAAAACCAACCTGGGTGGCACTGTGTTGTTGGTTCACACTCCTGCATATCATATGTATTATACATTTATAATGTACAATATAATGTACTACTTACAACCTAATTCATGCTCCTCTATACCTGCATTCCCACTTATTTACACCTGTATACATCAGTCCCTATGCAGACACACACACATATTCAACTTCATGCACTTAACACACACAGACACAAATATGCCTTATTCTTACAGGAATAAGAACATATGCATATATTCACAGAACAGGCCATGCAACTACCATACCATCTTTCCAAGATGGTATCAAAGCCTACATAAACAACCACTGGGCAAGAGTCATAGTCTGTTCCTTTTTTGAAGGCTGTATGCCTGAGCAATGTTAGGCAGAAGACAGGACTGCTCAACCAGGGAATTAGCTATGAGGCACAATGTAAGGATCTCTTCTCCCCTGAGGCAGTGTTCATGAGAACTTGCCCTGACTCCCCTGGCTGGAGGAGAATAGCCAACTTACTAATGCTTTGGACCAACAGAAGCAAATGGCTGAAACTAGTTTTAATTTCAGCTGAATATTGTTAGCTTTCAGCAACTTGTGGTTCTATGAAATATGGACAACATCTAGAGGTCCTGTAGTCCAACCTCTCTTCCCATCCAGGAAAGCAACTTGTGGTTCTATGAAATATGGACAACATCTAGAGGTCCTGTAGTCCAACCTCTTTCCCCATCCAGGAAACACTAGCAGACATTCTACCCTTGGCTTTAATACTAGAAAGTGTTCTTGCTCTTTTCCTCACTTTCTAGAACTTCTCTGGTTTTTAGGGCCTTAAAGGTTTCAACTATTCCATTAAGCATTGCAATAGGTATATACCAGAAGATCAATGAATTTACCTTATACTACAACAGACTAATTAAAACATTTAAGAACTTCGGTCTTATTTTCCATCAAGTATAATCCCTGTTTTATCCAGAAAAAGTCATTTTAGGCCTCTTGAAGAACT
Source organism: Eumetopias jubatus (assembly GCF_037043125.1). NCBI lineage: Eukaryota > Metazoa > Chordata > Mammalia > Carnivora > Otariidae > Eumetopias > Eumetopias jubatus. The sequence continues at coordinate 58,816,253 of NW_028274821.1, forward strand.
TGCTTCTCACTAACAAAGTATGTACATCACTTATTTCCTCCTAACAGTTGGATTTTAGCTCTTTAGATAAACTTTGGTAATTAAATATTAATTTAGATTGACATCCATCCTGCATCTTTAATTGATGTAAGTGGCTTCAAAAGATAACAAGAAATCTTTACCTCAGCATCTAGAGAGCAGGAAAGAGCCTAGATGGCTATAGTAGGTACAAAGACCATCCAGGAGAGCTTTCTAGTACTAGCCATGACAGGCATTCCTGAGTGGCAGCATCCAAAACAAAGTGCAGATGAAGGAGCTGTTTTCTGACAATCCACTAAGGAAAAGGGCAATCCACTACAGAGAAAAGGCTCCACTTAGTGTGTGCCATTTTGAGCTGGGTGGTGTTTTCCAATGTAAAATAATTTATACAACATGATCTCAGCCTTTCTTTTACACTTCCCAGGCTGGGAGCCCAACAGACAAGCTCTATGGTTGAGAAGCTTCTGGGATTTCTTTGCAGCTGCCCACATTGGGGTTGGCATCAGCGGCCAGGAGGGAATGCAGGCCATGCTCAACAGTGACTACGCCTTCTCCCAGTTCCACTATCTTCAGCGTCTACTCTTGGTCCATGGCCGCTGGTCCTATAATCGCATTTGCAAGTTCCTCAGCTACTTCTTTTACAAAAACTTTGCCTTCACCCTGGTGCACTTCTGGTATGCCTTCTTCAGTGGGTTCTCTGCACAGGTAGGAGATCAGGTGGTATTCCCCACTCTGGTCAGCTGGGTCTTCTTTACTCACCCCCACTTCAGCCATCTCAGACCTTTTTTCTTTTCTAGAGACCAATGTATGACATATTGCCATCCATCCATAAAGCTCCTCACATGGGGGCACCTGGGTTGCTCAGTCAGTTAAGCATAAAGGTCCTCACCCATGCTGATCCCATCTCCTAACCTTACATTTAACCTTAGATTTCCAAACCCTAACTTTTCTGGCTTGGCTCTGACTTGGACTTGACTCCTACCTCCAAAACTCTCCCATAAGATATTTTCACCTTTTACCTGACATGGAGACCTAGTTTCCAAACATAAATAATATGGGAAAATGCTTGGATCTGGGAGGTATTTTTAGCATCCAAAACAATTTTTATGGAACAGGCTAAGCCTCAAGGGGCCTCTGAGTCTTGCCAGACAGGCTAGCTATGGTGTTCACCTGTAGCCATACTTCAGACACAGCTTCCCTTACTTCTACTTCCCCACCCCGACACCCCTTCTCCCTGCCCCAAACATACACTGTTGTTGCTCTAATGAATTAATTCCACATTTGAGTATGAAATCTCCCCGACAGTAGTGGGGAAAATTGGCACCTGGATTTTGATGTTCTACGAGGAATCCCTTTTCCTATGAGAAGTTTTTTAGGGTTCTCAGATTCCCAAGAAAGACCACCTCAGGAATGATTATGTTGGGAAATACCTACTACTTTTGTGGCCTTGGGCTCTGGGGGAAACAGACTGTTCAGGGGAAAGTAGTAGACTTGTATACCCACAGTGTGTAACAAAGCCATTTTAGTTTGTGAGAGGTGTATGCATATGTGTGTGTTTTGCTGACCCCTTGTGGCTGGTAAAGGAGCCCTCTTTGGACCCCAGGATGGAGCATCTAGCTAGGAAAGGGTCATTGAGTCTATTCTACTTACCAATGTTAGAAAGTGTCCATGTTATAGAAGCTACTGAATGCCATAAATCAGATAAAAGAACCCAGAGGCTTACATGCCTGAGAGTGCAGGGGTACAGCTAGCATTCCCTAGCAGGCACTCTGGATCTTTTCTGTGCAAGGATGGGCAGTGCAGGTCATGGTAGGGTTGGTCCAAATCAACCTTGTAGGGTTGGTCACAAACAAGCTTGATGTGGCCTTGCCCCAGCCTGGGACCCAGGGTTCTAACTAGAGTAGGACCAAATAGAGATGGGGGTCAGCCTTCTCTGTCAGATTTCTGAAATCCAAATCCTGCCCTAGGTTAGTGTAGTGATGGGTAGGTGGGGGCCAGAAGGACCTCTATTGAACCTGGGAGGTAGAGCTGGGGCTTTAGAAAAGAGAGGAATCTAAGAAATCTCCTTGGTACTCTCCTAGACTGTTTATGATACCTGGTTTATCACTTTCTACAACCTGGTCTACACCTCCCTCCCTGTCCTGGGCTTGAGTCTGTTTGATCAGGTAAGACCAGCAGCAAGCCTCTTAGTCAGGGCTAAAGCCCCTGGGCCCTTGAGGAGTTTTCCCAAGAGTGGGGAGGACAAGAGCTGAGTTCTACTAAGTCAGCTGTAAATGGAATAATGTCTAGAACAAGGAAGGGAGCTCATCACCTGGAGAGGTATCATGGATAAAGTAAAGAATTTTCCTTTACAGAGAATAATCATCAGTTTTAGAAATCCAAGTTTTCCTGTGTCAATTTTGTTTTTGTAGAGAGAAACATAGAAATTGTGCTTTATAGTAAATTGAGTGTGCATGAAAGGTAGCGAAAGGAAATAAGAGTTATTGGAGAAAGACTAGGTAAAGCAAGGGGCTTCAAGAAAGGAGAGACCCATATAGAGATGATAAGCCAATGCAGGGTGGCCTCGTTGAGAGTCCTGAATGCCAAGGCATGGGAATGTGGGTATAATATTTTGAGTCATAGGGAGTCAGCCTATGGGATATCATCTGTCCCTGTCAGAAATTTCCTGGGCATTGGGGATCCTAGTACCATACCTCTCCCTCCTCTTCTATCCCAACCTCTAGTCTTGGGCACAATAAATAGAAAAGAAGCCTCCAAAGAGGAATAAAATAGCTGAAAGAGGACATCATGGGATCATGGTTCCTGGTCTCCATCAGGGTAGGAAGTAAAATTCTCCCCAAGGTAGCTGCTAGCCACAGAGCAACAAGAGAGATGAATTGTGTCCTATGAAGCTTCAATTGGCTAATTCTAGGGATCCACAACCTCTCAAAAACAAGCCCCAAGCTTTGTTATCCCAAGTTTCAGATTTAGGAGATGAAGATGATCCAGTGGCATTCACATAGAGAAATCCTGTCACCTGAGTTCACCGGTAGCTATGGGAATGGGAAGAGCATCACAGAACATGGAAACCTCCACGTGACTAGCTGGTCCCCATTGGCTTCCCCTCTCCTTTTATTGGCTTTTGACACAAAAAAAATATTCAACTAAAGGAACACTTAAAACTGGGGACTCATGTACCAACTGCACCCCATCCCAAGCTCCCTTCCAGCTACCTCCAACCAACCCTAATTACCCCCCATCTCCCCTATCCTATCTGCTTCTAGGTCCTTACCACCACCTTGACCTTCTCCTAGCTTTCTTCCACTACCTAGATCCCTTGCCTTGAGTATAGGACTTCAGGAAGGGTCTGTGGTCACTGCTCTGTTCTCTGGTTCCACTTCTCAAGTAATCCATGAGGAAGCTCCTAGGCAGCCTGTCAGCAGATGAAGTGAGGAGAGAAACTTCTACTCTGATGGAGATGGGACCTTCTATGGAGAGACCCTGAGCCTTCCTCCTTACCCTCTGGTACTTCCAGGATGTGAATGAAACGTGGAGTCTTCGCTTCCCAGAGCTGTATGATCCAGGCCAGCACAACCTCTATTTCAACAAGAAGGAATTTGTGAAGTGTTTAGTGCGTGGGATCTATAGTTCCTTCGTGCTGTTCTTTATCCCTATGAGGTCCATGCACAACTCAGTGCGCAGTGATGGGAAAGAGATCTCCGACTACCAGTCCTTCTCCCTGATAGTTCAGACCGCCTTGCTGTCCGTGGTCACAATGCAGGTGTGGCTGGGGGAGTGGAGGGAGGGGATGGTGAGGGAGGATTGGTTGGGGAGCCTGTCTGGAAGAAAGGGAAAGAAGGTGGGAGGGAAAGCAGGAAGGGATCATTCTCCACTGCGGACTGGAGAAGGGAGGTGGCTGATATGTCCCAGGTTGTAGAGTATTGCACATAAGAGAGTGCTTTTCAGATTGCCCTGGATACAACCTACTGGACGGTGATAAGCCACATCTTCACCTGGGGCAGCCTGGGTTTCTACTTTTGCATCTTAATCTTCCTGTACAGTGATGGCTTGTGCCTAATGTTCCCCAACGTCTTCCAATTCCTAGGTAAGGCTATGCCCACCCAGTGTGTGGCAAGGAGGTGGGGGATAGGGTTGGGAAGTGTGAACCAAGTACATTTGTTTAATAAATGTTCACTGAGCAGTTATTACTATGTACTAGGCTCTGTGAATATAGATAGGAATAAGACATGGTCTCTGCCCTAAAAGGACTCAAAATCTAGCTAGGGAAATATTTTACCCATTAGATTTTCTAAGATATTTTCAAATTTCTTATCTAACTTAATCTTTACAAGCATCCTATGAGGTAGAAAGGGCAAGAATTATTAGCACCATTTTAGAGACTGAAGGTTTTTAAAAATTAAATTACTCAAATCTAGCTCTCCTGGTTCCCAGTCCAGTATCCTTTCTACTGTGGCATACTGCCTTATTGTCTCCCGTATTAATTTCCCTACCTTTCATTCTACTTTGATGGGAACAAAATACAGAGAGGACAGGTAATAGGTGTAGCTGCCTCTCACCTCTCATCAAGGCACTCATTTTTCCCCTCCAAAACCCTGTATCCCATTTTTGTGTCCAGGCCAATGTTCCAGGATTCCTATAACCTACCCCCACTCTCCTGCCCAGCCCAGCCTTTAGAGGCATGTGAATTCCCCGTGACTTTAGTGGTACAAAGGACCTCACTGTAATTCTGCACTTATTTTTTTTTTAAGATTTTATTTATTCATTTGAGACACAGAGATACAGAGAGAGAGAGAGCATGAGCAGGGGGCGAGACGAGGGAGAGGGAGAAGCAGGCTCCCCGCTGAGCCAGGAGCCCAATGTGGGGCTCGATCCCAGGACCCTGGGATCAGGACCTGAGCCGAAGGCAGACAGTCAACCACCTGAGCCACCCAGGTGCCCCTGCATTTATATTATTAGGAAACTTAATGGTCTCCAAAACAATAATTTCCTTCTTTGGAATGGAGAGGTATCTAAGTTCTGGATGACAGTCCCCTTCCTCTAGGCTCTGGTTCAGCCGCCCTTTCCCACCTCATTGTTTACAGGTGTGGCCAGGAACACTCTGAACCTGCCACAAATGTGGCTGATTATTATCCTCAGCGTGGTCCTCTGTATTTTGCCTGTGATTGGGTACCAATTTCTCAAGCCACTATTCTGGCCTGTCAACGTGGACAAGGTGAGTGCAACAAGGAATCTACCCAGATATAATTTATGGCCCTCTTTGCCTTTGCCTCTGTGGATAAAAACCCTGTCCTCCATGCTCTGACTATAGATTATGGACAGAATTCATCTTTGCAAGAGACCTCCACTGCCACCCCCTACCCGGACCAAACTGAAATACGCAAGCTCTCGACGTTCTGCCTATGCATTCTCCCACAAACAGGGCTTTGGGGCCCTCATCACTTCAGGCAAAACAATGAAGGACAGGGTATTCAAGAAAAACAGCTTTCCTTTTAAAAAGTAGAGGCCCTTAGGGAAATCCCAAAGGAATCAGTCATTGCTCTTCCTCCCTTTATTACACAACTGAATAAGGATGGATTTAGAGCCCCCGGGAAACTAACAGAAACCTGCCCTTCTGCGCTCACTCCAGGGACTCAGCCTCTTCGTTTCCTAGAAGGTTGTGCCCAGGAAGGCAAGGAAAGGTAAAGAAAGAGCCTCCAGATATCTGTCAGAATTGCAGCATTTCAAGAAAAAGTGACATCAGGCTTCCCTTCCATCAACCCTTCCAAGTTTTAATCCAGACAAGCAAATATGGAAGTGGTGAGTGAAGAGGGGCAATGTGGGAAAGAGAAAAAAAATATATGACCTAAGAATCTTACTTTGGGCCCTGTTTCCCACACCCAGAGCAACCATAAACCTTGCCAGGGCCCCACACAAACATATCCCATCCAGACACCCTTCTCAGGTTTATCTGGGGGCTTCAGGGTAAGTCTTTTGCTGGCCCTATGTCTCAAAAGAAGGAGGCAGCTATGAAAAGTTGGTCATAAAAAGCTGAAGGAGAGTTTCTGGAACAAAAAAAAAGAGGAGCTGGTTCCTGCCTTGATAAGACAGCTCAAGATTTTGCCTTCTTCCCCTCTCGTTGACCCCTTTTACCCAAGAACTGACACCTTTTCAGGCTTCAGAACTGGGAGAGGGAGACTGCTGGGGATGTTTAAAAATCTTTTCTTGAGAGGGTATAAGCCACAATTGATGAACATTTGTCTTCATTCCATAAAATTACTTTGAGAAGAAATTGTTTGTATTTGGGAAATTGTTTCTGAGAGGTATATGGAGTAATAAATTGCTTATTTTGGAGTGGAGAGATGTGTATGATCTGTTGGATCCCAGTGACAACAACGTCCAAGCAATATCATTGGCCCACAGATCCCCACTGCCTTCCCCACCCTCTTTCTCTTCTTCTTCAGCTCCACTGCACTTTTCTGCCCTTTGTTGCTAAACTCTATCTTGGCCTCCGTATGACCACATCCTTTAACCATATAGCTTTATCCCCTTTACACACCTTAAATATTGGTTCCCAAAGATTAGTACTAGGTTCTCTACTTATCTTAGTATGCTTTTCCTGAGTGACTTCATCCAAATGCATGACTTCATTCACCAACAGAAAGAAGATTCTAAACTCTCTTAGATCTTTCTTAGAACCAGATCCATTTATTAAACTGATTCTGAAATCCTTCATTTAGTTGAATCCTAGGAAATTCACACTCAATCCACCAACCTGTATTAATCATTTTCCCCCAAAACTTCACCCAGGATGCTGTCACCATCATCCCAGTCACCCAAAGCAGTGATGGAAATCATCCTATACTCTTCCTCTAGTCTGATGTCTAGTAGGTCATCAAGTAATGTAAACTCTGCCTCTTTATTATTTCTTGTTTTTGGTTCCCTCCATTATTACTACTCTTGTTCAGACTTTGATCATTTCTCATCTGAATTACTGCATAAAATCTCCCCCAACTCACGTTCCTCGTTTTCCCCTATCTATAGCATCACCAATACTACTTCCAGAGTAATCTTTATAAATAGCAAAATTGATCATGTCAAACCCCAGCTTTGCACTCTTTAGTGGCTTTCCATGCCTTCTATATAAACCTAAAATTTGGACATTTTATTATTGGACCCTCTCTAGCCTTGCCTTCCACTACTCCCCTATCTGTATTCACTCCAGCCACACCACTTCTGGTCTTCATGTCATCAAACATGTTATTCTCATATCCTAAAATGTTTTCCCTCACCCCTTTCTTCATCTAGCGAACTCCTAGGCACCCTTCAAAACTCAGAATAGTTGGAACTAGATAGAGGTGATGGTTGAAAAACATTATGAATGTACTAAATGCCACTGAATTGTATACTTTAAAATGGTGAATTGTATGTTATGTGAATTTCCCCTCAATTTTTTTTGAAAGATCAGATTAGGCAGTCTCTTCCAAGAGCTTCCCCTAATTCCTCAGTGTGATTTATATACCTGTCCTATTTGTTTACTTGCTTCCCAGTGCATAACTCTCTCAGTGACACTTAATCACAGGGCATTGAAATATACTTGATTCCATTGATATACTTGTCTATTCACAGCATATAATAGGACTTTAGTAAATGTCTGTTGAATGAATGAACACAGGAAAGCATATCTGCTTCTCTGCCTGGTTTTCTTCTTTCCTGAACAGCATCACCACCCACTAGCTCAAACCAGAAACCTGGACGTCTTTCTGGACTCCTCCCTTTCCTTCTTCTTATCCAGTCCATTCTTTACCAAGTTACATATACGCTATCTTAGAAATGTCTTCAAATCTGTCCCTTACTGTTCATCCCCAGTCCCACTGCTTTCATCATTTCTTGTCTAGATTATGGCAACATCTGCCTCTTTGGTCTCCCTGCCTCTGACTCTGCTTCTTTCCAATCCTTTATCCATACCACAGAGAGTGACCTTTCCAAATACAAATCAGATCATGTCATTTGCCAGCTTAAAATCCTTTAATGACGCATCGTCGCTTTCCTACCTGGGTGCTACCTACCTCTCCAGCTTTATCACCACTTTTCTGATGCATATGTTCTCATTTCTGCCATATCAACCTATTTGTAATTCCTCAAAGATTCCATTATCTTCAGAAGCCTCTGTGCTTTGGCTCTTTGTATTCTGTCCTCTTAGAATAAACTTCCCTCCTTTGTCTAGTGAATGTCTAACTGCTCTTCACTCTCAGCTTTGGTCAATTCCTCTGGGAGGCTTCACTGACACCCAACCTCCTATTCTGAGTTGGGTGCCTCTTCCTTGCACCAGACCTTCCTTATATGAGACCACCTTGTACGTTTCTCTTATTTTCAGTTCCCAAGATTTGAATGTATTATCACTCACATGCCTATTTTCGTTGTGATTTACTTCTCTGTCTTCTCTACTAGGCCATGGTGATCTCCTTGAGGACAAGAATTTTGTTTCATTATTGTATTAAGTACTAGCACTTAGATTGTTAATGTTTTTCAGTGAATGAGTAAATTAATATTATCTACTAGTTTTCATTTGTCCTAAACTTGCCTCTTACCCCTGTCCTTTCAAAACGAATCTTATCCTTTGGTATCTAGTGCTCAGTTATACTTTAGAGGTCTGTTTTTATGAAACATGGCCACTCATGGTCTCCCTTATAAGGCATTTGTAAGAAAATAATTTGGACCTATAGTATCCCCCAAAGCTCCTGAACAATCAGTATCCTCTCCTGGTGGTTTATGTACATCTTGGGAGATACAAGTCTCCGTCTCTGCTGAGGATCCAAGACAGCACAAGCCACATTCCAAACTGAGGGGTGAGATGACCACACAAGACTTGAAAAAAGGGAGTGTCAAATCAAGTATGCAACTTTAAATCACCTCACCCACCTTGAGAAAAGGGCCAGAAATTCAGACATTGATAAGGGATCTTTGGAGAGAATTGCTAGTGGGCTTTGAGTCCCACCTGCTGTTCAGTTCAAGTTGAGAGGGTTTTAAGGAAATTATTTGGAGAGACTGATATGATAAATGTGTTTGGAGGATACAGAGAATGCATACCTAACTCATACCTGGAAAATCTAAAAAGCAGGAGAACAATTAGCTACCCGTTTTATGGCAGAACTAGAAGAGGTGGCTGTGGTGAGATTGGCCTACACTCCCATTGTTTTTCAGGACAAAGCGGGATGCATGGGAACTCCCCATAGACCACATATGGACCGTGTAACACACCTAGTTAGGGTTTCTTTATCCTGTCAGAGAGACCATCTGAAAAGTTGAGGAGATCACAGCAGAAGGAAGCAATAGATCTTCTGTCAAATGCTTAGAGATTTCTGATTAGATAAAAGGTTGCCTGAAGGTGGGATTGACTGCCTGTGAAGAGGCATGAGGTAAATTTTCTATACCTTGATTTTGGAAGTGTTTACATGGTGTATATATTTGTCAAAACTCATCAAACTATACAGTTAGTATCTGTGAATTTTATTGTATATAAATTATACTTCAATAAAGTTGGGTTTTTTTAATTCTTAGAGATTTTTTTTAAAGATTCATGTATTTATTTTAGAGAGAGACTCGTGCAAGCAGGGAGATGGGCAGAGGGAGAGGGAGAGAAGCAAACTAACCCCCCGGAGCGTGGAGCCCAATGATCCCATGATCCTGAGGTCATGACCCGAGAGGAAATCAAGACTCTGATGCTCAACCGATTGAGCCACCCAGGCACCCCTAATTCTTAGAGATTTCTAAAGGAGTTGTATGTGACCAACTAGAGCTGAATTCACCAACATTAAAGTAACTAGGCATAGGGACACCTGGGTGGCTCAGTTGGTTAAGTGGCTGCCTTTGGCCTGGGTCATGATCCCAGGGTCCTGGGATCAAGTCCCACATCGGGCTCCTTCCTCAGCAAGGAACCTGCTTCTCCCTCTCTCTCCCTCTGCTTGTGTTCCCTCTGTCAAATAAATAAAATCTTTAAAAAAAAAAAAAAAGTAACTAGGCATAGGAGAAATATTTCCACCAATAGAGAAGGAATCTCTGAAGAACCTACAAAAGGGCTCCTTGAGAAAGTCAGATTTAGATACCTGCCAAGCACTAAAACTAGTCTGTGGTAGTATTAGTCAAGGAAAAAACCTTCCTCATCTCTTCCCCTTCCACCCTGCTCAGACTCTAAAGAAAGAAGGTTAGCAAGTGGGGGAAGGGAGAAAAGATAGACATCTACTAAGCCTCACCCCCTTTTCCCACTAAACATGGGCACCTATAGTAGGGCCAAGCTCAGAGATCAGAAAAACCATAATTTTAAAGTTTGAAGTTTAAAAAAATATTTCATCATCTGGACATTTTAATTATTAAAGTAAAACAAATTGGTAAGTACTGGTTGCTACCTAAAAATGACCAGAAAATTCATGAAGTATAAAGTCCCATGGAGTGGATTTAAAGAGTGGAAGACAAAATAAAACGGTTTTATGGTCACCCCTATCCCACAAATCCCATTCTTTCAAGGTTCCAGTTTCTCTCTCTCTCTCTCCCTCTCTCTCTCGCTCCATCACATTCATCCATCCATACAACAAATTTTTTTTTAAAGATTTTATTTATTTATTTGACAGAGAGGGAACACAGCAGGGGGAGTGGGAGAGGGAGAAGGGGGAGTGGGAGAGGGAGAAGCAGGCTCCCCGCCGAGCAGGGAGGCCGACGCAGGGCTCGATCCCGGCACTCCAGGATCATGACCTGAGCTGAAGGCAGACGCTCAACCGACCGAGCCACCCAGCTGCCCCAACAAATACTTATTGAGCATCTACCATGATCTGGGCACTGTTGTAGATGTGGAAATACAGTGAAAGCCAAAAATCAAAAAGGTTTCTACTATCATGGATCTTACATTCTAGTAGGAGAGACAATAACAAACAAGATCATACAGATAATAAGTGCCATGAAGATACTTTAACAGTGAGGGACTGTGAAGAGGAAGGGGGAGCTACTTTATAGTTAGTAGTCAGAAAAGCCCTTTCTGTGAGGAAAGTAGCATGTGAAATGAGACCTAAATGACTAGAAGGATCTCGCCTTGCAAAAACCTGATGGAAAGGCCTTGTAGGCAGAGTAAATAGCTAGTTAAAAGTCCCTAAGATAGGAGCAAGCTTTGTGTGTATGAAAAAATATGGTGAGCAAAGAGAAGGGCATTTAGATAGATATGATGGAAAACAGTGGAGGGCTTTAAAGCCAGTTTGAAAGATTGCTCAGGCCACTCTATGGACAATAGGGGTGCAAAAGTGACATCAGGAAGACTAGGAGGAAATTAGAGTTGTCTGGGCATGGCATGGTGGTGTCTTGGACTAAGATAGAAGCAGTGGAGAAATAAGTGGATGAATAGAGGATATATTTTGAAGGTGGAATCAAAGGACTTCATGGCTTGGCTACCAAAGATGCAAACACTGGTTTATCAAATGATCCTATGGATTTACTCAGTGGCTTCTTCTCTGATAATCAAGGTACTAAATTCATAGGTTACTGACTCTTCCCACACAGCTCCTGACGAAGGGGTGAATTTAGGTGGTCATGTTTGGTGCCAGTTGACTCTACTACCCCTAGACACAATTGGCCAACGGTGGATATGTAACTCACTATAGCTTCTGTCTCTCCAGAAATTAAAATTAGAACTCTGAGAAACTAAGTCAGTGATGAGGACAGTAGCTAAAAGTTCACATAGTTTCAGGAAGCGG